>NW_028227275.1:9192500-9440000 GCF_978045245.1 Mus caroli | reverse complement strand
TCTGTGGAAGTTTTACAAAGAATTACCATTTTAATAATTAAAAGTTGGCTGTACAAGCTATTAACTTTTGGTTTTCAGGGATGCACTAGACACCATGCTCTTTGTTCTTTCTAAGGCTGGAAGGAGTATGCTACTTCAACTTTCTCTTACTGACGCAAATAACATCACCAATTTTATAATTAGATTTATTGTATTTTTAATGAATGTGTACATGAGTGCAGTAAAAGTCAGGTGAAGTTCTCAGGTGCCCTAGACCTAGACTCTTTGAGCCTCACATCATGAGGAATGTGGACTTTCAGAAGCACTAAGCATTATTAACCACTGAGCCATATCTCCATGTCCCTATCCTGGATCTTTTAAAGATTTATTTTCTTTAGGTTTGCACTCATTCGTTCAGTTATTTACTCGTGCATTTATTTACTTATATAAATATGCTTCTTTGTGAATGGATATTACTAATGAGAACCCTATACTATGAGAGGTTAACCATCAAGACAAGTGCAAGTTGACAGTATAAAACCAACGGAGAGCTTTCTGCCTTTATTTGCTCTCCCATCTCTACAATTATGTAAGTAGTACACTAAAAACAATTCCATGTCTAGAGACAGCCTGCTTACCACTGGAATGAAAGTTAGGAATTGAGGAGAAGATAGAGAAAGATGGACTTGTGCTCTGTGGCTTAGGCCCAATGTTCAGTTACAATTATTGATGAAAATGCCTTACTAACAAATATATCCCCGCAGTAGAGTTCCCAAACTGAAAATATTCAGCGGAACTGGTGTTACAAGCCAAAGAGTAGAACACTATACAGCTTTCTCTACACAGACAAACTTTTAAAAAAGCATGAAAAATAGGGAGACAACAGAGCCCCAGTTTGTTTGTGTAATACCACTTAAACACAGCAGCATTGCCTCTCAGTCGGACAGTGTCAGGAGTTGCACACTGATAGTAAGCTCTCAGTCAGCTAGAAACAGTAGAGACATTTACCTCGCCTCCCACCAGTGAGGTGCCCGCATTACCATGTGAACCCCATCACCCCCATTTCCACAACCTAAGAAAAATACATTATTTACCCTCAAATAATTTCAAAACAAATTAATTTTTTCCAATCCAATGTAACATTTTCCATTAATTAACTTATTCATTTACTTTATAGCCTGATCACAGCCCCCTTCTCCTGCTATTATCCCCTCCCCCAAAGCCCCCCCTTCTTTTCACCTCTGAAAAGAGGTGGTTCCTTCCAAGGGAGCCAACTTACTCCAGCACCTCAAGTCGCTTTCAGGACTAGGTACATCCTCTCTCACTGAAGACAGACAAAGCAGCCCGGTTATGAGCAGGATCCACAGGCAGGCAAAAGAGAAGACAAGCCCTTGTTCCAGCTTCTGGGGGACCCACATGAAGACCATGCTGCATGTCTGCTACTTATATGAAGGGGCACTAGGTCCAGCCCTTGTAGGCGCTTTGGTAGGTGGTCCAATCTCTGGGAGCTCAAAAGGTTCCAGGTTAGTTGACTTTGTTGATGGTCCTCTTGTGGAGTCCATTACCCTTCTAGGTCCCTTAATCCTTTCCCAAACTCTTCCAAAAGATTTCCATAGCACGAGGTAATGTTCTGCTGTTGGTCTCTTCCTTTGTTTCAGTCAGCTGATAGGTGGCTTCTCAGAGGACAGTTATGCTAGGCTCCAGTCTACAAGTATAATAGAGTATCATTAATAGCAGTGTCGGGGATTGATGCTTGCCCATGGGATGGGTCTCAAGTTGGGCCAGCCATTGTTTGGCCATTCCCTCAGTGTCTGAGACATTGTTGTCACTGTATTTCTTGTAGAAAGGACAAACTTTGGATAGAAGGGTTTGGGGGGGGGGTAGATTGATGCCCTTATTTCTACACAAGGAGTCCTGACTGGCTACAGGAGGTAGCTAGCGACTTTTGTCTCCATATCATTCACTGCTAGGAGTCTTGGCTATAATCACTCTTATAGACTCTCTGGATCTTCCCCATCCCTGATCTTTGGTTTTTACCACATCCTAGAGATGTGAAACCCCTCCCAATTTTCCTTTGCTTTCCTGGCTCTCTTCCTGGCTTTCCTTACATCTGAAACACCCACCACACTCTCTTCCCCATCCTTTCTCCCACACAGTTCCCTCCCTCCATCCACATACAATGACTATTTTATTTTTCTGTGTGAGATTCAAGCATCCTGCCTTGTTCCCTCCTTGGTATTTATCTTCTTTGGGTCTGTGGACTATAGCATGTGTGTCCTCTACTTTCTGTCTAATCTCCACTTATAAGTACTTTTCAGTCTAGGTTACCTCACTCAGGATGATGCTTTCTAGTTCCATCCATTTGTCTGCCAATTCATGATGTCTTTATTTTAAGTAGCTGAGTAGTATTCCATAGGGTAAATGAACCACATTTTCTTTGTCCACTCTTCAGTTGAGGAGAATCCGGGTTGTCTCCAGATTCTATCACAAATAAAGCTGCTATGAACATAATAGAACAAGTGGCCTTGTAGGATAATAGAGGTGAGTCTTGAGGTAGAACTATTCTCAATTTTCTAAGACAGCATCATATTGATTTCAAGAGTGTTTATTTTTATTATTTGGGAATTTCGTTAAATGTACCTGATCACACTTCCCTCCCATTCCTCTCAGGTCCACTCTCCCACCCTTATGTCTGAGAACCGACCACTTTCTATTAAAACCTCACAGTAATATTCACTAATATAACCTAACCATAAAGATCATTTAACTATCTGAAATAAGTCCCATAAATCTAAATACCATATTAGACTCTTCTACCAGCCAATGACAAATGACTTGAGATCCAAGTTGATGAGGTAATTAGGGCTGAAAGGTTAATTCATAAATCTACATTTTACCAATTTAGATCCAGCAGTGACAATGGTGTGATTGTAAGTTGGCCTTCCTTCATTATTTTATCCTTGATTTGTTGGGTTTGAACAATCTCACTTGCCTATTTTTGCCCCCTAGTGAGAATAAGAACAGAGAGAAAACAGCCACACACAACAGGATTTTAGAGGGTAGCCTATCATAACTTTGATAGGAACACAAAGTTTATTAAACTTGAATACCCAGTATGATAATTGAAAGTCATGATATTTTATTTTCAATTACATGTGATTAATCTCATGTTATTAATTACAGTGCCATAGCTGTTTTTATTATAAGAAAAGCACTTATTTCTTCAAGATACATGGCTAGTAATTAAGAAAATAAAAAGTAACCCACTTTTATTTACCTTTGGTACTTATCTTTCAAAAGATTCCTATTTTCTTCCCCCAATTTGATTATCCTCTATTCTAACCATTGTCCTTTTATGATTTAACGATACTATAGAATTATTCAGATTGAATCAGTAATCCTGAATTCAATATTCTTTCTACAGAGACACAGTCCATTCATTTGAAACCATTCTATCTACATAGGAATTATTAAATACTAAACTTTAAACATATAAATAATCAAGAGATGGCTTAATAGATTGTGGTGCTTGCTGCCAAGTCTGACCATCCCAGTACCATTCTAGGGGTCAAAACTGTGGAAGGAGACAAACTTGCACAAGTTCTCCTTAGATCTTCAAATGCATGATATTGCACACAAACACCATGGCACTCATGTGCATACAGACACAGACACAGACACAGACACAGACACACACACAGACACACACACACACACACACACACACACACACACACACACACCAAATGAATGAATGACTCAATCCAATAAACCAATCAATAAATAAATGTAATATTTTAAAATGACAACATATCTCTGGCAGAATGAAAGAATCTTAGATGGTAATTCAAATCCACATGCTAAAAGAATAAAATAAATATTCCAGATGAATTTGCAGATTGCACTTTCTAATTCGTTGAAGAATTGATTTGGAATTTTGATGGGGATTGCATTGAATCTGTAGATTGCTTTTGGCAAGATAGCCATTTTTACAATGTTGATCCTGCCAATCCATGAGCATGGGAGATCTTTCCATCTTCTGAGATCTTCTATAATTTCTTTCTTCAGAGACTTGAAGTTTTTATTATACAGATCTTTCACTTCCTTAGTTAGAGTCACGCCAAGATATTTTATATTATTTGTGACTATTGAAAAGGGTGTTGTTTCCCTAATTTCTTTCTCAGCCTGTTTATTCTTTGTGTAGAGAAAGGCCATTGATTTGTTTGAGTTAATTTTATATCCAGCTACTTCACCGAAGCTGTTTATCAGGCTTAGGAGTTCTCTGGTGGAATTTTTAAGGTCACTTATATATACTATCATATCATCTGCAAAAAGTGATATTTTGACTTCATCTTTTCCAATTTGTATCCCTTTGATCTCCTTTTGTTGTCGAATTGCTCTGGCTAGGACTTCAAGTACAATGTTGAATAGGTATGGAGAAAGTGGAAAACCTAGGATAGCAAAAACTCTTCTCAAGGATAAAAGAACCTCTGGTGGAATCACCATGCCAGACCTAAAGCTCTACTACAGAGCAATTGTGATAAAAACTGCATGGTACTGGTATAGTGACAGACAAATAGACCAATGGAATAGAATTGAAGACCCAGAAATGAACCCACACACCTACGGTCACTTGATCTTCGACAAGGGAGCTAAAAACATCCAGTGGAAGAAAGACAGCATTTTCAACAAATGGTGCTGGCACAACTGGTTGTTAACATGTAGAAGAATGCGAATTGATCCATTCCTATCTCCTTGTACTAAGGTCAATTCTAAGTGGATCAAGGAACTTCACATAAAACCAGAGACACTGAAACTTATAGAGGAGAAAGTGGGGAAAAGCCTTGAAGATATGGGCACAGGGGAAAAATTCCTGAATAGAACAGTAATGGCTTGTGCTGTAAGATCGAGAATTGACAAGTGGGACCTCATGAAACTACAAAGCTTCTGCAAGGCTAAAGACACCATCAATAAGACAAAAAAAACCACCAACAGATTGGGAAAGGATCTTCACCTATCCTAAATCAGATAAGGGACTAATATCCAATATATATATAAAGAACTCAAGAAGGTGGACTCCAGAAAGTCAAATAACCCCATTAAAAAATGGGGCTCAGAACTGAACAAAGAATTCTCACCTGAATACCGAATGGCAGAGAAGCACCTGAAAAAATGTTCAACATCCTTAATCATCAGGGAAATGCAAATCAAAACAACCCTGAGATTCCACCTCACACCAGTCAGAATGGCTAAGATCAAAAATTCAGGTGACAGCAGATGCTGGCGAGGATGTGGAGAAAGAGGAACACTCCTCCATTGTTGGTGGGATTGCAAGCTTGTACAACCACTCTGGAAATCAGTCTGGCGGTTCCTCAGAAAATTGGACATAGTACTACCAGAGGATCCAGCAATACCTCTCCTGGGCATATATCCAGAAGATGTCCCAACCGGTAAAAAGGACACATGCTCCACTATGTTCATAGCAGCCCTATTTATAATAGCCAGAAGCTGGAAAGAACCCAGATGTCCCTCAACAGAGGAATGGATACAGAAAATGTGGTACATTTACACAATGGAGTACTACTCAGCTATTAAAAAGAATGAATTTATGAAATTCCTAGCCAAATGGAAGGACCTGGAGGGCATCATCTTGAGTGAAGTAACACAATCACAAAAGAACTCACACAATATGTATTCACTGATAAGTGGATATTAGCCCAAAACTTAGGATACCCAAGATATAAGATACAATTTGCTAAACGCATGAAACTCAAGAAGAATGAAGACCAAAGTGTGGACACTGTGCACCTTCTTAGAATTGGGAACAAAACACCCAGGGAAGGAGTTACAGAGACAAAGTTCATAGCTGTGATGAAAGGATGGACCATTTAGAGACTGCCGTATCCAGGGATCCATCCCATAATCAGCTTCTAAACGCTGACACCATTGCATACACTAGCAAGATTTTGCTGAAAGGGCCCAAATATAGCTGTCTCTTGTGAGACGATGCCGGGGCCTAGCAAACACAGGAGTGGATGTTCACAGTCAGCTATTGGATGTATCACAGGGCTCCCAATGGAGAAGCTAGAGAAAGTACCCAAGGAGCTAAAGGGATCTGCAACCCTATTGTTGGAACAACATGATGTACTAACCAGAACCCCGGAGCTCTTGTCTCTAGCTGCATATGTATCGAAAGATGGCCTAGTCGGCCATCAATGGAAAGAGAGGCCCATTGGACTTGCAAACTTTATATGCGCCAATATAGGGGAATGCCAGGGCCAAAAGAATGGGAATGGGTGGGTAGGGAAGTGGGGGGCGCTATGGGGGACTTTTGGGATAGCATTGGAAATGTAATTGAGGAAAATATGTAATAAAAATATTAAAAAAAAATAAAAATAAAATTGAATACAACTTCAAAAAAAAAAGAATAAAATAAATAAAATAAAAAATAAAGATTCTAGAACTTATTAGTCCTCATTTACTGTACCTAATTTTTAAATCAAATGAAGATTAAAAATAAGTTTATTGGTTTATGGTCTGTAAAATTGAAGCTTGTATGGATCTGATAATATAAAAGGGAATAACATATTATATAAGAAGAAGAGTATACAGTTTAAATCAAAATTAAATGGATATTATCCCAATATATACTATTTAATAAAATAATTGTGCTTTTTAAGAATATTTATATGGAGAGAAAACATATAATAAAAGACAGAATTGAAAATGAAAAATTAAAATTATGCAATTAAAAGAAACAAGATATAAAGGAGCACTAAGGAGCAAAATCTATAAGACTCACAAAACAACAAAACAACAGGAATAAGTCTGCACATAGCAGTGATGGGTTTAAATCTAGATGGATTAAGTGTTTTACTCCAAAAGACAGAGATTATAAACTTGATCTCTTTAAAGCTCTAACATCATGTCCTGCAATGAAGATACATTTTAGATTCAAACACAAGAAGGCCTTGGAAGTCAGGGCTGAGAGCTAAAACAACCATGAGGAGCACATACTGCTTTTGCAGAAAACCTATACCAGGTTGGAAGGCTCACAAGTGCCTTTACCTCTAGAACCAGATGAGCCAACACTGTCTTCAGGACTCTGCAGATACCTGTACTCAACTGTACACACCCACACAGAGACAAACACACATATAATTAACAAACAATACACATAAATCTTCAAAAATGAAGGAAGGTCTTGAAAGTTAAAAGAAGAAACAGAAAAGTTGAAAATAAATAAAATGTCAACATCTATCAAAAGACAATTGAAATACCTATACAAGCATCAGCAAAAACACATTCATGAAAAGATACAGGATGGAGAAATGGCTCTACCATTAATAGCATGTACTACTCTTGAAAGGACCCAAGATAGATAGCAAGTACCAATAGTGGATGAATCATAAGTTCCTGTAACTCCATCTCCATGGCTCTTCACCCATGTGAACATACTCCCAAATATGCACACATACACATAACTAAAAATGAAAATAATGTGTTTCAGAGAATAATAGTTTTCTGACAAGACTAACTATATTGATGAGACATGGAACATATAAGCCAACATAAACATAAAAATAGCATTAAATACGTTAGTTAAATGCACTGAGATTATTAGAAATGAGAAATGCAAAGTTATACAACAGTAACTTGAAACTTTAAAAAGTATTTAAATATTTAAAAAAATAACTACACAGGAAGTCACCAATTAAGTAGAAGATTTGAAAGTCACTAAGGAGATATAAAAGATATCTATGCAAAAAGTCACACACTAGCAACAGAATTCAAATATATCGCCAAGTGTTATGAAACATTATCCAGAATTGAAACTATTATTTAATTTAAATCAATACATTTACTAATACTATAGTCAGATGGAATTTCATGACATTAAAAATATCAGGTTTGAAATTGTAATAGATAAAATTTTAGAATACTCTCAAAATTGGAAATTAACACACTTTTAAAAACTTGAGAGATCTAAACACAAAACTCAGACCAGATAAATACTTAGTGATGAATGAGATATGAAGATGCTCTGTAACACAGACTATGGCACCTGTGCTTAGAAGGAGCTTGATAGATTTTTCATAACAGTAATTTGTATAATGATTGCTTTTACTTACGTGTATGTGTCTGTGTGCCTATCTTCTGTGAATATATGCCACATGTCTGTGTGTACCCACAGAGCCTATAAGAGAGTGTTGGGTGGTCATAGGAGGTTGTGAGCCACATGAGATGGGCATTGCAAACTGATTTGGGGTCTACTGGAAGAAGAGGAAGGTCTCTTAACCACAGAGCCATCTCTTGTCTCTACAACTATACATTTTCAAAGGAATGTTTATCGGATAACATTTATGAAACACCAGGAAATTAATCTCATGGAAGACAGTAGATGAAAACTCTAACTAGATAAATAAAACAAAAAATAGCTGCTCCAATCAGCAGATGTTTCCCAATCAATTCCAATACGCACCAGAATGAAAAGCAAATTGCTACATAAGACCAGTCCTTCAAATAAGGAAGAATTATTTTTATTGTCATTGTTTTTCCAGCATCAGAAGTGTGCTATGTTGCCTAAAACCTGGTCAAAGTTAACTGTCTTGTCTTAATTTGACCTTTGTGTAGCTGTTAAAACTACAGTATGATACACAAAGATACAGGTGGAATACAAACCATAGCTTTTGTGTAGGAAGTGACCTACTCTTAACTAGGATTATAAGAACACCATACTTATAAAATATTAAAGATTTGGACTAACTCAACTTTTCATTTGCAATAAATGCAGTAAGAGTATCAAAAACAGTTAAGCAGTTCCCAGTGACAGAAGACAATTGTGATTGCCAATTTCCCATTAAAGGTTCCTCTCACTCCCCGCTTACTCGGTCCTTTAGTTTTTATCCAGTTCACTGAGGTTTTTCATATTTTTATGTAGGTAATGTTTTGTCAATTTGCCATTCTTGTGGTACTTTGGGACCCAATAAATAATATAACACTTTTTGTCTTGTGCAGTTTTAAGTATTTTTTTTACAAATATATACTACTTAAAATTGTGAGATTGAATTATTTTGCATAATAATTTCATGTCCCTAAAAGCTCTGTTTCAGCTTTCTTCTCTACATTCCTCAAAATATTGACTGATTTTTTTTTTTTGAGTGTGTGTGTGTGTGTGTGTGTATGAAGGGGCTTTTTAAAACTTGCCTTGTTTATTTAACAGTACACATTTTTTTTTCACTCACCTTTTCTGGTCATTAATGTCTGTTTGTTGATAAAAGTCAGTGGAACAGAGAGATCTACCACAGCTTATCCAATCTGATGCTCTCACTGCTTCCCACCGATATTGTGGAGGTTTTTTTTTCACTATAATAATAAAGCACATTAAGCTTTGTTTTTATAAAGATGAAAGTTTCAAACACTTGGATGAATATGTAGGAGTGTGATTGTTGGATCGTGCTAAGCATATCATTGACCCTTTGAGAAAGATTATTGATTTTTTTCTTCCAAAATAGTTATATCATTTTCTAGTCCTAACTGCTAGCAATTGAAACCTCTGCTGCTGTGCCTCTTGCCTGAAATCAATAGAGATTATAGTCAGGTTAGTTGGTAATAACAGAGTCTCTTTCACTTTCCCTTTCCAGGAGATAAGTGATCCTGAGTATTTCTTTATATATGTGTAATTTTCTTTTTTTCACTGGTGATACTACTATTTCATTCAAGTTTTACATTACTTGGTCAGTGGAGTTCGATTTATATATCAACCTTTTAGAAATACAATGGTATGTAGTACATTCACGATTATTTTTTTGATAATTCACATATGAGAACTGTTTCATATCATCACTAACTCTTCCTCTCATTCAAACTGTACCTGTGTCCCACCTACTCTTAATCAAATTCATGACCTTTTTTTTATTTACCACACACACACATGCATACGCACACACACACACACACACACACACACACACACACACAAACAAACAACTGAGTCCACTTATTGTCTTTTCTATCTATATGTTTTATGGTAGTTTTAATTGAATCTACAGAACATAGCCATTATTTTTGTATATTGATGAAAATGGGAGGAAAAGCACTAGGGTTCATGGCAAGCTGAGGACTGAGTGAATGGTGGTGGTGAAGGCAGGAGGCTCTTAGAACATAATGAGCGAATATGGGCATAAACCAAACAAAAACAAAACAACAACAACAATAACAACAACAAAACCACCACAGACTTCAGCAAAAAAAAAAAAAAAAAAAAAGGTATGCTGAAAAGAGAGCTCTGGTTACTGAGAAAAATCTTGTTCTGAAATAAGCTTGAAGAAAATGTAAGAGGAATCTTGGGTTCTAGGTCCAAAGTGGCTGAGGAGGAATATATGCAGCTGTCCCCAGACTTCAAGTATCATCACCTCTCTGGAGAACACAGAATGCATGGTGCACTCTCTGAATTTGACAATTCTGTACTCATATGTGAATTGTCAAAAATGAATAAAGAATAAATAATTGTGAATGTACTACATACCACTGTATTTCTAAAAGGTTGATATATAAACTGAATTTCACTGACCAAGTAACGTAAAACTTGAATGAAATAATAGTATCACCAGTGAAAATAGAAAATTACACGGATATAAAGAAATACGCAGGATCACTTGTCTCCTGGAAAGTGAAAGTGAAATGAGGAAAGAGGAAGTAGGAGAGTGGATTGTACAACAGAAAAAAAAATTTTTTTTGCAGAAATCCCATGAACTAAATTTCAATATTCCAAGTGCTTCTTTCTGGGGCATGAGAATGGTATGCAGAAATTTCCAGCATTCTTTACCTCTTACAAATAGAACTGACCATTACAATTTGACAAAGATATAAAAGGAGACAAAGAATTTCTAACTCAGTGAAACAGACTACCAGGACATCTTGGCAGTAAAAGCAAGTATCACATGTCAATTAGAAGCAGTGGCTTCTCTGGACATTATTGCTGAACCCCAAAGTTAAACTCCAAGTGCAGAAAGGAAGAGGTGATATGCAATTCTGTAATAGACATCTTTGGGAAGAGCTCAAAAGAAATAGTTCTCAGTTATTCACATACACAGACTTTATCTTGTCTTATGTTCAAGTAACAGATTATTTTTTTTTTGACCTATAGCCAGATAGTCAAATAATCTAACCCTGTTTCCGGTACATTAGAATAGTTCTAGGGAGCTTAATATAGTGTGACTTCAGCTGTCCATCGGGTGCTCAGGGTGCCTGGGAAATTTTAATTTAGTTAGAAGATATAGAACAGATATATTGTGGGCCAGTGAACCATGACAGGAAACTTGGTAAAGTTGAATGGGTTTAGAGATCCCGAGCCCAGGCTCCCATCTGAGACAATAGGCGCCTCTCTGCTCCCTACTAGTTTCTGTCCCTGAACAAGGTCACATAGCCCAGAACAGAGTTTTCAAGCTAATGCTGATTTTAGAGGCCCTGAGGTTTTAACCAATAAATGTCCTTCCTGGACATTCCTTCCTTCACAAGGTATTTAATCTGTAGTCTACCCTGAGGAGGTGGTGTGCACCTATTTCCCACGATGACCAATCAATAAACACTTTGGAACCAAGGACTATCTCTCTCATCAAGAAAAAACATAGGGAGTATGGAGGAAGTCTCCCTCTACAGAGCCTATATCCAAGTTTCTGGAAGAAGGCCCCTCTGCATGCCCAGAATACCACTGCTAAGCCAAACCAAGTTCTCCATCCTCCTGATGCTGGGGTCCTCAGAGACCCAACTCCATTCTCAACTCCCCATGACCCAGATGCGTCTGGATGCCTAGGAGTTTGGGAACCCCTGGCCTCAGGCTCCTCATCGCAGCCTGGTGTCCCCCCCCCCCAACCTGGACTCTCCATTCCTGATTCTTCTGCATGGTTTGCAATGGTGACTGGACTCCAGGGAGTGAGGGAACCCCAGCTCCCGCTTCCCACATCTTAGGCTGCATTTTCCCACCCCCAAGTGCTATATCATTGCATCTCTCAACCCCAGCATCTGATAGCAGGCATAAGCTAAATGCAGTCTAGCATCTCAGCATTTTGTCTACCTTGCTACCCTGCAGGGTTCCCACACTCCAGCTGCCTGGTGAAACCCAGAACCACACAATGCTTTTCTGGTGGTTAACAGAGTAATTAAAAGTAAGTTGGCATTAGAATTCAGAATGGTATAGTGGTTCACTGAGCAGTTATGGAAATATTGAAATTCTACATTTCAATCACCATAATTTGAATAATTTTGAAGAAAAGTGACTTCTCTTTAACTTCTTTGAAGTTCTTCTTTCCTTATTGTTGCTCTATTTTTTTTTTCTTTTCTATTTTTCCAAGCCACCACACATGTCTGACTCTTTCCCTGTCCTCTACAAGAAAAGTAGAGGTTTGGAAGTGTGAATCTCTTAGACTACCCTCAGAAACTGAAGAGTGTTCATCACCAAGTGTCCAAAACTTCCTGATAAATATTTGATCTCAAATATGGAATGTATTACACATGCACTCGGGTGGGGGAGGGGAAGGAAGAAGAAGAAAAAGGAAGAAGAAAAAAGAAGAAGAAGAAGAAGAAGAAGAAGAAGAAGAAGAAGAAGAAGAAGAAGAAAGAAAGAAAGAAAGAAAGAAAGAAAGAAAGAAAGAAAGAAAGAAAGAAAGAAAGAAAGAAAGAAAGAAAGAAAGAAAGAAAGAAAGAAAGTAGCAGCTTACCTGCTTGCTTCCACTCATTTCTCAGGACACTGACTTCATCATAGCCAGAGTGGACCTTGGCCTAGGCAAAAGGCCAGTGACTCCCTTTATTAGGAAGAATGTATTTTCCAGTGATTCATCACTTCCACTATAAATTAGAGAAAGACATTTCTGCTTGCTAACGATTTATTAAGAAGAGTTTCAAGCAGTAAATCCTCTCACCTCCCATTTTCTACAAGTCAAGGTAGGATTTGAGCCCCAGAGCAATAGATGACTGTCATTCCCAGGGGTGACCACCTTTCTAAAATGCAGGTTCACTGCTTTACACACTGTGGGAGGTCTTGGAAAGGGCCACAGTAGCAGTTGGGAAGCCATGCCTATGACCTTTAATAGATTAGAGTGTCCTAGATAACAGGCAGAGATACAGTGACAGAAATGACTCTTGGGAGTAACTGGGCTTTTTTTTTTTTTTTAATCTGTCAGATCCAAACTTATCACTCCTTGTCCACTGGTGACAGAAAAAGCTTAAGTCTTCCTAAAACACAGTTTCATTTTTAAACAAAGAATACCTTTAAGCAACTTCTCTAAATATTTAAAATCTATATAATCAAAGTATAATTACAAAAGCTGGAGGTTTGATATGCCTGCGATGCTAGTAAATGATCCATGTGGCTTATTTACATTTTGTGCAGAAATAATACTGAGAATGAACAAGGAGATACTGAAAATCATATTTTCTTTATCACAATATTCCCCCTGTGACATTCAACTTCTATGTAAAAAGTAAACAAAGACACCACGTTATATGATTAAGAATAACACCTCCAGCTGCAATGATTGTATTTATTTCTTCACAGCAGCAATCAACACTTAGTTATTGCCCTGTACAAAGACTAGCACATCAGTCTTTTCATGGCAGTGAGCATTTATTTCGATCATTAACAATTCTTAAGCAATT
Source organism: Mus caroli (assembly GCF_978045245.1). Taxonomy (NCBI): domain Eukaryota; kingdom Metazoa; phylum Chordata; class Mammalia; order Rodentia; family Muridae; genus Mus; species Mus caroli. The sequence goes on along the minus strand of NW_028227275.1, from coordinate 9,426,365 downwards.
CATCACAGTAGCATTAATGTATTTGTCTCCTCTGAGGCAAGGTACCAGTGTTAATGTGCCTCTCCCTGGAATTCCTTTGCTATTTCTTTTCTGTCAATAGAAAGTTATGACTAAGTTTAAGAATAAGGAATTTTCTAAGACAGTTTATTGTCTTAAACATGAATACGTTAGAAAAAGGGATTAAGCTACTTCTAGAAGGTAGATTTTCACTGGTGAACGAATACTGAATATCCATTCACTGATGTTTTAATGGCGAAAGATTTAACTATTTAACATTAATTGTAATGTTATTATTAAATGTTGAGTAAATAAATATGTAAACAAATAAATAAATATGATATTAAATATTATTTTAAAATGAGTTTGTTGTTTATACAACACAATCAGGTACAGACATTTGGTACTTTTTTTAGCTCAAAATTGTGTGTGTGTGTTTATATCAGTGTACATCCATGTGTATTTGTGTATGTGTATATATGTGAGTATCTCTGTATGTATATATGTGTGTGGTATGTGTGTATAACTTTTCCTGTAGATGCATACATGTTTGTATGTGACTATATGTGTTTGTTTATGTATGTGGGCATATGTGTGTACATGACTATATGTGTGTATGTATCTGTAAATGCTCGTGTCTTTGTGTGCCTATATGTTTGTGTGTATGTGTGTGTATATATGTGTGTGTATTTGTGTGTGTTTAGTAGTAATTGTACTTGTAGTACTATCAACAGTAGTGGCAGTAGTACTAGTAGTAGTAGCAGCAGTATTAGCAATAATAGTGTTAGTTCCTGGACAGAGGTGTCCTGTTGACCATCAAACAATACATGTTGGTGTCATTGTTCTTGGACATCCGACAGAACTTGATAGTAAGATCCTTTTGATGAAGACACAGCACACGTTGTTCAGAAGACATGGAGAAGTCTAGTCAGAAATTTCCTCCCTGATGGCTATCTTTCATATTACTAAATGTTCTGTGCAAGATGATGGGGTAGAGGTGTGTGTATGTGTGTGGGCGTGTATTCAGCAGGGTTGCCCTGTTGTGAACACTGTAAACTGCAACTTTGACTGGGTAGCATGAATGTCCTATTATCCAGCTACTTTTTCATTGAATATAAAGCTCACTTCATAGACAAAAACACATTACTGGTACTGCAAATGGGCTAAGATTCCATGGTTGGAAAGACTACAGGTCCCAAGGGTGAAGTTACTGTTATTATTCTGCTAAACAAACATGGTATCAAACTCACCTTTAAACTCATGTATTTAAACATATAGACGATTGCAGTTCTCAGAGCTTAGAAGTCTTTGTGCAAGGAATGGTGGTTAGCACAGAAACTCACACCTCACTAGATCACAGAGAATAAGCGTTAGTGGAGAGCTTACTTGCAAATGAGACAACTATACAACACCATACCTCCAAGGATCTGGGACAACAATTAAAAGGAAGCAGAGAGATAATAAAAGCCAGAGGCTTGAGATAACTGAAGCAAAACATTTTCTTCTGACCCTGACAAGACCACTGTACTCATGGCCCGTGTACCACCTGTGTTATACACATAGGACTTGCACGAGGTCAAGGTAGTCAGTATTTTAACATGAAGTGGCAAAGAGTGTGTGAGCCTCTACTTCATACCAAAAATCTATGAACACTTGATGATTTCTATGAGAATGAGAGTCAGTTCTGTTTAATGCCATAGCCCTTTGTAGATAAATCATGATCCAGTAAATGGCTCCACACCAGGAATGTATAGATTCCCACAGATTCAACTCACCATGTTATTTAAAAACTAGAGAATATTGTGTTGAGTAGGGGATACTCAGTAGACCCAGGAGAAGAATACAGTGAATATTATCAAAATATTGATAAAAATTTGATATTACCAAAAGTACAATATAAAAATTATATAAAAATTTGAAAGAAATAAAAATATTATAATAGAAGCTGTAGTCATGATAAAATTTTACAGAAGTTCCCATATATTCTGTAAGTTTTAAAATATTTTTGTCATGCAGCATATTTTCAACATATTTCCCCTCCCTTAAAGCAGAATTTGTCCTATGGCTTCCAGTGAATGGGATGCCTGAGACCATTCTGTGACTTAAAAGAATTCTTCCTTGAGGAAGTCCATTCTAGCGTAAGGATGCTGGAGTCTAAGAGCAGGTGTGACTTCCCTTCCTTCCTTCAGTGCTTCCATAGCTTTCTGAAGGCAGCTCCCTTATGCTGCTACAGTGGCAGAAGGGCATCAAAGTATTTTATTTTGAAACTAACCTTTCAAACTAAAAAGAAAGGATTAGATACATATAATGAGCTTTACTGTTCCATATTCAAGAAACCTCAGCTCAAGTATTTGTTAGTAATAAAATATATAATCTTGAAATGCCCTCAAACACATTACAGTAGCTAAATATTACTTAAAGTCATATTTCAGAGGAAAATTGTTTTAATAATTATTCCCTCTTTTTAAAAAATTTCCCTTTTATTGCATTTTTTGAGAGTATGCTAAGTATAAATTTAATAAAATGAGACGTCACACAGAGGCTATTAATTACAACACTATTAAGAAATTTTACAGCTTTGCTTTCTGAGCTTAATAATGAGACATGTTGAATATGTGGAAAAAATTTTTTTTAATCACCAGCTAATTTTTCTCTACCTGGAACATAGGAAGAATTCACATGGCACAGAATTTTGCTTTTAACTTTAGGATATTATTTTAATTCTGTTCATGGGAGTACTGTACAATTTGAATGAGATAAAAATAGGACATGGAGATCTTTCTGAAGTGTATCACGTGACTCCAACAGAAGCTATTCAAAGACTCAGAGGAGGACAGGATTGAAGGTGATAAATCTGTCAGAATCTCAGCAACCCAGAAAGGCTTTTGTATTACTTACTTTTCTCAAATCTAAGAGAATATATGTGATAAAAATAACCTCAGGACAGAAGGGTTTATGTGATCCACAATTGAGGGGATTCATCCCTTCTTGTCAGGAAGGGTTGGACACTGGGATTTTGAAGCATTCACATTGCTCTCAAGACATAGGCAAGGAGATACAAATACTGATGCCCCAGCAGCTTCTCCATTTGTACATTTTTGTAGTCAGGGATTGTAGCATAAGGTAAAGTCCTGATCACATTCAGGATAAACTTTCCCCTCTCTGGAAATAGTCTTTCAAACACACCAAGATGTATGCCTTGTCAATTCTCTAGGTCTTCCAAAACCTAATCAAGCTGACATTCAAAATTAACCATATTAGTATTTAATGTAAAGGATAGCATCATTGCTGTAATAAATAAAATCACACAATCAACACAATTAAAAATGGTTGATATCACACACATACACACACACACCACACCAATGCTTAGAATCCCTAGTGAGCCGATCCGCAATATTTAACAATGGATGTGTGATGGTGTGCATGTGGCAGAAAATAAAAACCACTTGATCATTAGAGGGAAAAGAACGCTTAGAAAATGAAACAACAACAGGGAAAGTTCAGCCTCCACCATTCATAGCTCACCCTGAACAGAAACTAGCCTGTCCCAGAATGATGAATGACAAGAACAGGACTGTAGAAGGTTGGAACTATATTCTAAGAAAAACAGAGACTGCTCCTTCTTCCTTCCTTCCTTCCTTTCTTTCTTTCATTCTTTCTTTCTCCCTTAATGTACAATAATTTAGGGCTTATATGTGGAAATTATCTTTCTCTTTTTTTAATAAAGATAAAACAAAATCATATATATTGGAAGAGCATGAAACAAACACTTGCAAAAGACTCCAAGAAAAGGTCCAGGAAACACATATGGACTGAAAGATGTCCTCATCTGCACACTCAGAAATGCCATTATAACATCAAATATACATAATATACAAAAAGAACCCATGGAGTAACTAAAAGAACATATATAAATAGATTCATGGGGCTCTGTTGTCTGGTTATCGAGAGATCCCAGAGTGCTTAAGACAGAAAGAAATAAGAAATATAACTCCAACTCATCCTGAAACTAGAAGGGAGCAGAGAAGATGATGATGACAATGATGACAACAACAACTAGAACCTGGCTCATCCCTGAACCAAAAGAAGCCCAAGACAGAAAGATGTAAGAATGGTAAGGATACAAGGCCAACCTCATCCCATGGAACCCAAACCTAATTTAGAAGTAAATGGATCCTGGGCTCAAACCCAATTCAAAAAGAACATGGACCAAAAGTAGAAAATGAAAGAGCTAAAGTCTTACCTACCTTTAAAATGCCTGAGCCAAGAAAATATTGAGTACAGTTTACCTCAATCTGATACAAAAAGAGTCCAGGCTAAACATAAAGAAATGAAGATTACATTATTAGCCAAAGTGAGCTAGGGCAAAAGAGAAAATGATATGTAGCTTGGGCTGGCCCCACACTGAGTATTAGTTTGGAGCAAGTGACATAGGCAAGGAATCCAGCCAACCCATGACTATAAGTCTAGTCTGAGAATATACAAGTGTGGCCTGAGTTTACTGCTGAAACTAAAGGACACCAAGATGAAGACTCAACGATCTGGTAGGTGGCCTCATACGTGACCCCAAAGAAGCCTGGATGAAGAAAGTTTCGGATCCCTGGCTTTTTTTTTCTATACTTCAGGAAGCTGAGGTTGAAAATAGAGGAAAAGATATGGCAGGAGTCCATCCCTAACAAAAATGCAGCCAAAGACTGAAAGAAGCATGCGGCATCTGGACTCATTGCTGACCTAAAAGGACCCGGAATCAAAGGCAGGATGATGAAGAGTATGAACACATCCATATCTTGGACCTAAACAGAGTCTAGGGTGGAGAGGGACAGAATGAACTTGGGGCATGCCACTGACTCTGAAAGCACCCGGGGATGGAGACAGAAAAGTGGAGACTAGATTTACCCTAAAGCTGCCTGAGGTGAAGATCCAAATTCAACTTTTGCTTATGTTGGAACCATCAGGAGAGAGGGATGAACACTGATAAATGGAGACCAGGCACACTGTTGAGTCAATAGAAGTCTGAGCCAAACTCAGAGAGTTGTGCTGCCTGGGCCCACCTCAACCCTAATGGAGCCTGGGTTCACTATCAGAAATCAGTCCTGGGATTATACATAACTCTAAAGGAGTCTGGGCTCAAGACAGGAAGAAGTGGAGACTTGGCTGCCTCCTGGCCATAAAGGCTCAGGATTGGTGAAAATGTAGTATGGGCTTATGCTTGACATTAAATGAGTCTGAACTGAAGGCTAACAGAGCTTGTTTTCATCCTAGACCCAAAACAGCCTGGAACAAAGAAGGAAGTTGAAGTTGAAGCTCCTTCCTGCCCTAAAGGGAACTAGGGCTGAACACCGAAAGAAATGAATCCCTGAATCCTGATTTTAAAGAGCCTCACTGAAACAATGCAGGATTTGGAGCCTTGGCTCATCCTTGACTTAATGTTTCCCTGGGCTGAAGACAGAAAAGCATTCTACCAGGATCGTCACTCACATAAAGGAATGGGAGCTGAAGATCAAAGAGGAAAAATAAAATAAAATAAAATAAAAAGAATCTGGGCTTACTCTTGGTCTAAAAGATGCCTAAGCCCAAGACAGAAAGAAGTCTGGGCAAATCCTTGTCCTTAAAGTAGTCCAGGTCAAAGATGGAGCTGAGGCATGGACTCATAGCTGACCTAAAAGGAGCCTGAACTGAAGACTGACAAGTAAAGGCCAGGCTTATTTATCCCATGCCCTAAAGAAGCCCAGGCTAAAGACAGATAGAAATGGAACTCAAGCTCCCATATGACCCTAATGGAAACCAGGGTGATGATGAACAGTAATGGACGTTGGCTCATTCCTGACTCAGAAGGAGAATGAGCCAAAGAGCAAAACATGGGATCCAGGCCATCCTTAGCCCTAATGGAGAACCAAAAGAGAGATCTGGAGCCCAGTCTGTTCTTAATACTGGAAAATAGAGCCCAGGCTAGCTAGAGCCCATGATAGCCCATGATCAGGTAGTAGTTTGGGTTAAGGACACAAGAAAGAAATGAGAAGGAAAGAGAGAGAGACAGAGAGACAGAGAGAGAGAGAGAGAGAGAGAGAGAGAGAGAGAGAGAGAGAGAGAGAGAGAGAGCAAGAGAGGCAGCAAGAGAGAGGGAGGAGGAGGGGGAGGGGAGGGGGAGGAGGCAGCCTCCTACCAACCTTTAAGGATCCTGGACTGCACACAGAAATGAAAGGCTAGTATTACTCTCAAACTAAAAGGTCAAAGACCTAATACTAACCCTGGCCAAAGGACAAAATGCTGTGGACTTGTGGAGCTGGTGTCATCCCTCTCATACAGGGTTAAAAACTGAAAAAAAAAAAAAAAAAAAAAAAAGAATCTGAGATCATCCTTGTCCCTGAGGGAGCTGGGCTATGGCTGACAGAAAGGGATTCTGTCTCACTCTTGATTCCAGCAGACCTCCCCTGCCCCCTCCCACAAATAGACTCTTTCTCCCATCCTTGACACAAACAAAGATTTGGAACCTTGGATGTACCCTGATCCAAAGTAAGCCTGGCCTAAGATAGAAAAAGAGAAAATTCTGCATTCTAAGATCCCAGCTGGGTTCCTAAATTGAGCCTGAGTTCACCTATGACCCTGACGGAACCCTGGAAAAAACTTTACTGAAAGGAGCCAGACGGAAGACAGAAGGAAACTGATTCTAGATTCAGTCTTAACCTTAAATATCATGGTGGTATTTTATCCCCGTCTAAAAAGGAACCTGTTCCAAGTCTACCCTAGAATGATGGGAAACCTCGTATCTTCAAATCTACAGGAGCTCAGGAATATGCCAAGAATACTTGAGCCTGTACTAATCCCATTGCTCCAAAAGAGGAGCTATGGCTCACCCTGTCCCTAAAGAAACCAGCACTTAAGACTGAAAGAAATGGAGCACCGGCCTCAGCATCAGCTGACATATAACTGAGAAGGAACCTGAGCACAGCTCTGACCTCCTCACAGCCTGGGCCACATCCTGAACTCCAAGAATTAGAGACTCATTCCAACAGAGCTCTGGCTGTGCAGAAAGCAGCCTCATCGCTAATTCTTAACCTACTGTCCCAGTTTCAATATATTAAAAGTTTGTCTTTAATACAAAATGCAAATGCTTTATTCTTTCCTGTTAGATGACAGGTAGAAGCTATTCTTGGATATACAATATTCCAGAGTAGCTAAATTTTGAAGGGGACCTAAAACACTGAATACAGAGTTAAGAAATGATGAACCTTCTGTTTTTAATGATGTGTGTATTGCTTCTCACAGTTTTTCCTGTGTTGTACAAATGAATACAGAACAGGAGCACAGAGTTACAGCAAGGATGCGAATCAGGATCCAGTTCTGCTCTGCTACAATGTGAGGGACGCCCTATGTAACCGAGAGGGCTCCATTTGGCTCACTCATCTGAAAACTGGAAATTTCAGTAAATCGGGCTCTCCTTCTTTAAAAGTCATACGTATGTATATATGAAGTTATTTTCCATAGGTATACATCTGCATCCATATTTATTTACATCATGTACATTTACATCCTGATATATAGTCATCATATACACATATACTACATCTATATCCATATCATCTACATATACATATTCATCATATAAACATACAGCTATACTACACCTACATCTACAAATACACATATATCACCTACATACACATATATATCACATACATATACACCATCCACATCTACACCTATGCCAATGTGTATGTATATATATGCACACACACACACACACATATATATATACACACACATCTAAATCTTCATCTATATCATACACCTACACACATACACCATATATTCATACACATTTGTCACATTGACATCACTCTGCAGTCTGCCCAGAATAGCCATATGGCAATCACACCTCTGTTATGTAAAACTCCTTTCAGTGGTCTCCTGCAGTCTTTCCTCTTGTTCAGTTTCCAATATAATCCACTGATTAGTTCTCTGTTCTCAAAAACAAACAAACAAACAAACAAACAACAACAACAAAACAAATGAATGAAGCTCATTTTGCTACTGTTTCCTCCCCTGTACAGTTTCTATTTGACTTCTTATTCACACAGAACTTAGTATTAGGTCTGTAAGAAACTTCATAGCCAACAGTTTTTACAAGCTCAATCTGCTCTCAAATGAAGTGGTCACATCGACTTTCTATGTGCTTCAAAAAATATGAGAAAATAGGATCTGCTAAAGTAGATCAAGTATATCCTAAAAACATTTAATCACAGATTGTATTTCTGAGTAGTTGTCTCCCAAGTATTTTAAAGTTAACTGTTTTATGAAGTTCAATAATCATTTTAAAGTGCCCATTAAATACTTGGTAGTACAATGAAATACTCAGAACTTTTGTATTTAAAGTTATAGATTATCCACCAGAGCTACTCCATTCCTTTATTACATTTTATGAATATGGCAATATGAAAGATAGATAGATAGATAGATAGATAGATAGATAGATAGATAGATAGATAGATAGAGCCTTAGTCAGGGTTTCTATTCCTGCACAAACATCATGACCAAGAAGCAAGTTGGGGAGGAAAGGGTTTATTCAGCTTACACTTTCACACTGTTGTTCATCACCAAAGGGAGTTAGGACTGGAACTCAAGCAGGTTAGGAAGCAGGAGCTGATGCAGAGGCCATGGAGGGATGTTCTTTACTGGCTTGCTTCCTCTGGCTTGCTCAGCCTGCTCTCTTATAGAACCCAAGACTGCCAGCCCAGAGATGGTCCCACCCACAAGGGGCCTTTCCCCCTTGCTCACTAATTGAGAAAATGCCTTACAGTTGGATCTCATGGAGGCATTTCCCCAACTGAATCTCCTTTCTCTGTGATAACCCCAGCCTGTGTCAAGCTGACACGTAAAACCAGCCAGTATAGATAGATAGATAGATAGATAGATAGATAGATAGATAGATGGATGGATGGATGGATGGATGGATGGATGGATGGATGGATGGATGGATAGATAGATAGATAGATAGATAGATAGATAGATAGATAGATAGATAGATTAATAGGCGGAGGGTGCATAATTGGATGGTAGACAAACAGATATACTTTCTATACTTTAGGTTCAAGTGATAGAGAGCAATATGATTTCATTCATCAGTAAGTAGATTCCTGATTTATGTTAGGTGAGTTAAAATATTTTTGTTTTAACTTACTTTTCTAAATAAGTCAATGGAACAACATAAAATGAACAGCAAACATTTTTACACAGAAGTTGATGCATTGTATAAAATACTTAAGACAATCTAGTTGTAACTATAACATTAGCAAATTATGAATTTCACCATGAAAAGAAACATAGTATGCATATAATAAAAGACATATATCTACTGTGTTAGAATTCTGTTAGTGCCTACAAGGCCCTCATTTACCATAGTTTGTCCTCCATATGGGACAATCACATTACCCAACATGATTTTATTTCAGATAAAGTTGACTCTATTTTAACTGTCGACAAGACATCAATTACATCATGGTGTATAAAGATCTTGGACATCATCTTTCCATTCAAAAAGTAAATGAAAGTCAAAGAAAACCTTGAAAAAAAAATCAAGAGTTCTTCAAAGAGATGCCAGAGTAGATGACAGGGTGAATGGCTGTTCCTGTCCACCTGGCTGACGCCTGAATAGTGACTGGACATCTCACAGAAAAAAGGCTGAAATTTCTACTAGGACTGATGCTTCGATTGGGATGCCTGAATTCTGAATGTTAGCCACCAGCCTTACCTACAGAAAGCAGAAAACCTGCAAGTGCACAGTTATGAGGTCTTGAAACTCTTACCCCTGATATCTACACTATTTCCCTGCATCCTCACAGAAAATTCAAAGAAATGTCCACTCATCATTTCAGGGGAAGGAGGTAACAGTATATCTTCAATTTTATAACAGTCTTCCAGACAGCTTTCCAAATGGGTTTTACAATTTATAAAACTACCCTTTTCTGATACTAATTTTTAGCCTTTTAGACTCTGACATATGTGAAGACATTATTTCTTTCAATTTGTTAAAAGGGAGTGGATCTCATTCACTGTTATGTATACATATTTTACGTATAGATTTATTATTATGTGTAGTAGTTCACTCTCGCATAGAGATGCTCAAGCTCATTTTCTTTGAGTGGATTCCCTCTCTTTAATGTTATTTCATGACCTGGAAACGCTGAGGTTGTTTAGTTTCCAAAGTTTATGTGACTCATTTTCTACTCTCAACTTTTATGAGCTGTTTCATTTTAAACACACCTTCTACTATAATTGAAAGTTCACCTTAATGGCAGGTAAAGGACTCCTTTAATCTAAATGTTATCTGTCTCAACAACAGATAGTGATCTGAGTCACAGTTTCTTGTGTCCCTCTGTCTTGATAAGCATAATATGTGTTTTCTTTTTTTCCTCAGGGTACTAACACACAGGGCAATAATGTGGATTCTGAGAATTTAATCTCTGGATAACCACAGGCTTCGTCTAATGCTCCATAAGTGGTATTTATTAAATATGCAATGCCCCAGAGCATGCTTTAATACAATAAACTTGATCATGAAGAATTTGGGTCTTATTTAAACAGAGATATTGCATTAAATGATTATTTAACTAACAATTTATTCCCAAGAACATCCCATTCTGACTTGGCACTAAGGTGACTGCTGCTATTCTTATGATGTCTGATAGTTTCTTTACTGTGGATCTCATTTGAACACTAGTAACCTCTATAAATTGGAACCAGAGTGAGGAATGAAGGGCAGGATGTATAGATATTAGTATTTATATCTGGCATTTTCCTCAGATTTGGAAAAACTATGAGCCTTTTTATTTTGGTATAAACTTATAAAATCATGTATGTACATCATATATGACAAACAACAAACATTGTCTAGTTCTAGAAGCATTTTGGGGTCCTATCTATTTCCAACATTATCTCTGCCAAAATAACTGTTAAGTTGACATTTAATTTTGAAGGACTAAACCAGATGTTCTTTTCAATGACATACTAAGATATATTCCTTATAAAATTAGTTATTCTTAGAGATAAATGAATTAATTTACTACTATGAAACAAGGCACAATGAGACTAGAGATTGACTTGGATACTAGTGAGTTTCTGTCTACCTGTTGACCTGTGTTCAATCCTTGGGACCAACAAACACAGCAGAGGAGAAAAAAAAAAAAAAACTCTTGAAAGTTGTCCTCTGCCTTTACCTGTAACTCATATACACATACAGAAAATGAACAGTTATAAATACATATTTTAGATTTTAAAAGTAGGTTGACTTGAGTGTCAAAACTTTCTCTGGTGTGTGTTCTGTCACTTTTTACAGTGACTCAGTTCATGCTTGCCTTCTTTCAAGCTTAGCAAAAAAAAAAAAATCCTTAACAATTTAATAGTGTTACTTTTAAAAAATATATATATGTAGGTACACTGTAGCTATCTTCAGACACCCCAGAAGAGGGCATCAGATCTCACTATGGATGGTTGTGAGCCACCATGTGGTTGCTGGGATTTGAACTCAGGACCCACAGAAGAGCAGTTAGTGCTCATAACCACTGAGCCATCTCTCTAGCCCATCACAATTCATTATTAAAGCCACTTTCCTCTAGTTTGATACTTTCTGTCCCAGTAAACTCTCATTCTAGAACATATTGCCTTTTAGATGAATGGAAACAATTTGATATCCATTAGCAAACATCTGAGTATGTGGGAGGGTACCTCATAAAATGTTTGCTGCTATCCAGGTCTGATAATGGGGAAAATATGTAAGGATAGGATAATATACAAGGTTTTTATGAGAGAAATGGGAATGCAATCATGCTTGTATCAACTTCCCATGCCCAACAAAATAATTCCATTAGTTCCTACTGGTATTAAAAGACATTTGTATGATGCATCATTTAGATTCCTACTCAAGAAATGACATTTCAGACTATTTCTTGTAATGTAGTATCTATAGTCTTATTATTGATACCTTAAAGATCCATTTTTGCCTTGAAGCTGACACCATACTGCTTAGAAAATGACCTCCACCACAGTCAGACGAAGGTAGTGGTAGTTGAGAGTGTATCTTTCTGCTGAGCTCCTAGCCAGTAATTGAACTATGCTAGATTTCTTGCCAATGGCTTGGTGGGATTCTAGTTATTTCATTCCAACATGAAAAGTAAAATTCCAGTAGGTAATCTTGCATGCTATTCCTTGGAAGTCTTTGGTAAAGTTGACATGATGGTCTGATAGTTCCTTTCCTGATTCCTGCCTCTCTTCCTCTTTGGGCTATCTTTGAAAACACAATGCTCTCAATTATATACCTCTTTAGAGCACAAAGTATATACAGATTGTCTAGTTCCATTTCCAAAGAGGTTTCCATAATGATAGCCCCCAATTCTTTTATTAAAGTGGGTTTTAATATGGTGTGAAGTAGCAGAGCTTGAAATTGCCTATTTTTAATTGTTGTGTTTTATTCTCTCAGGCTTGCTCTGTGCTTCCTTGGGACAAGTTATCAAATTATTGTAAAAATAGCAATGTGCCTGTCAGTAGTATAAGATGAAATTTTATAGAAAAAAAATAAAGATGATCAAGAATATTTCTTAAAATAACAAATATTTCAAGTTTATATAAGAGCAAGGCAATATGTCTATTTATACTTGGTTTCTCATGACCATCTAATCTAGACTCTTAGATGTCATCAATATTAACCACTTTTTCAATGCTCAGATATGTGGTAAGAGGTTAGTTAAGAGGAGGTCTCTATTAGATTATAGATAAAGGAGTTATGTCATATCATGGCAAGGAGAACGGAGATGACTGCTCACATTGTGTCTGCAGTATGGAAACAGAGAACAGACAAACTAGGGCTATGTAAGAAAACTTTAAGACTTGCCATGAACTGACCCACTTCTCTCAGGACACACCTGAAAAGTATTATAACCTTCCAAAAGAACACCCCCCCCAGATGGGGATCATATGTTCAAACAACTGAGTTTATGGGAGGGAATTACATGTTCCAACCTCATAACTAAAAAAGCAAATTTGTGTATTTGATTCTCCTCTGGCTCCTGAAGTTATATCACATAATTGTTTCTTATGGTTAAAATCTATGCATATATTCTAGGAATATCTATGCTCTCTACTGTGGAGAGCCGTGAGCAATTGCCATCATGATCCTCCGCTGTGCCTAACTGGTAAACAAGTAATGTGCTCAGGTGCAAGAGTAAATTCGTGTCAAGTCACAACCCATCCCCGGGGCATGGTGATGAGGCTCTGGAAGAGCAGCCAATCAGGTGTGGACATGCCACACTAAGGTGTATATAAGCATCCCCTTTTTGGTGCTTGGGGTCTTCCTCTTCATTTTGAAACTGGTGTAATAAAGTTGCTGCAGAAGGATCCGGTTTCTCATGCGTGTGTTCTTGCTGGCGAGACAATAGCGCGTGTGAGACTCTACCAGATCCAGATTCAGTTTATCATTGATTTTACCTATCTTGCTGTCACCCAAATCCCTTTTGCAACTTCCTTGGGCCAGTCATCAAAGTCATCTGTCCCTTAAACTCTTGGGCATATCTAAATAATATCCATAGTATAGTGAGGATTATTTCCCTCCATCAAAAATCCCATCACACTAAAGAAAGCTCCCTAAAACTGCTCTGATACCTGTTATGTGCTGGATCCTAAAGACAATGTTTAGGGAATAAATGATAGAATTCTTAGAGTGTTTAGACAGAGATATGATGGTGTTTGTTGTATGGCAGGCTTTTCCTGAGAGACACAGAAAACTCTACTCACCCCAGAAAGGGAGCCTACAGCTGACCAAAGTAACTAGATTGTACCAATGTCCAATTTGATGAGCCAAGGAGTATTTAATTTGGAGTATGGATGATTCAAAAGGAACCACATCACTGAAAAACCCCACCCCAACATGGGTGGGGACGCCAGGAAGCAGAATCCATGGAGTCTGCCAGGCAGTTTACAAGCCCTATCTACAGTCTAGACAGCTTTCTTTCAGTAGTGGGACTGATGGGAGTCTTCACCCCCTGAGACTTTATTTTCTTTACACTAAATGGCAGGGTCCTCAAGAACCTTACAAACTTTTGTTCTTTCACACAGGTGAGTCTCCTCTTTCCTCGTGGAATGAAAATTTCAATGGAAGGCAAGTTGTCATGCAGTGGAACATGCCATTCAAAAGTTTTATATTATCATTTTTTCCAATTAATGTATAAACTCATCATTAATGCAGACTATTAAAATCAAAATTTGATCCAGTTGAAATGAACACAAAGTCAAAAAAGGAATTATTTTAAGGCATCAAGATTAAAAATTAATAAAAATAATAACCCATTTCACAAATCTGCAAATTTCAGGATTTAATTTCAATAGCTTTATAGTGCTTCATTGTACAGATGCATTTTAGTCGTGAGCATGCTAAGTCATTTTAAACTAAGAAATCTTATGATCATCCAGTTTCTGAATACTTTTCCAAAATAATTTAAATCATGATATTGAGGTGATAGTCCTATTTCTGTGCTTTTTCCAACATTATTAGCACGGTCTACAGGTAGAACTGGTTTAAAGTACATTGGTGGATGGGTATATTAAAAAAAAAAGTCACTTGCTCATTTCACGTTTATGAAGAGGTTTTATACTCAAGTCAAGGAAAACGTGCAATGTTAGATCCTTTTAAACCCATTAATAGAAAAAAATAATTTAAATGATCAATTTGCTAATTAAATGATTAAAAACTGATTTACACTTCAGAAAGAAAACCTCTGATTACAGTCACCATATACAAAAAATATATATATTTCTTAATCTATAGAGGTGCTGTTTGTTTTCCTTAAAACTGCTCTGGAGACCTGATTCCGAAAAGATCATTTTTTGGAGACATCTGTCAACTTAAACTAAAAGTTATAACCTGCATGAAGGACATTTTTCCTCATACAAGTAGGCATAATGCTTGAAGAATTATCTATGTAAAATATGCTATTAGTATGCTGGCATGTACATTTGGAATAAAATATTAATTATGTTCAAGTGATTATGAAATAATGTTTTATGAGTGTTTTATTCTAATTTTACCTCAATTCCTAAAAGTTCTCAACAGAGGTTCTTGCAAATGCTACACTTTCCTAAATTGTTCTAGAGTAGAGAGCACTTATTCAGCAACAGATCCTTTTGAGACCGTAATTATTTCATCAGTTGCTTCTATTAATAACTAAATCTTCTTGATTAGAGGATGTTGTTCCTCTTCTACTATCATCATTTCCACAAAGGAGGTGGGATAATAGTTATCCACTTTAGGCTGTCAGTTATAAGATATGAATTTCTTCAAATAAAAGTTGCCTCTGATGTCCAGAGGAGCAAGCCCAGTTCACAGGTGGACTTCTATGTCCTCTACTGAGAAGACCCAGGGTTTGGCAAACTTCAAAAGTGGTCAACACTCAAAAGTGAAGAGACACAAGTGAAAGTATGAACCGTGTCCTTGTAGAAAACATATAAGGAGTTGGAAATGCTAATTACATACCTCCTGTCTTGAGTTAGCTGTGGTCACAACAAAGACTTCCTCTGTAGCCATGGACACTTTGCAGGTAACTGTGAAGTAAAAGGACACTTCCTCTCTTCCCTTAAATACAAATGTTTTCCCATTCTCAGATCTAAAAAAGTAGGTAATCACTAGGTTCGTGTCTCAGTTGAAGTGAGACCCTTTAGCTAGAAAAACAAGAATTTAACTGTGCACTGATCAGAAACTGATAAACAATCCAACCAGAGTGTTATAATGCCCCATAGATGGTAAAGTATCCCTGTGTGAATAAGTATCTAATCAAGAATAAATGGATAAAAAGACATCCTGGCTCATAAATTTATACTATAAATAGAGAACATTCTCTCTCTCTCTCTTTCTCTCTCTCTCTCTCTCTCTTTCCATCCCCAAGGGAATATTATTTGAAGAACTGCTTAGGAAGCAAGAAACAAGAAAGTATATTGAACATACCAGAAGATAGGTTACTGTAGAAAGCATCCACAGATTCCACTGGTAAGGAACAATCAGAAGAGGTAGGGATTGTTTTGATTTTAATAACTAGAGTTTTCCAAAGAAGTTCATACTTGTGAAAAGTATGTGAGTTGAGACCGACTGCTGTGGACGAGAAAGAACTCTGGCAAGTGTAGGAACTCAGAGTACAGAATTGGCTGCTCAAATTGGAACAAAGTGTTACTGCTGAGGTGGAGTCTCTCTGCTGTGCTAGTAACAGAATAGATAAATAATAATAATAATAAGCAAAAGACATAGGTTGACTGCAGGAAGCTAAGATGGCAGCTCATCTTTGCTTCTGCTTCCTCATTCCTAATCTCCAATAGTTATATTCAACTTGTGGGCTTTAATAGGAGTCAGCCTATTAACCAGAAATATGGCATTTCAGAAACAGAATTCTGGGTACCAAATTAGAACCTAGGGTTAGGTTTGAAGCAGAGAGATGAGAGTAACAATCATTACTTAAATACACTCAGGAGTTAATGTGTTCCAGCTTATAATGTCATTGTATGCATTTACCCCGCTTAGTGCATTTTGAGCTTCATGCAGTAGATTTCATCATCTCCATTTTCAACATGAGTAACCAGGTTAGAGGATACAATGCTTATATAGCCGTAGATCCACATTAATGCAGTTAATGTTATGGCCTGAAGACATCATCTACCCCTCAAAACTCCACAATGTGGGGCCTCACAAGGAACTGGCCTCTCCTTGGTTCCATAAAACCAAACATCTCTCACAGCAAAAACTTGAGAGTTTAAGACTGTTACTGAGCCAAATTTCATGTGAAGGGCATGAATCTGCAGGAAGGTTTCATTAAATTCAAAGAAAGAAACTAATTAGAACTACATACAACTGAACTTAATGAGTATTTAAGGACAATGGACTTTAGTGTTTTCTCAAACATCAGCCATTTCCTAGTGAACTCTCTCCCGAGAATATAAGTTCTATTTACCCCATTAAAAGAGAAATCTCTAATACATACATTCCCATACCACTGTGAAGAGAATGGATTCCAGTTTACTTTTAATAAAATCCTTTACCAGCCTCTATCCCACAGGATCAGGTGCTGTGCCCTAGACTCAAAATAAAACAAACGTATATATTTTTGACCTATTTTTAGAAACGTGAAATTTATAGGACAGATTTTTTTTTTCTGGGGCAACTTTATATAAGCACATTTACTGACCCCAGAAAGTGGGGCCATGCTGACCAAACTAAAAACTATACCAATATCTATTAGCTGAATCAATAAGTTATTTTAGTAGCATTACTACCAGGAGTATGGGTAACTGGTTACTAACAAGGAATCAAGCATGATTCAAATGTCAATGCAGCTCATTCTAGAAAACTGTTACTCTGGGGTACTTTACCTAGTTTGCATGGAGCCTGACATTCCCTACCCAGGTCTCCTCAGTTAGGCAGATTAGAATCCTCACACCCTACACCTGTTCAATCTCACCTGCTATACAGTTGCTGAGGCCTTGTGGATTTTCCAATGTCTGCCTCCCAACATATGAAGTTTTGCTTATCTTCTGAGGCTCAGGAGCCTTGCTTTCTTTCCCAAGAACAAATGTCTCTCCATCTGGAGGGACAGAATGTTGCAATTTCAAGGAAAATCATATACAAAAAGTTTGGTGGCAATGCTTGACATTTTGTAGTTACACATTCTTTTGTTGTTCTTATTTATGGTAACATGTTTTCAACAAAACAGTGTTAGAAAAATGATAAATGCTTTTGGAGAGCAAGAAGGATATTTTTGGTAATTAAGTTTAATAAGTGTTTATTACTGTCTTGCATTTGTGAGCCTGAATTTACCAATATCTTGGATAAGTCTCTAGCTACTCAGAAGTAGCTCTGAGGGGGCAGGCTTCCCTAAAGGAAGTGTTAGAACTCTTTTCCTAGAGAGTGGTTTCCCTAATGCAGTGTTCAGTTCTGATAAGAAACGTCCTGGCAGTTGGGAGGCAAGGAATACCATGAAGTCATGTAGCACAACAAACCTCCCACAGGAGATTTACTGGGAAGGAAAAAACAGAAGAGGATGGCAGCCTTTGCTTTGACAAGAAACATCAGAGAACTGAGAGGAAGACAGAGCTCATATAGTTTCTTGGGAACCAGAGCTCTTCAGAGTGGCCCAAGACTAAATGAGTTATGTGGCCTAATTTGAGAGAAAGATCATGGATTTGGGGGGGGGGTGTGCTCAGGAATTAGTAGTGTTTTGTTTTGTTTTGTTTTTGTTTCTTGTTGTCGTTTCTTGACCCAGGTCTGGGCTTGAGTTTACATTAGGGTCAGGTTGTTTTTTGTTTGTTTGTTTGTTTGTTTGTTTTCAGAAACCTATTAATACTCAAAATAGTGGTCTTGAAACAGATTTATAAAATTGCTTTATTTAAAAAACACTAGACACACCAAACTGGACTTTTTCTAAAGGTTTATCAGTAAAACAAAAAACAGCATCTCTTTTCATTCCATCTCCTCTTATTAGGTTGTGTTTATCTTTGTAACATATATATTATCTGTTTTTTCAGAAGGGCTGATTCAGGGTAAAGATGGAGTGCCTCACAACTTTTTGATCGTTCTCTGCTTGTTAGCAGTCCAGTTAATTTCCTTCTTGTGACTGCAATAGGAGTGTAGAAAGGGTCTGTTACAAGCTTGTTCTGTTACAAGCTTGTTCTGCTTCTCCTGGTTGTGTGGCTGACTTCAGATCTCCTCAGAAACAGCAAGCCTGGAGGGATATGTAGTTTGATTTTTTGCTTGCTCTGATTACTCATAAGGTGGCATGTGGGAGGGAAGGGCAACACTGGCCGAGATACTTCTCTTTGTGTTTTACACGGTTTCATTTGTGCAGCATTCTGGAGCTGGAAAGTCCTTTAGGATCAATAGTCCAACACTTATTCTTTTATGAAGGATACAAAGTCCTATTGATTGATCGTTCTAAAAGTCACTGTGAGTCAGAGCTTCTGCAAAGTCGAACTTAGACACCATCTATCCTGGCCAGTGTTCTTTATTCATGGATGCTCTCTCCATTAGGCTGAGTTAAGTTGGATTGACCTACATGTGGCCTAAATTGAAGCTTCCCAACTTAATCAGCAGATTCACAACTTTATGACACTGTGATCTCTGACTCCTAGAGTCCATTGAGTCTCTAACCAAAACATCTGACTGTAATGTATCAGAAGGAGAAGGCTGGGAATCACTGAAGAACTTTTCCCTGTCCAAGTACATTCTTCCTAAATAAAAAGGAATCTCTTCTTCTCTCCTCTCCCCTCCCCACTTCTTAGATTGGAATACACATCTGCTGTCTACTAGAAAAGGGAAACGTGTCATCTTTTACATGGGTAATAAATACCTTTCTTGAGCATTCTCCAGTAAAGTTTTCCATCTATCCAACTTTGCTCAGAAAAGACCCACCATGAAAAATAAAATTCTGCTGAGATCTCTTAAACCTATGAATGCTTCAAAAGTGAAATCTCTTTTTGTTTTACAACAGAAAGAATTTCCTAGTTTTGGAGATATCAGTAAGATAAAGATAAATGTCTTTAAAATTTAAAAACTGTACACATGGTTACAGATACACAGACATACAAATGTATGCACACACACAACATACACAGGTACACATGTACAAAGAAACACACATACACATCTCAATTCTACAGAAACACACATACACATCCCTTTTCTATGCGTTCTACATGAACAATTTTGTGATTGAAGCCTGGCATCTAATGACATTAAACCAGTAATGACCCTAAACCCTTTAATTTTATATATGAAGTTCTGCTCTAGGAAACAAGCACTTGCCAGAAACTTCAGGTAAGAAGAACGCTCCTCCTTGGTATCCTGGCGATAAGCGTTTTCAGCTGTTACTCTCCTCTTCAAGACTAACGCAGCTTAACCTGGTCTAGATTTGAGCAGAATCCGAGAAAGTAGTCAAATAGTTGAAAAAAATAAATATTGTTTTTTAAGAAAGCCTGTCATCGAGCTTCCTGGAATCAAAGTGTGACTCTTACAGTTGTGGCACGTTATCAGGAAGAGATCAGCTACTGTCAATCAAATGACAGATAAATGGTATGAATCCACAAAAAAAGAGGATTCAATATGTTAGGCTTCGTATATCTGAGAAGCTTACTTTAATTTTTCCATTAATTTAACCATATATAAAGTGATGGTGAAAACATCATCTGTGATATTAAATTATTCCAAGTTCCAGATCACAGGATGCATGAAGATTTTATATGAACGAGTATGTTAAGGAGGTGGTACTCATAAAAGGCATTAAGAATTTTAAGACTATAGAACCTTAATTTCAGATTAAATTAAAAATGTCCCATGGAATATTATGCTGTTATTCAAATAGGCTATTTAAAAATATTGTCTTTTTCCTTTGTGTTAGATACTTAGTTAGAAGGTAAAGATGAGAGGAAAATGAAGATGGCTTTGACTTATGTATGAAGGAGTCTCAGTATATATAGTCTGAATAAGGTATGTACATGTTAATAAGAGCATAGGTCTGCCAGGGACAATTTGCCCAAGTAGTCAATGAGTGCTTTATGTTATAAATAAGAGAATGTTACTAAAATATAATGTAAATTATATATATATATATATATATATGTATATATATATATATATATATATATATATAAAACATGAGGAAGAAACAGAATAAAAAGGTATGATTTGACTTGACCTAAAAAAGAATATGAGAAAAAGCAACAGATATTCTAGATTTTCAGAAAAAGTATCAAACTGATTTAGTTGAAAACAAAGATCATGATTTTTAAGTGAAACAATCCAGACATATACTATGAGGATTAAATAATTTTTTTCATACATAGCTGTGTTTGAGTGTGTTTGCAAGTTAAAGATAGATAGATAGATAGATAGATCAGTAGATGAATAGAGATAGATGATAGATAGATAGATAGATAGATAGATAGATAGATAGATGATAGAGGGTAGACCAATAAGTAAATAGGTAGGTAGATAGATACATAGATAAATAGATAAAGACACAGAGACAAATATAATAGATAGATAATATACACATGATTAATATGTAGATGACAGATAATTGATAAATATATGGCAGATGATAATAGATGATAGATAGATAGACAACTGATTGAGGTAGGATATACATAGCACAGTGATTAATACATATGAAGATAGATTGAATGTTGTTTTGAAAGAAAGGACAAATGGAGAGTAAAGGAAGGAAATGTGGAGATAATAAGAGTGTTTTATGAGCCAAGTAAGCACAAGCATGTAAGAAAATGGTCTAAAAAAGCCCACCATTCTGCTAGCATGTGCAGCGGCTATATCTGGGGAATAGAGAATCATTCTTTGCTGAGGATTTGTTCACTGATAGATTTTCCATATCCCAATGGACAGTAGCACATCCACCATTTATATGCACAAATGGACAACACTAATTTGATATAGTGGGCTTTCAGCAAGGGGGAGGCGCTGGAGGGAGTTGTGTTAGGGGTATGGGCACAGCTTGACAGGTAAATGAGATGTGAATAATAGCGTATTTCATTCCATCTTCATATTAAATCCTTAAAATAAAAAAAATTTTAAAACTCTGAAGTAAAAATTGCGTGATGTGAGAATGTAGCCTTTTTAGTGGCCACTATGTCTAATGAATGCCAGAAATCTTCTTAGAGAAGACCTATTCGACTGCTTTGATTATTAAAGAAATATTCGAGGTTAGTATGCCTGATCAATGGTGCAATTGAGACTTGAAGGGAAATTTGAGCACAGTGTAAGGATGGATTTCCTAGAGAATGAAAGGTCACCCAAGAGTATCAGGAGCTCCTAGTAGCTATATTGCCACAGTAAGTCCCTGCCTCGGGTAAGAGTGAAACTGGTGGGTGACCTTTGTTATCTTTATGGTGTTTTGATTTTTGGCCTTTTGAGGGGAAAAGATAGGCTGCTAGAAAGGAGATAAAGTGACAGAATAGATGTCTAGTTGCAAATCTTCCAGATACTCAAAGTATAGTCTTCACAAAATCATTGTTACAGGATGGTTGCTAGAATCCAATTCTCTCCCTCCTTCCCTCCCCTCCCCCTTCCTCTTTTCTTTCATGATCTCCACTGTGTGTGTGTGTGTGTGTGTGTCCCAAAACTCAGTCTTGAACGTTATTCCTAAAGAACTCTATCTCCCTTCACTAAAAAGAAAAAAAAAAACAGGTCTCTAGTTGGTTCAATTTTCAACATGTGTTCTAGGCTGATTGATCAGTAAGTCCCAAGATTTTTGCAGATCAGCTTTTTGTCCTTGGTTTCTAGAGACTGAATTTGGGTCCCTTTGCTGCCAAACTAGCATTCATAGACAAAGTCACCTCCCCAGAACTGTGTTTAGTTTTGTATGACTGTGTATGAGGACAATCTTGTGGTTGTCCGGGTTTATTATTACAATGAGGGAATAATAAAATAAAATAAAATTGGCAACATCTAAGAAACAGTTTTGAAATCAAGGCAGAACTTAAATCTAACATTTATTCCATTTGCACTTTTCATTCTACCTTCAGTTCCATCAAACCTGAATGAGTTATAATACTGTCTCTCCAAGTTCCCTCTGACTTTTGTAGGCACTGTGAGATTTTATGTATTGCATAACCACAGCAATCATTTATACTTAGCATCTTGTGTATTCCTGAGTCTCTGTATTTACACCTGTTCACTGGAAAATAAACCAAGCTTTTTTGATTAAAGCTGCAGGTTGCTTTTGATTGTTGGCATAAATATAAATATTTAGAAGATATTAGGTGCTATGTCAATTTAGTTATGTAACAAAAATAAGTTAAAGGACTGGGCTTATGAGCTCTTTGGTTATCATATTTTTCTGCTGTTTGTTTGTATACAGGCATATAATATTAGAAATGGATTGTTTTCTCTGTAAAGGGCCACAGAACAAATCAGAAGACAGCTGGATGACTCCCTAGCATATGCATAAAAATATGTCATATGTAGAGGTGGGCATGTTCTACCTGGTAAGTATGTGTTATAGTTTGTAAGATTCATAGCTAGGCAAGTCCATGATGCATTTTCTTGCCCAGATATCTGCATCACACTTTTGGCACTTTGAAAATTATCTAGCAGGGATGATATTGCCAGCTCATTTCCAGCTTGCTTTTTCTATGAGTTTTAATTGAGAATTGCGATATCTTCAGTAATATGGCCATGTCCTCCAGTTTTGGTGGGTAACACTGAATAAGGGCAATGGCCTGTATTGTGCAGAGTCCTCAGAGCCTTGCTGACCTACAGTTCCTATGGAGGACAGCAAAAACATCAGAAAACCCACATACAGGTGGAAACTGAACAACTCACTACTCCATGATAACTTGGTCAGGCAAGAAATAAAGAAAGAAATTAAAGACTTACTGGAATTTAATGAAAATGTTGACATATCATACCCAAACTTATGGGACACAATGAAAGCAGGGCTAAGAGGAAAACTCATAGCACTAAGTGCCCTGGTAAAGAAACTGGAGAGATCTTATACTAGCAACTTAACAGCACACCTGAGAGCTCTATAACAAAAAGAAGCAAACACACCCAAGAGGAGTCTACCTAAGGAAATAGTCAAATTCATGGCCAAAATCAACCAAATAGAAACAAAGACAACAATACAAAGCCAAAAGCTGATTCCTTGAAAGAATCAACAAGATAGATAAATCCCTAGTTAAACGAATTAAAGGGCCCAGAGGCAGTATCCAAATTAACAAAATCAGAAATGAAAAGGAAGACATAACAACAGAAACAGAGGAAATTAAAAAAAAATCATCAGATCCTACTATAAACACCTATATTCAACAAAACTAGAAAAGCTAGATGAAATGGATGGTTTTCCAGAATGATACCACATTCCAAAATTAAATCAAGAGCAGATAAACAATTTAAACAGGCCAATATTCCATAAGAAAATAGAAGAAGTCATTAAAAACCTCCCCCCCCCAAAAAAAAAGCCCAGGGCCAGATGGATTTAGTGCAGAGATCTGCCAAACCTTAAAAGAAGACCTGATACCAATATTCCTAAAAACTATTCCATAAAATAGAAACAGAAGGAACACTACCTAATTCATTCTATGAAGCCACAATTACTCTGCTACGTAAACCATATGAGGACCCAAACAAAAAAGAGAACTTCAGAGCAATCTCACTTATGAATAGTGATGCGAAAATACAGGTCAATCTCACTTATGACTATTGATGCAAAAATACTCAATAAAATTCTTGCAAACTGAATCCAAGAGCACATCATTCACCACGGTCAAGTTCACTTCACTCCAGCGATGCAAGTTTAGCTTAATATATGAAAATCCACTTACATAATTCACTATGTTAAAAAAACACAAAGGAAAATAAATCATATGATCATCTCTTTAGATGCAAAAGGGCGTTTGACAAAATACAATAGCCCTTCATGTTAAAAGTATCGGAGAGATCAGGAATTCAAGGCCCATAGCTAAACATAATAAAAGCAATATACAGCAAACCAACAGCCAATATAAAATTAAATGGAGACATACTTGTAGCAATCCCACTGAAATTGGAGATAAGGCAAGGATGCCCATTTTTCCTATATCTATTAAATATAACACTTGAAGTGGTATCTAAAACAATAAGATAACAAAAAGAGATCAAGGGGATACAAAATGGCAAAGAAGACATAAAGGTATCAATATTTGCAGATGATATGATAGCATACATAAGCTACCCCAACAATTCTATCAGAGAACTTCTCCAGCTAATAAACAACTTCAGCAAAGTGTTTGGATATAAAATTAACTCAAATAAATCAGCAGCCTTCCTTTATACAAATGATAAACAGGCCAAGAAAGAAATTAGGGCAACAATTCTTTTCACAATAGCCACAAATAATATAAAATATCTTGGGGTAACTCTAACCAAACAAGTAAAAGGTCTGTATGTCTATAACTTCAAGTCTCTCAAAAAAGAAATCAAAGGAGATCTTAGAAAATGAAGAGACCTCTCATGCTCATGGATTGGCAGAATTAATATAGCAAAAATGGCCATCCTACCAAAGGCAATCTACAGATTCAATGCAATCCCCATCAAAATCCCAGCACAATTCTTCAAAGACATGGAAAGAGTAATTCTCAAATTTATCTGGAAAGGCAAAAAGAAGAAAGAGGAGGAGGGGGAGGTGGAGGAGGAGAAGGAGGAGGAGGAGGAGGAGAAGAAGAAGAAGAAGAAGAAGAAGAAGAAGAAGAAGAAGAAGAAGAAGAAGAAGAAGAAGAAGAAGAAGAGAAAAAAGAAAAAACAAAATAGCAAAACCAATGATTAACAATAACGTAACAGCTGAAGGAATCACCATCCCTTACCTCAAGCTTTACTACATATCAATAGTGGTAAAAACTGCATGGTATTGGTACAGAGACAGACACATTGATCAATGGAACAGAATTGAAGACCTAGAAATAAAACCACACACTTAGAGACACTTGATCTTTGACAAAGTATCCAAAAATATAGAATGGAAAAAAGAAAATACCTTCAATAAATGGTGCTCATCTGACTTGTTGTCTGATTATAGAAAAATGAAAATAGACCCATATTTGCTACATTACACAAAGCTCAAGTCCAAGTGGATCAAAGACCTCAATATAAAACCAGATACACTGAATCTAATAGAAGATAAATTGGGAAAGTGCCTTGAACTCACTGGCACAGGGGGAAATTCCTTAACAGAACTCCAATGGCTCATGCTGTAAGACCAAGAATTGATAAATGGTACCTCATGAAACTGGAAAAATTCTGTAAGGCAAAGGACATTGTCAAGACAAATCGGCACTCTATATAGATTGGGAATAAAATCCTCACAAACTCCATACCCAATAGAGGGTTAATATCCAAAATATATAAAGAACTCAAGTAGTTAACCACCAAAAAAACAAACAACCCAATCAAAAAATGGGTTATAGAACTAAAACAAGAATTCAAAACAGAGGAATCTCTAATGGCTAAGAGGCACCTAAAGAAATGTTCTGAGTCCTTAGTGATCAGAGAAATGGAAATCAAAACAACTCTGAGATTCTACCTTACACAAATCAGAATGGCTAAGATCAAAACCTTGGGGAGACAACACATGTTGGAGAGGATATGAAGAAAGAGGAGCATTCCTCCATTGCTGGTGGGATCGCAAACTGGTACAACTACTCTGGAAATCAATCTGGAGGTTCCTCAGAAAATTGGAAATACTTCTACCTGGATACCCAGCAATACTACTCTTGGGAATATACCCAAACATTGCCCCACCATGCCACAGGGGCACATGTTCTACTCTGTTCATAGTGGCCTTATTTGTGATAGCCAGAAGCTGGAAACAACCTAGATGTCCCACGACAAAAGAATGGATACAGAAAATGTGGTTCATTTACACAATGGAATATTACTCAGCTATTAAGGACGACAACATTCTGAGTTTTGCAGGAAAATGGATGGAACTAGAAAATATTATCCTGAGTGAGGTAACTGAGACCCAAAAGGACATGCATGATATGTACTCACTAACAAGTGGATGTTAGTCAGAAGAAAAGGAGGAAGAGGAGGAGGAGGAAGAGGAGGAGGAGCAGGAGGAGAAGGAGAAGGAGGAGAAGGAGGAGAAGGAGGAGAAGGAGGAGAAGGAGGAGAAGGAGAATTGAGGAAGAGGAGGAGGAGCAGGAGGAGAAGGAGAAGGAGAAGGAGAAGGAGAAGGAGAAGGAGAAGGAGAAGGAGAAGGAGAAGGAGAAGGAGAAGGAGAAGGAGAAGGAGAAGGAGAAGGAGAAGGAGAAGGAGAAGGAGAAGGAGAAGGAGAATTGAAAGAATTGAAGAGATGGCCAGGCCATGCCTGATAGTGCACAACATTAATCTCAGCATTCAGAAGACAGAGGCTAGTGGATCACTGTGGTCAAGACCAGTCTGGTCTACAGAGTGAGTTCCACGATGGCCAGACTTAGGCAGTGAAGAAAACCATCAAAACCAGAGAGATGATAAAAATCTTTTTGAATAGGAAGGCCATTTCCATCCTCGATAAGCAGCAAAACCTGGCAGTTTCAGGAACATGATTCTGGAAACATGAAAAAGAAGAAAGAAGAAGGAAGAAGAAGAAGGAAGAAGGGAGAAGGGGGAAGGGGGAAGGGGGAAGGGGGAAGGGGGAAGGGGGAAGGGGGAAGGGGGAAGGGGGAAGGGGGAAGGGGGAAGGGGGAAGGGGGAAGGGGGAAGGAGGAAGGGGGAAGGGGGAAGGGGGAAGGGGGAAGGGGGAAGGAAGAAGGGGGAAGGGGGAAGGAAGAAGGGGGAAGGAGGAAGGAGGAAGGAGGAAGGAAGAAGGAAGAAGAAGGAGGAGGGTGAGGGTGAGGGAGAGGAGGAGGAGAAGGAGAAGGAGAAGAAGAGGAAGAGGAACAAGAAGAAGAAGAAGAAGAAGAAGAAGAAGAAGAAGAAGAAGAAGACCCAAGATACAGTCCACAGAACTTAACCAGGTCAACAAGCTGAAAGACCCAAGTGAGATCACCACAGTCCCACTTGGGAGGGAAAATAAAGCAATTACAAGTTGGGAGGGAGGGAGGTAGCTGGGAGGGAAAGTGGACAAGGCAGGTGGGGGGAGATGTGGAGAGCCGTGGAGAGAGCAATCACGAGCAGCAAGCAATCGCCATTATAAGATGGTGCTGGCCTCCGCTGTGCCTAACTAGTAAACAAGCCTTGTACTCAGGTGCTCGAGAGTGAACTCACTCCTAGTCACTGCCCATCTCTGGGCTTAGTAGTAGGGTGATGGGCGAGCAACAAATCAGGAGCTGACACGCCATATCAGGTGCTGAAACGCCATGGCTGAGGGCTATATAAGTGACTCCATTTTCTGGGGTCGGGGTCTTCCCTCCTGAAGAAGCAATAAAGCTTTTGCCGCAGAAGATTCCGGTTGTCCAGAGTGTGTTCTTGCCAGCGGGGACAAAAGCTCGGGATAGGGAGAGGGGGACCTGATCTGGATTGGGTGAGGGAAAAGTACTGAAGCCCTGTGGGCCACCAGAAAGAATGCAAACAGGCAACCTTGGAAGATATTAGGTGGCAAGGATTGTCCAGAATGTACCAGAGACCTGGGAGGTAAGAGAAACTCAGGACTCAAAGGGAGGGACATTAGATGAAATGCCTGATAGTACAGAGAGAAATTTTAGAGTCCATCTCCAGCAGAAAGAGAGGGCATCAAGTGAGGGAGGGGTTTGCCATCCCACAGTTAAAACTCTGACCCATAATTGTTCCTGTCTGAAAGAATTACAGGGATGGAAAAGGAGGGAGCCTGAGAAAACGAAGGTCCAGTGACAGGCCTAAAGTGGGATCCAGCTCAAGGGGAGGTCCCAAGCAAGGCCTGACACTACTACTGAGGCTATGGAGAACTCATAAAAAGGGACCTAGCATGATTGCCCTCCGAAAGACCTAACAAACAGCTGAAAGAGTCACCCACTGAATGGACAAAAGTTGCTGACTTCTGTGGTTGAATTAGGTAAAGGCTGTAAGAAGCTGAGGAGGAAGGCAACCCTGTAGGAGGACCAGCAGTCTCAATTTACCTGGACCCTCCTGAGATCTCTCAGACACTGGATCACCATCTAGGCAGCATATGCCAGCTTATATGAGGCCCTCAACACATATACAGCAGAGGACTGCTGGGTCTAGGTTCAGTCAGAGATGATATACCTAACCCTCAAGAGACTGGAGGTCCCAGGGAGTTTAGAGGTCTGGTGGAGAAGGGGATGGGGGGACATCCTCCTGGAGACAGGGGACCAGGGAGGAGGGATGATATGTGGAGCAGCTGGAGTGTATACCAAGAGGGGAATAAATTCTAGAGTGTAAACAAATAAACAAACAAATAAAAGATTAAATTAAAAAAAGAATGGGCAGACTGCAGTCTACTACTGTAGACAAACTTACTTCACTTTCAGGGTACTTTTAAACATAAATGTAGCAAACAAAGCCATGATCCAAGGAAGGATTTTTGAGTTAAAAAAAAATGACCACATAATCAGAAGATATAAATAAATGCTAGTAAGCACATGCTAAATATTGACAGAGCAAGCCTTTTCCAGAATGTTTTTAGGACTGAACAGTTTTAAACACAATTGTGTGCATGCCCTGGGAATTTATCTGAGAACGCACAAAAGCAAGGCAGAAAACCCTATCTAGACTCCGGGTACCTGAGGACAGTGTTCAGCATACTGTTTCACCAGATTGGGCTTACAGCTATGTTCTGATATCCAATAATAACAAGCATGCCTTATGCATTTATTGTGAATGTTTAACGCCAGAATCACTAAATCATATCCAAAAAAAAGAAAAATTCAGGGAACAAAGTGCACCTGAGGTAAGGGGCCCCCTGCCTTCTTGCCTAGAGCCTCTCTCAGTTCTCCAAGGCATTGTTCACCATGCAGCACCCTTTTGACCATGTTCTGACTATACTCCTCAGAACTCCAATTCCTTTCAGCTTTGTTGATTGCCATACACTTATCTTCTCTGAGCAGGCTCCTCTTCCTGTTATCAGTTCTCCTGGCATTGGGAAATATCACGTACCCCATGACTCTGGGATCTGTGGCGTCTCCAGAATAATACAGACTTCACTGTCACAGCTTCATGCAGTGGCCTCTTTAGGTCTTCATGCAAGGACACTCTTGACATGTGACTGGCCTCAGCAGCTTTTCTTAGTCATAGAGGGAGATTTTATAACCCCTCTCTGGTATACTTGACTTTAAGCCAGAGTCATGTTCCTGAAACTGTCAGGTTCTGCTGCTTGTCAAGGATGGAAATGGCCTTCTTATTCAAAAATATTTTTATCAGCTCTCTGGTTTTGATGGTTTTCTTCACTGCTTAAGGTTGGCTATCCTGAATCTCACTCTATATACCAGACTGGTCTTGACCTCTGTGATCCACTACCCTCTGTCTTCTAAATGCTGAAATTAATGTTATGTACTATCAGGCAGAGCACTGAGCATTTCTTCAATTCCTTTCACTTTTCTTTTCATTCCTTCTCAAAAGTTGACTTAGCTGGGTGGAATCTTGTGCTGAGGGCACTACTCCCTTTATTCCATTTAATATCGGGCTTTTCTTTAATCTGTTTATCTCCTTGAACATAGGACTTAGCTTCATTCCACTTCCTGGTGTCCCTTCTCCTAGAACTGCACATTTTATATTTTTCCCTGTTCAAGTTGCTCTATTTTGTTGCAGATCTGCATAAGAGTGAATACTACTAATGATAGTATAGAGTCCATACTAGAGTAATTTGACATTTCTTCTGTCAGCAAATCAATCCAAAACTCTTCCATTTTGGTTGTTACTTATGCCCACGCTGACCTAGTCTCAGGTTCTTGGCCACCTCAGCAGGGTTGGGCATCTGTTTCATCTCATAGAATAAGCCCTAAACCTAATCAGATAGTGATTGCATACTGCCATATTTGTACCACTATTGCAGAAACATATCTAGCCAGCTAGTCACCATTGTAGGGCTTCTCAGAAAAGGCAAAAAGCAGTCACATTCTTTGCCAAAATATCACAATAACAGTCTCTATGACACATACTATTCTTCTCCTCTGAAACCTCTTAACCCAGTACTGTACGAATCAAACCATCCTCAGCATCACAGTCTTCCATCCTCCTACTAGTATTATCCATGAAACCATGCATATATATATATATAACTTCTCACTGCTTTTCTTATCCCAAAGTCTACATTCCTCAAAACAGAAACATGGTCCAGCCTATCACAGTAGTACCCCATTCCTGGTACTAATTTCTGTCTTAGGGTTTCTATTGCTGAGAAGAGACATCATGACCATGTCAACTCTTATAAAAGAAAGCATGTAAGTTGGGGCTGGCTTACAGTTCAGAGGTTTAGCCAACTGTAATCATTGGAGAAATCATGGTGGCACACAGGCAGATAAGAGTTCTACATCCAGATTGGTAGACAACGGAAAGAAAGAGAGAGAGAGAGAGAAAGAAAACAAAGAAAAATGTACTGGAACAAGGTCATACTTCCTAATAATGCCACTCCCTATAGGCCTATGGGGACCATTTTTATTCAAACCACTACTACAGGAGTCAATCCTAATGCTTTATAAAGACTGACAGTGTAACTGCAAACATGGAACATTCCCCAGCTCATAGGACAATCTAAATCATAACCTCTCTTTCTCTGCAGTTTGGCTTCTCAGTCCCCACCCCCATAAATTGTTCATTCATTCTTTCTCTTTGTCCTCCTCCTGCTGCTGCTCTTCCTTCTCCTGCTCCTCTCCCTCCTCCTGCTCCTCCCCTTTTTATTCTTTGCCTTTTTACTTTGTTTTTCACTGCTTGGTGGAGCTTTACAGTTTTTTTCTGAAAGGTGACTTTGCTGACTTACTGAGGTTCCTGAGGCCATGTCTGCCTCCTGGAGCAAATGTTTTAATTAGGAGAAAAATTACAGCTATGAGGAACAGGCATAACATAATCACATAAGGGACACCTGTTCTGCATCAGTGCCAGCTGTGGTGGATTGGATAGGAATGGCTTCCATAGACTCATGTGTTAAAGGCTTGGCCCATAGCCATTAGCACTACCAGCAGGTATAGCCTTGGTGGAGTAGGTATGGCCTTTCTGTATGAAGTGTGTTACTGAGAATATGGGATTTGAAGTCTTGAACATCAAGTCAGTTGTCTTCCTGCTGCTTATGGATCAATATTTAAAATTCTCAGTTTCTTCTCTAGCACCATGTCTGCCTAGCTACCACCATGTTTCCCTTCATTATGATAATGAAAGAAACCTTGAAAACTGTAAGCTAAACTCAATTACATGTTTTCATTTATGAGTTGCTATGGCTATGGTGTTTCTTCACTGCAGTTAGAAATCCCAACTAAAACGTGAGCTTTTGCTGTCATGGTTATTGTGGATGGGCTACTCTGACTGGCTTAACAGGTAATCTTAAAGTAGTTTCAGTTATGTTTTCCTGATTGCTAGGGATGTCCAAATGGAGTTCATTACCCGATATATCTTCTTTTGAAAACTCAAGAATAACTTTTCACTGGGGTTCAGCCACTAAGCTCCCATGTTTCTTCAGACAAACAGTATAAGCTTTCTGTCTGTCTCCAGTTTATTCATCTGTTGAGTAAACTCTGTTTATCATTCATTGATGTAATTTGAAATGTGGTGGAATGATGTGGTGGGAGGGGGGTTCCTTAGCAGGCCCATGCCAAGGCATTCCCCCACTGAAGTACCAGCCATGTAATAGGTCTAGTATAAAATGAAGTTTATTTGGGAAATGAGAATGGAGGTGTGGGAAAGAAAGGAGACAGAGAGTTACAGAAAGGGGGGAGAAAGAAAGAGGAGAAGCAGCTGGCCAGGAACACAGAGAAGGAGGGGAGAGAGAGAGGAGAGAGAGAGAGAGAGAGAGAGAGAGAGAGAGAGAGAGAGAGAGAGAGAGAGAGAAAAAAAACAGTTCTTTTATAGCAAGCCAAACTCTTACCTGGATGTTGCTAGGTAACCACTGGATGGAGCCTAGAAGATGGTGCTAACATTCTTGGCAGCATCCCTTTAAAGGTAAATTTAGTTATTGTTTGTGGAATGCCTGTATGAATACTGGAAAACTGTGTCTTGCTGTTCTTAGCAGTTCTATTGTAAAGGAGTAGTGGGTACGAGTCATGATTTCTGTACCAGAAAGACAACTGTAACGCATGTGATAACATGTAGCTCAAAGTGTCTCAGGCTCGGGTTTTATTTTGACAAAAAAGAGATTGAAACATATTTTTATAGTTTTTCTACAAAACTAAGTTGAGAAAATCGTTGAAAACAAGATTCTTTATTAATCCTTCAAATGTATTATAATTTAATTCTTATGCACAATTGAAATATTTTATTTCTAATAAGAGTATCTATAAAACACACTGGTAGTATATTTTATGACTTACTAAATGTTCTGAAGTAAGTGGATTTCTTTGGAAGACTTAAAATAATCCTGTATAAATTATAAATTAACCTATTTTAAGAGGTGATGCAGTGGCCACAAAACTGGCATGGCTGGAGGTACAAAGCTCCTTTTTTAATGATAGAAAGGTCAGCTAGGGATAGGTGACAGACACTATTAATGTCACAGTGCTCATTGGCAAGCCATCCCCTGCTGTTTCTCAGCAGGGACGCTAGGTCTCTTTTCCTTAGTCCTGCCCTTGTCACCTCTGAGGTGTCTCTAGGGCTCTTGGCTATGAGGGGCCAAGATGCAAAGATGCAACTCTCTTGGACTCTGTGTGGCCTTTTCTTTTGATACATAGCTGGAGCCAGGACTTGCTCAGTGGTGTGGCCTTGAGCTCCTTTCCATGAACAGAATGAAATGAAATTGTGTTTGCACTCTCTATACTTCAGACTCCAGAAAACCATGAAGAAGGTTGTGCCTTTATGAAAGATGCAAAAAGAAACCAAGTGGGTTCCTACAAGTGATTGAAAGATAGATACTTCCTTCTTCGATGGATGCTGCTGTCAGCTCCTTCATGGTTTGCATTGTCTCTAGAGAGTTACATATCCAGCCTTGGTCTCATCTTTTAATTTTTTCAGAGGCAGAAATAATACCTACCTCCATAGACTCTTGGAAAATTAACCAAAATAATAGAGTACATTAGCATAGTCATTAGCTCTTGAAAATATTCCAACATAGATGTTGTGCAATTCTCTCTCTCTCTCTCTCTCTCTCTCTCTCTCTCTCTCTCTCTCTCTCCTGTTTTATAAAAAAATCCAGGGAAGCCATGGGTACATTTGGTAGAGGCCCAATATGATGTGGGGGGCGGGGAACAGGGAAGGAGGTGCCTCTGCAGGCCCATGCTAAGGCATTCCTTCCCCCCCCCCCCCCAGGTACCAGCCATATGAAGGATATAGCACAGAATAGAGTTTATTTAGGATTTAGGGCAAAGGGAGGGGAGTTGATGGAGTAGAGACAGAGAAAGGCACACACACACACACACACACAGAGAGAGAGAGAGAGAGAGAGAAGGAGGAGGAGGAGGAGGAGGAGAGACCAGCCCTTCTTTCTATCTCTTCTCTCTTTCTGTCCTTCTCTGTTCCCTTTCTTTTTCTGCCTCCACTGTCTTCTCACTCCTCTTCACATACCCCAAATAGACTTCATTTTATACCATAGACTCATCATATATGACTGGTAGCTTAGGGGGTGGCACCCCCTCCCACCACATTATGGTGCTATATTACAAAATATCAATAACATGGCTGCTTTGCCATAGGCTTTAGTGCAATGGATCCTGTCAACCATGGGCATGGGTCAAATAAGCTTTTTCTTCCTTTTAAAAATTTATGCATATGCCACTCAATGGTAGCACATACCTTTCACCCCAGCACTTGGAAGGCAGAGGTAAGCAGATCTCTGAGTTATAGGCCAGCTTGGTCTCCATAGTGAGTTCTAGGACAGTCAAGGCTATACATAAAAACCCTGTCTCAAACAAACAAACAAATCATGCATACATATATTTGTGTCAATACTCACATGTAGGTCCATGCATGCCACAGTATACCTGTAGAGGTTTAGAGGACAACCTGCAGGAGTCAGGTGTCTCCTCCCACCTTCCAGTTCCAGGCTTCAGTCACTGGTGGTCAGACTTGGCAGCAAATGCCTCTTCAGGCTGAACTTTTTCACCACCTGCTCCAAAGAAAGAAACATGGTTTCTTTAAATGCTTTTCTCAGGTGTTTGTGCTGAAACAGATCAGCACAGGTCTGATGGCCACAACAGAGAGCCTCAAGTCAGCTCTTTCCCTTTAAATCACTCTGTTCTCTATTGTTTTTAGAGTGGCTCACAGACAAGTAGGTTAGGGGAAAGCTGCAGAAAATGCAAACACTTCTGCATTTGCAAATAACCAGAGAACAGAAGGAATATATGGGTGGGTCAGGAACGTCCCAGGAGATAAAAGCTGCAGAACTGAATGGAGTGAACAATCTCTCATTGTGGTGTGTGTTTGTCTAGACACATTTATTGTACAAATCATTCTTACTCAATTATCTGTCCAGTAGTCAGTGAGTTTCTCGTAAAAAATCCCCCTTTTTTTACAAGGTACTGTGCTCAAGTTTATGTTCAATTGGAATAAATTTAATTGGATTGTCCTCATGTGCTTGGCCAGTTACTTGCCTGTCCTGTCCCCTATCTCAACTTCAAGATATCCTGAGATAAATGTTGTTGTTGTTGATTTTGCTTTGCTTTTTGAAATAAAGGCTCAATAAGTGACCCTGTCTCTTCTGTCACTGTCTGTATACCAGAATGGCCTTGAACTCACAGAGTTCTACCTTAAAGGTATGCATCACCAACCCCAGCCAGCATATTGTTTTCAGTTTCAACAGGGCCATGCTTAGAAACTGTTTTAGCTGTTACTGTTGCACATCTAGTGATCAAAATTATGGGCCACGTAGTCTTCTCTAATGTGAGTCTCAGATGAAGTTCTGAGTGAATATGTATAATTGACATGAACAAAGCCATTTCAAGGACCCAGGGTTTCAGAGCCCTGGAATGGCATAGCCTTCCCAAGCTCAAGTATAGATGGTGAACATAGAAAGTATTCACCAAAACTTCCTCCTCCTGGATGACTTCAGCATGAGACTGAAGCCCCCTACAGAGACCGCCTTCTATGATTGACTAACCAGCTCCTTCCTCGCCGCTCCTCCATACAATGAAAGTACTGGGTGTCCAGGCTGCTACTGGTGCAGTGCCATCACCATGCACACACAACGCAATCCCAGTTTTCCTGTGTCTGTGACTATAGTTTCTCTGTTAACTATTGTCCCAGGTAGGGCAATTCCAAAGACATGCAGGTCACAGCACTCTGATGGTTTTTCCAATCTGGATTCTGAAAAAAAAAAATCTAATCTGAAAAATGATGATCGAGAAGAATTTCTCTCACAGATTTATTGCCTTCCTTCTGGCTCTGTTCTTTAAGACATAAGTGTGCAGTAACTACCTTCTAGAGTCAGCATGGGTATGAATCCCAACCACGGCATTGGCTAGTAAAATGGCCTTCTAACTACTTAACACATTATAGCTTTATTATACTTTTCTTAACAAATGGGCCAGCAAGTGGGATTAGTGTAGGATTATATAGGCATGTATACATAAATTTAAAATCCAAAAAAAGCAGCTATAATAAATGCAGCGTAATTGCTAAGAATTCTTTGTAGCTATCATTGTCCTTAAAATGATTCTACATTCTTTCAGAGATCTTGATCAGGCAGTCCTCAGACTTGTTTTCCTGAAAGCTACGTGGGATGTGCCATACTATAGTGTAGGCTTCTTGACTGATTCATACTAGGGTACAAATGAAAGCCTCAGACGTCATGTTCAGAGATGGCATAGATCGGGACACAGCCCCTGTTCCACTTCACTGCTCCCTTATCTTTGCCAAAATTTGAAATGGTTGCTAATATGTTAAATAATTTCTTTCCCCTTTAAGGTGGCTGTTTTGGTCTTTATCTCTTTTCAGTCAACAATACCTCTATCATGATCATAAATTCAAGTCCTAGCACTGTGACAGACATATCTTAAGAGATTAATAGATATCTACCATATATATTGAAGAATAGGTTAATTTATGTACTTAATAACTATATAATTTTTCAGGAATTTCCCTAGAGTGATTGTTTTCCCACTATTGTAGATTTCATAAATCCAATACTGTAAGTTAATTAATTGTCTTCACCCTTGTGGAACATTTACTGAAAGTTAATTTTGATACCCTTTACACATTTCAATTTCTTTCCAAATACTGAAATAAATGTGAAAATTCTCATCATTTGTAGCTGGAACAAATTTGTTTAGGAACCGTGTCACAGACTCTATATTAAGTAAATTCATAACCTGGTTTCCAAAACAGAAAAAATCTCAGTTTATTCCTCTTATTCTAGACTAGTTAAAACCCTTTTCCCTTTAAAAAAAAAAAGTCTTGAAGGGATGGTGATAGTGATAATGTAACCTAATTGTAAAGTCTCCATGCTCCTACAGTTATAGGACAATTAAAAGATCAAAATTAACAGGCCTTGCATGCATAAGAATCCCACGAGCAGTCTACTACAATGTGTATCAGGCATAATATGTGGATTATTTATCAAGAATAACTATGTTGTTTCCCACATGAATCTTGGTATTTTATTTTCTCTCACATAATGGCCACACTGGCTAGTTTTATGTCATTTGACACAAGTTTAACAAGGGATGCTCAATTAAGAAAATATCCCCATCAGATTGGACTGTAGTCAAGCCTGATAGTACATTTTTTGAGTGATTGATGCAGGAGGGACTAGTCCATTGAGGGTGGTATCATCCCTAAGTTGTTGGTCCTGGTTCTACAAGAAAGAAGGCTGAACAAGCCATGTTGATTAAGCAAGCAGCATCCCCACATGGCCTCTGCATCAGCTCCTGCCTCTAGGTTCCTGCCCTGTTTGAGTTCCTGTCCTGACTTCCTTTCATGATGAATAGTGATATGGAAGTAAAAGCCAAATGAATTCTTTCCTCCCCAAGTTGATCATGATATTTTAACATGCTAATAGAAATCATAACTAAAACAATGGCCTACTAATTTTCTGCCCCAAAACATGTCTTCCCCATTTCTACAGCAGCAGTCACATGACACAATCTATATCCAGCTTCTTCAAGATTTAGAGAGCATTAGCTTCAGAGTTCTCTTCAGGGATGAAGGGACAGACACAAATCACACTGAGCTGAAGAAAATAATACTTCAATACCAAGCAAGATACCATTTTCCTATTTCACAGAGTCCATAAGTCTTTTTCTTCTGGAACAAAAGTTGCTGTGTATATGTGATTAAAAATGAGAAAGGGACATTACTCTAGATGTCTTTAATCTCAAGGCCTTGATAAGGCTATGGGATATTGGATCGAGGTACAGTGGGTATGAGTTTTCTGAATATTGAGAAAGAACACATTGGTCAAAGACATTAGTACTCCCTGGGAATATTAGAGACTAAAAATAATAAGAATTAAATGTTCCAACTCCATTTTATTTTTTGTTTCTAGGATCAATCTTTGAAGTTCATTTACATTACCCAGCATCTCATTTATAGCAGTAAGAGTCTTGAGGCACAGTGTTAACACTATACTTAAAAATAAACAAAGGACACTGATTTTTTTTTAATTAGTAATTCTGGTATCAATTCTCAGACACAGTTCCGATTGACTGGCTGCTAAGAATCTCAACCCTTCTTTTTCCTAATGGCTTCATTTCAAAGCCAGGTGCCATTCCCACGTCACCCATTTTACACTTATCTCCTCTCTAAACTTACCATAATGGATTTCGGTTTTGCTTGCTATTACAGACTTGTTTCGGTGAAGAGAATTACCAAGCTTCTATTTTCCTACTTCCATTGACTCTGGACATGTCTTCTGTTTCTTTTATAGTCATCCAGCCCCTCTTAATGCTTAGGTGGAGCTCAGAAAACTCAAAGGGAAAGTGGGAAGAAGGATTTTAGGAGTCAGGTTGGTCCTTAAATCCTTAAGGACACAGCTCACAGTATCAACTATGCAAGGATCATATGTGCTTGAAGAAATTGAAGCTCTAATCATGAGACTGTGTTAGGTCATCTGCATATAAGTTCCCATTGTGTAGCTTTGTGGGACTCCTAACAGTGGGGATGCAGGTGTTTCTGACTCTCTTGCTTCCTCTCAGGACCCTTTCTCTCCTACTGGGTTGCCTCATCCAGCCTTGATATGAGGATTTATGCCTAGTCTTATTAAAACATTTTATGCTGTGTTTGATTGATATACCTGTGAAGCCTGGTTTTTGTTTTTGTTTTTGTTTCCTGAAGGGTAGCAGGAGGAGTAGAAGTAGAAGGAGGAAGAGTGGGAGGAGTTGAAGGAGGAGAAACTGTGGTTAGAATATAATGTATGAGAGAAAAATAAACAAAAAATGTCATTCAATTCCTCAAAAATAATCTCTGAGATAAAAACTGCCAAGGTGAAGTTTGGCCTGCATTGTCTAATCTCTGAAATGTTCCTGTCTTTATTAGTTGAGTTTTTGTAGAGTTACTAAGTAGTAAGAGAGGACGTTAGGAAAATGGGAGAAGGGTTAGTAACACAGGATGGAGAAGCTGAACAATGTTTCATCAAGCTACTAAGGGAGCTGCACCAAAGGAGGAGGAACTGGGACTGTGAACAACACAGATGAGAACAGAGAAAAGCTGTTCACTGAGAAGACACAGAAATCCTAGCCATCCAATCATAAGAATAAATAAAATAACCAATGCACACACACGTTGGTCTTCCTTCTTCTTGAGCTTCATGTGGTTTGTGAATTGAATCTTGAGTATTCTGAGCTTTTGAGCTAATATCCACTTATCACTGAGTACATACCATGTGTGTTCTTTTGTGATTAGGTTTCTTCACTCAGGATGATATTTTCTAGTTCCATCCATTTTCCTAAGAATTTCATGGAGACATTTTCTGTATCCATTCCTTAGTTGAAGGACATTTGGGTTCTTTCCAGCTTTTGGCTATTATAAATAAGGCTGCTATGAACATAATGGAGCATGTGTCCTTGTTACATGTTGGAACATCTTCTGGTTACATGCCCAGGAGTAGTATAGCTGGGTCCTCAGGTAGTACTATGTCCAATTTTCTGAGGAACCATGATTTCTAGAGTGGTTGTACCAACTTGCACAAAATCTGGTTGCATCAGTCCTTAGAAAGGGGAACAAAATACTCATGGGAGCAAATATGGAGACAAAGTGTGGAGCAGAGGCTGAGGAAAAGGCCACCCAAAGCCTGTCCCACCTGAGGATCCATCACATATACAGTCACCAAACCCAGACACTATTGTGGATGCCAAGAAGTACATGCTGACAGGAGCCTGGTATAACTGTCTCCTGAGAGGCTATGCCAGAGCCTGACAAATACAGAGGCAGATGATCACAACCAACCATTGGACTGAGCATGGGGTTCCCCAATGGGATCCCCAAGGGAGGAGTTACAGAAAGGACTAAAGGAGCTGAAGGGGTTTGCAACTCCATAGGAAGAACAACAATATCAACCAAAAAGACACCTCAGAGTTCCCAGGGACTAAACCACCAACCAAAGAGTACACATGGAGGGACCCATGGCTCCAGCCACATATATAGCAGAGGATGGTCTTGTTGGGCATCAATGGGAGGAGAGGCCCGTGGTCTTGTGGAGGCTTGATGACCCAATGTAGGGTAATTTGAGGGCAGGGAGGCAGGAGTGTGTGTGTGTGGGGGGGGATACCCTCATAGAAGCAGGGGGAGGAGAGAAGGGATAAGGGGTTTCAAGGCAGGACACCTGGAAAGGGGATTACATTTGAAATGTGAATAAAGAAAATATTTAATTTAAAAAAACAAATAAAAATCTAAAACAAGTCTCCTAAACAGCTCACCATCTGTTAACTATCTGACTTCAAAATTTCTCATGTCATTAGTGGTTATTCATGACAATTAGAAACCTGCAATTTCTAAAGAAGACAGTTCTTTGATGTTTTGCTGGTAAGATGACTCAATGGACAAAGGAATTTATGATCAAGTCTGGTGAACCAAGTTTAATCCCCATAGCCCACATGATGAAAGGAGGGAGCCAGTTACCATGAGTTGTCCTCTGACCTACATATGTGTGACATCCTGTGCCTACAGTTATATGTATTAAGAAAGAAAGAGAGAGAGACAGACAGACAGACAGGCAGGCAGGCAGACGTGGTAGCATCCTTGCTAAGTTGTGTACTTAAATGGATCCTCATCATGTAAACTTACTATAGGTTTTAGGGATTGATGGCCATTTATGGGAGAACATCTTCAGTTATTAATCCTGAGATTAACTTTGATTTCAATTATTAGCATTTGGGGGGGTATAAAATAAAACACAACAGAAACTCTTTGTATCACAGATACACACTGTTTACAGCAGTCAGGATGTAATGTGATCTCCCTTATATCTTTGTGTTGTAGCAATTTATTTAAAAGTATATGTTCCAGACTCCAAACCCATAGGCTCTATGTTAGAGTCATTCAAAAATCTGTATGAAATTCAAAAGGCCTATTTGAAGCCATGATGATTCACACTTGGAGATTTGGCTTTAGGTCAGACACTCTTGGAGCTCAGGCACACTGTTGTATTATCTGCCAGTTCAGCAAGGAGGAAACAGATATGGAATGACGTAAGGGGGTTGCAGATTATAGATGTATGGGTAGTTAAAAGAAATAATACCCATTTATTAATTAACACATTATTGAATTAAAACACTAGCTAAAAGGTGCCTACAAATTCCATGAAGGACATTGTGTTAGGTTATTGAAAAGAGAGAGTGAATCAAGGTATCATTTACATGTTCTTCTTTCAGATACCCATGAATGAAAAGCAAAATTGATCTAAAGAAGAAATAAGGAGATCAAATTTTTCTAAACATCACAAGTCACACACTGCAGTATTTGGACACTGGCAATTCTTTTAAGTTAATGCGTTAAGAGCCTTCCCTCTGCCTATGGCTGTCATTACAGGCACTCATTCAAAAGAAAACTACCAGTTCCAAGGAGGTTAGAATGTGGCCTTTAAATTTTGGATATGATATAAAATGATCAGGCAAAACCTCCCACTGTTTGAAATGTTTATAAAGCATAACATTTGACTCTGATTTATTGTAACCTCACTGCTTGTGTATGTGTATAGTAATTATATTGTATTAGATATACTGATTTTATTGTACTATCACTTTATAGTTTACATATACCAAACCATCACACAGTATATGTTGCATATAAAAAGTATTCAATCTCAATTATTTCCTCAATGAGGCTGGATAACATGAAGAAAGTTTAGGGGAAGTAGAAAGCCAAGATGGCTGAGGTTAAAAGAAAACAAGCGATCAGTCTTGAATGTAGTGATGTCATTTGATGCATACCTGTGCATTTAATTGATCCCGAGAAGCTTCATGGTAGAATCAACTCCTGCACTCAGGACTCACAGGCTGCCCAGAACCTAGCACTGCTGAAAACTAAGAACGATTATTTTAACGCTTATTACATGTCAAATATAGTATTCAAAAAAAAAGAAATTTCATATACTTTTACAATGTTTTTGGATTGCTCTACATTCTACAGGCCTCTTTTATCTTTCTCTCATAACTAATAACCCACGGACACATATGCTCTCTCACACATTACAACAGGAAGTTACAATCTGTCTCGTGCCTTGAAGCGTAATGGTCTCCCAAGCACAGGAGACTTGTCTATGCAGAGACACGTACTCAGAACCTCCTCATAGTAATACCACACACAGAGAGACCATCGCTAGGAGGAGAGAAGAGTTTCCTCAGGCAAGCCCCAAATGAGCATGAGGGAAGCAGTCTATTCTCTCGAGGAACACACTGTCCTTCCCTCAGTGGAGTCTTCCT
The DNA here is from genome assembly GCF_978045245.1 of Mus caroli. Classification (NCBI taxonomy): domain Eukaryota; kingdom Metazoa; phylum Chordata; class Mammalia; order Rodentia; family Muridae; genus Mus; species Mus caroli. The sequence continues at coordinate 9,383,951 of NW_028227275.1, read as the reverse complement.
TCTGATGGGTAGACCTCACTGTGTACACAGAGATTGTACCTTGCTTAGGAAGATTGATTCTAAGAGGGCTTATAAATATTCCTTCGAATTACATTTTAAACAAGAAGCTAACGCACACAGATAATTGACTCTTGGTAATAAAAACAAGAATTTCTAAAAGGCTGATTTCATACATGAATTCTTAATATTAATCATAACTCCAAAGGGAAAACCTTAGGCAAAAATAAACTGTGAAAGCAACAAGCTTGAAAATGACCATTTAACTAACATTTTCCATTGAGTATTATAAAAGAATTTATTAAAATCTAAACATGAAAACTAAATGAAAATGAAAGTATATAAATTATATATACAGCAGTACAAAGGATAGATTATATATTTAGAGAGATGCATGGTAGAAGCATGACAGGTGATAGATAGAATATATATATATACATATGTGTGTGTGTGTGTGTGTGTGTGTGTATTTATACATTGTTTACCATATACCATACAAGAAATTGAACCCAAGGACTAATACATATTAATATTAGGCATGCTTTTCACCATTAAATTATATCCAAACCTAGAAATTATAGTACATAGGTGGACTGAAATAAGCATTACTTTGATTTGATCTTCATAAATTGTGTCTCATGTGCCAAATTGCAACTCTAACCCATAAACATGTAACATGCCAATTAAAATAAATTGACCCATAAATATGAAGGGTCACATTACTGGGTTGTATATTAAACCTAATATATATGCTCTATGCTAATGGCTGATGATGTTGCATTTTATTGATTTATTTCTTCTTTATCACTAATCTATCAGCATTAACATATCTTTCCCAAGATATAAAGGCCATGTTTTAATGGCACAAAACCCCACGAGCCAGGTTTATGCCATTTTGTGGAAAATATAGCTTACTACAAAGGAATGCACTTCAAGCATCTTTAAATAGCTCATTCCTACAGGAGTAGGAATATTGCTAAGTATAAAACAATTTTTTCACTGCCCAATTATGTTTATTAAATGTAGTTAAACTCTTTAAGAATTCTTTCTCTGTCTGGGCCCATTACGAAGAACCCCAGATCTAAATTGCTGACTCCTAGCGAGAGTCTGGTTGGGAACATTCTGGGTCCTGACATTAACTTCACACTAGAATAGCTTGTGTTGAAAAATAATGGTTGGGATTGATAGGACTTCCTCTCCTGTAGAAGCTACCCTACTGGGCTACAGATTTTAATGTCATTTTGGTTGGGCTTTATGCAGGAGTAATAGCCATGTTCCTGCAAAGTCGGTGGTGATTCGGTTTTTAAATATTGAATTCTACTTAAAATGAACTATGATGCACAATAATGCTCTGAGTCCCTGCAAAATGCAAAGGACCCTTCAGGTCTGTGAATAACCAAGGTTTGCAAAAGCCACGCTGAATTATTTGTAGGCGTACATATTTTCGTACTGACGATGAAGGATCAAGAATTCTCACTCAGGTCAATTTTTACATTAATATCTAAGAGATACTTTGTTGGAAATGGTAGGTCTCTGTCTCTTTTTTTTTGTGGCCATTATATTTCTTTCCTGAAATGTATTTATTTTCAGCATTTTTTCTTTACAATTATCATTTGGAGTGTTTCATATAGGAAAAGCGTACATGCAGATTCTATCCAAAGGAAACAAGAAAGAACAGCGATGATTAGCATGCACACCTCACCATAGCCTAAGAGCACAGGAGAGTCCTTGTTAAAATCCCTCATGAGATAAATGTTCTCGTTGTAGCATTGAGAGGAAAAGATGCCCATATCAGACACATGGATGGGAGACACTTGTGGTGGGTAAAACAGGAACCTGCAAAGTTAAGCACCAAATTCATTGCCTCTTACATGATACAGTCATGATGGGGACAGTGGGGTGATTTTTAAATGGGTGAAACGGATGATTACTAATGAAAGTTAAGCACTGTCTAAGCCCAGAACTTGGGAGGCTGAAACATGTTGGGTTACAGATTAGCCTGGGCTACATAATAAGAACCTGAAAAGGAGAGAGAGAAGGCTGGGAGGGGAAGGAGGAGGAGGGAGAGAGATAGAAAGACAGACAGACAGAGAGAGAGGGGCGACAAGACAGACTGAGACATAGACAGAAACAGAGAAACAGAAATGAAGAGAGAAAGATGCCAGCTCCTTGCCAACGTGTCCAGGAGAAAGGCACACTTCCACCAGATTTCTCCGTGGCTGAGCAGAATGACAAAGGTCAATGGCCCAAAAGAAACACACTGAGTTGGGAGTCTTGTCAAAGCAGGAACTCAACTTTATGACATTAACCTCTCACTTATATAAGTGCAGAACATAAGGAGGGGGATTTTTGGTGGGGTAAGATGACGTAAGAGGTGGGGAAGGGTGACAGAGGGTATGGAGTGACTGACAGGGCCAATGGCAAAGCTCTACATCAGCAATGGCGGGGCCAAACAGGTCTTGCTGAATCCCCCTCATATAGAAGTGACTGAGACAGGCCTCAAAACTCGAGCCAGGTTCAGGTTTGTCCTCAAGGCCCAAACCGGAGCCAAAATGGGGCCCAACAGAGAGACAGACAAAAGACAGATATGCACATAGACAAAAGAAGAGAGATAACACAAATACGTTAAAAATAAATTACTAGCAGCCAGACTTATTTGTAGAGCCAACTTTATAACAAGGTAATTAAGTTTACTTAACTATTGTTTAATAGTTTGTTCTATAATATTATAAAACTATTATTTTATAATTATAATATAAGGCTGATGTGAACATAAGAATTCTGCTGATGCAGATAACATTTTCAACTATTTCATTTTGCAAAATGATAATAGTAGTAGTAATAACAACAGCACCCAGAGTTGTACCAATGTCTGTTCCATTATGAATCTATATTCAATGCATAAAATTTCTGAATTATCCTTGGAAGTCAGCCCATTTTGGTACACTTCTGTCATTAAAGACTGTGCAAAACAATAAGTACTGCCTATTTAGGAAAATAATCAATAAATAGTTATTAAACCAACATAAACCTTTATAAAAGCAACATTAAAAAAGAGACAAAGGGTTGGGGATTGGCTTGGAATTAGTTGGAGACGGGCTCCAATTTGATGACACCTTGTATCAAGAGCATTTTTTCTTTCACTGTGTGCCACAGACCATAACCAAGCTGGCAGATTAGAAATGGAACCCATATACATGTATGATTGAGCTTTGTCCTACTGCAAATATGGAAAATGCCTTATAATTATGCATTCTTCCTTTAAAATACCCATAACAGTTACAGAGAAAAGTTCAGTATTGTGGGTGTTATACCATTTCCATTGCTAATATGCTGGACTGTAACTTCTGGAAGTTTAGGGTCCTATATATTGTTCATATTTGTGAATCCTATCATCAAGCACTTTGTTGTAGCTACTGCTAATGTTTTCTGGTTGCCTCCTAGAGGCCTCTTTTATCTCCCTCGCATTCCCATCCGTTGCCGTTACCAGCCTTACCAGCCTCTTTCCCAGAGGCATGATTTTGTCTTTGTTTTGTGATACATTTGGTTTAACCATATGTACGGTCACTGAATTGAAATTATCCATTGAATCCTGCTGTACAAAATGCTACATCGTGGCAGCATTTTTTGTTCCATTTTTACAGGAAATGTTCTATTGTACAGTGCCAATGGTGCGTTGAGATATTTCAGCTCGAATGTGACAATACGGCTCCAGTGTGGTATCACAAGAACCTTTACATAACTGCAGTGCTGCTTCATGCGATATGGCAATGCATCATTGCATAAGTGCAGGCAATGCTTCTGGGTGGTAGCCTGGGGTGTACTTTGTATAAATTGAAAAACACAGAAAGTCAATTTAAACATCAGTCTTGAAGCATAATTAAGAGTTTTTATCAGTTTTGTGAGGTTATACATTATCATTTTGTGAATATATTTATAAGGAAGCTAATAAGTGGATTGCATGGTGTTTTAGAGTCATTAAGAGGAGACTATTTACACTTGATGTGTAAATATCAGGCTGTGACACACGCGAATGCCATGGAATGCCGGATCGGGATACTGAACTATGCTTTTCCTCACAAATTTATAATCACGAGAGGAAATACTTAGAATCTGTCTTTAGAAATTTACAAATATACAGTGTATTAACTCTTGGCCCTGTAATATATAACAAATCTCTGGAAGTCATTGCTTTTATTTTAATTGAAACTTTACATCCAATGTCCAACATCTCCAATCTTTGGGCCTCAGCCTATGGAAACCATGTTTACTGATTTAGAATTTTGACTGTATATATTTGCTTCCTTTGTGCATGTTACATATGTTGTTTTACTTTTTCCTTCCTTTTATTGCCTCCAATGCCTTCTACTTAAATCCAACTTCCTCTCACCTTTATGGCCTCTTACCATTCTGGAACCCAAAACTGCTGGCTTCTGGAAATTTAACTCTTTCTCAGAGGCCAGAAACTGGTAGCTTCTGGAATATAACCCCTGCTGAGAGCAGCAGGAAATTAAGACAAAAAGCTTAGTTATTTGGGTTATTTTCTCTATGGCTCTAGGGATCTTTGCTGGCCAGGCAGAGGCTGGCAATTTGTTATCTCTTTGTGAGTCAGAGAGAAAGAGAAAGAAATTCAGGAACATAGACAACATGCATACTAGATGAAACAGAAAAAGTCCTACATCAAAACTTTAGCACTGCTATTTCAGCTTTTAGACAAAGAGTTCTCTATGTAAGAAAGAATTAATTTATAGATAAACTTTTACACAAAAGTGGAATTCCAGAAGGATGTTGATAGTAAGTTCATAGCCGTGTTTTATTCTGTAAGCTCATTACAAGTGCAAAGCAAGAGTTTCACATGGCTTTGCTTTGTCACAGTGCACACCTGTGGCTTCACCCTTGAACCTGACCTAGATGAATGTCTTTCCTTGATAACAAATCTGTCCCAAGCCTGTATTTCTCAGTGTAATTCATGAAATCTGAGTATATTCCTTATTATGCAGCATTTACTTACTACTCTATAAGAAGGGGGCACATCATATTCTTGATTCTAACTGTATTACATACTGCTGGCAAAACAACTAAAACCTTTTCCTTAAAATTTGTTCCTAAGATTATTTGACTCAATTCAAAAATTCTATAAAGTCCTTAATTAATCTAAATGGCATCAATTCATGAAAGTTTGTCTTCATGTTCATCAGTAGGAAATTTGCCCATAGGATGGGCTGGCACCCAGGGATCATTAGGCTATACAGTAGTGGCAGGAAAGAGCAATCCTGGAATGAAGTCTCTGAGGAACCTGCGTCTCAGGGTGTTCCAAACACAGCCATGTAAAAACAGTGGGACATCTCCAGAAGACCGCTTGCTATAGCTTTTTCTAGATGGCTTCTGTCACTTTTATGATTCGGCTTCCTTGGCTTCCTAAGGTAGAGAAACATCTAGGGTTTTTTGTTTTGTTTTGTTTTGTTTTTTGTTTTTTTTTTAATAACATTTTGTTTTAGAGTTGTTAAAGAAGGACTTGGAAAGAAAAAGAAAGTGAAATATTTTTGTGTCTGTTTATGTGGAAAATCATGCCAAATTGTCATATGTACTGATCCTGAGCCATTGGTTGGCTAACATTGAGGAAATGCAACCGTGTAATACTTTGAAAACGAGAGAAAAGCACTCAGAAAAACAAAGGATGTTTTGGTGGGGGTCACCCAAAAAATGAGGCAAGAGAAGAGACAACATAATCTTTAGTCTGTGTCTCTCCTCTCTGCCTCTAGTCTTCTCACTAAATGAGAAGCATATGTGGAGGAAAATAGGCGAGAGTTAGAAGTAACTATATAACAAAAAATACGTGTGAATAACAAGCAGTGAATTTTTTTTAAAAAGTGCTCAGTATTGTCTTTATAAAGTAATATTAAAGTAGAATTATCCTACTGGATAAGAATGATTAAAATTAAAACAGACAAACACAGAGGGAAAAATGAAAAAAAAAATAGATGGTAACGGGTGGGAGCATAAAATGGCGCAGTGATTTCAGTGATCCCCAAAACGTTAATGCATGAATCATTTTACCTAGATTTTCTTTCTGACATACTCTAAAATATTATCTTCATATAAAATTATATATATATGAAGTTATAAGTAATTACTTTCAAAGCCTTAAAATTATAGACACCTCAAATTCCTAATTCTTGATAAGTAAGGATATGTAATTATAAACTAGAATCCTACTCAGCAATGATAAAAAAAAAAGTTTATCACAAAAAAAAGTTTAGTTTGACACAAATACAAACTAAAGGAATCTCAACTATGTTGCCTCATTATGTCAGGCACAAAGACCAATTATTGTATAATTGCACTCATACAATAATGTTAAGAAAACAAAGCCTGTAGATATAAAACTTGAATCCTGGTTGTTTAAGGTAGGACAGAGCACTATAGATTGAATATAAATGGTCACCAAGGACTTATACAGATATTTATATAGTTGGACTGAGAGATTGAGGTGAAATTAGATAGACCTGCAAATTTTATGAGAAAAAATAACCATATATTCTAAAATGGTAACATTTTAAAGCATGTTAATTATACTTTGTGTAAGTACAAAACTTAAAAGGTAGCTGCCTCATATTTCAAGCTAGTGAAATCAGAAATCAATTATTCATTTACTTAGATAAAGCAAAAGTCAAACCAAAATCATATACAAAATTATTTATATGCAAAATTAAAGATGGCCATTACATATTTTGGCCTAAGGCCAAAGGACCTTAGTTCAGTTTTCAGAAAAATGTGGTCGGATAACATTGTTATCCTAGACCTGGCCAGGTGGAGATAGGGAGGACATTTGGACATGTTGGACACCCATTCTTGACTACTAAGTGTGTTCTATAAGACACACACCCCTTTCACACACTACTCAGAATTTGAGACTATAAAACTTGTGGCCAAGTAGCTACAACTTAGGGTCCCCACAAACTCATCTTCTGGATCAGTTAATATACTGAACCAGCCCTTGCTTTTGAGGGACCCGGTATGTTTCTTTCTCCATCCACTTAGTGTTGGAGTTTGGTGTCTGATGGTGGAATGGATTGCACAGTGGAGCAGTCTCTGCATGGTCTTTCCTTCAGCCTCTGCTCAAGTGTCTTTACCTACATTTTCTTTAGACAGGGAAAATTCTGGGTTAAAAATTTCGAGATAGGTGGGTGGCCCCATCCCTCTATTAGGGGATGTGTCTACCTACTGGATATGGTCTCTTCAGTTTCTATCTCCCTGCTGTTGGTTATTTTGGCTAATGTTATCCTCATTGGGTCCTGGGAGCCTCTCCCATCCCTGGTGTCTGGGACTTTCTAGTGGATCCCCAAGTTCCACACCTCCCTGCTGTTCCTTGTCTCTATTCTCCTGGCCGTCTAGACTTCACACTTCTCTTCTAATACCTGGTCCTCTTTTTATCCTCCCACTCTCCACTCCCACCCTGGTTCCTCACTCCTTCTGCCTCCAGTGATTATGTTGTGCCCCCTTCTAAGTGGGTTTGAAGCATCCACACTTTGGCCTTCCTCCTTGTTAAGCTTCATATGGTCTGTGAGTTTAATCATGGGTATTCTGAACTTTTGGGCTAATATCCACTTTTCAGTGAGTGCATACCAGGTCACTCAGGATAATATTTTCTACTTCCTGCCATTTGCCTCCAGGTTCCTGAAGTCTTTATTTTTAATAAATGAGTTATATTCCTTTGGGTAAATGTCCCACATTTTCTATATCCATTCTTCTATTGAGAGACAACATCATTGTTTCCAGCTTTTAGACATTATATATAATGCTGCTATGAACATAGTGGAACATGTGTGTTGTTATATGTTGGAGCATCTTTAGGGTATATACCCAGAAGTGGTATAGCTGGGTCTTCAGAAGTACTATGACCAATTTTCTGAGGAACTGCCAAATTAATTTTCAGAGTGGTTGTACCAGCTTGAAATCCCACCAGCAATGGAGGAGTGTTCCTCTTTCTCCACATCCTCTCCAACATGTGTTGTCACCGGAGTTCTGGACCTTAGCCATTCTGACTGGTGTAAAGTGGAATCTCAGGGTTGTTTTGATTTGCATTTCCCTGATGACTAATATTGTCAAACATTTCTTTAGTCATTCGAGATTCCTCAGTTTAGAATTCTTAGTTTAGTTCTGTACCCCATCTCTTAATTGGGTTATTTGGTTTTCTGGAGTCTAACTTCTTGAGTTCTTTGTATATTTGGATATAGCCCTCTATCAGATATAAGGTTGGTACAGATCTTTTCCCAATCTGTAGGTTGCCATTATGTCCTATTGACAGTGTCCTTTGCCTTATAGAAACCTTTCAGTTTCATGAGATCCCATTTGTCAATTGTTGATCTTAAAGCCTGAGCCATTGGAGTTGTATTCACAAAATTGCCCCTGTGCTGATGTGCCCAAGGCTTTTTCCCACTTTGTCTTTTATTAGATTCAACATATCTGGTTTTATGTTGAGGTCCTTGATCCACTTGGAATTGAGCTTTGTACAAGGAGATAAAAATGGATCAATTTGCATTTTTCTACATGCAGACTGCCAGTTAGACTTGTACCACTTGTTGAAAATGCTAGAGCCCACTTCCAGCAGGAAGACAGGGCATCAGGTGAAGGATAGGATCCCCATCCCACAGTCACAACTCTGACCCATAATAGTTCCTATCTGAAAGAACTGCAGGGGTGGAAATGGAGAGGAACCTGAGGAAAGGAAGGTCCAGCCACATGCCCAAAGTGGGATCCAGCTCAAGGGGAGGTCCCAAGGCCTGACACTATTATTGAGGCTATGGAGCACTCACAAAAAGGACCTAGCATGGCTACATGCCGGAAGACCCAAAAAGCAGCTGAAAGAGTCAGAGACAGATAGTTGCACCCAGCCAATGGACAAAAGCAGGTGATCCCTTTTGTTGAATTAGGGAAAGATTGAAAGAAGCTGAGGAGGAGGGTGAGCCTGTAGAAAGACCAGCAGTCTCAATTAATCTCATCTCCCGAGATCTCTCCAACACTGGACCACCAAACAGGCCCCATACACCATCTGATATGAGGCCACCAACACACATCCAACAGAGGACTTCCAGGTCTGTGCTCATTCAGAGATGATGCACCTAATCCTCAAGAGAATGAAGGCCCCAGGGAGTTTAGAGGTCAGGTGGTGTGGTGGGTAGAGACACCCACATGGAGACTGGGGCATGGGGAGGAGGTATGGGATGTGGAGCAGTATGAGGGCAAATGAGGGGGAAGTGGGCAGGGGAAATAAAATATGGAGTGATATATAAATAAATAACCTTTTTTTTTAAAGTAGTGACTTAGAACAAGGAAAACAACAAACTAGAAGCAGACCAAATTTTAATAAATCATAGAAAAAAAATGAAAAAATAAAGGAAAGAAGATGTTATCTTTTTTCCACCGTATGGTTTTGGCCTCTATAACAAAGATCAAGTGACCATAGATGTGTGAATCTATTTCCGGGTCTTCAAATACATTCCATTGATCTATCTGTCTGTCTCTGTACCAATACTATGTATTACATGGTATTGCTATGCAGTATAGTTTGAGGCCAGGGATGGTGATTCCCACCAAAGTTCTTTTATTGTTGAGCATTGTTTTTGCTATCCTATGTTTTTGGTTATTCTAGATGATGTTGAGAATTGTTCTTTCTATCTCTGTGAAGGACTGAGTTGAAATTTTAATGGGCATTGCATTGAATCTGTAGATTGTTTGTGGTAAGATGGCCATTTTTACTCTGATAATCCTATTGTTCCAGGAATGTGGGAGAGCTTTCCATCTTGTGAGAGCTATTCTTTCTTCATAGACTTTACATTCTAGTCACACAGATCTTTCACTTGCTTGGTTAGAGTTATACGGACATATTTTTATATTATTTGTGACTATTGTGAAAGTTGTTGCTTCCCTAATTTCTTTCTCTGCCTGTTTATCATTTGTGTAGAAGAAGGCTACTGATTTGTTTTAGTTCATTTTACATCCACCCTGCCCACAAGTGCTTGCTGACAAGAGCCTCATATAGCTCTCTCCTGAGAGGCTCTGCCAGTGCCTGGCAAATACAGAAGTGGCTGTTCACAGTCATCCTTTGGACAGAGCACAGGGTTCCCATGAAGGAGCTAGAGAAAGTACCCAAGGAGCTGAAGGAGTTTGCAGCCCCATAGTAGGTACAACAATATGAACTAACCAGTACTGCCAGAGTTCCCAGGGACTAAACCACCAGCCAAAGAGTACACATGGTGGGACTCATTACTCCAGCTGCATATGCAGCAGAGGATGGCCTAATTGGACATCAATGGTAGGAAGAGGCTCTTGGTCCTGTGAAGGCTCTATGTCCCAGTGTGGGAAAATGCCATGGTCAGGAAGCTGGAGTGGGTAGGTTGGGGAGCACAGGGAGGGTAAAGGGGTAAGGTGTTTTTCAGAGGGGAAACCAGAAATGGGGGTAACATTTGAAATGTGGATAAAGAAAAGATCCAATAAAAATAAAATTTTACATCCACCTACTTTGCTGAACATGTTTTTTAGCTGTAGGAGTTCTCTGGTGGGACTTTTGTGGTTGCTTATGTATACCATGATATCATCTGCAAATAGTGATAACTTGACTTCTTTTCCAATTTGTTTCCATTTGACCTCCTTTTGTTGTCTAATTACTCTCGATAGAACTTTGAGTACTATATTGAATAAATGGGGAGAGAGTGGGCAGCCTTGTCTTGTCCCCGATTTTAATGGGATCGCTTCAAGTTTCTCTCCATTTAATTTGATGTTGGTTGCTGGTTTACTGTACATTGCTTTTATTATATTTAGGTATGTGCCTTGAATTCCAGATCTTGCCAAGACTTTTAACATGAAGAGTGTTGTATTTTTGTCAAAGGCTTTTTTTAGCATCTAATAGGATCATGTGGTCCTTAGTCTGTTGGGCACTGTGGGGGGAGGCGGGGAGCATGTCCTAGGTTGTATTGGAGGTGTGTTTCAACTGTGAGCCTGGCTGAGATGGACCTCTTGGGGGTCAAGCTGTCTCTGGGTATGAGGGGGTCTGGAGTCCTGGCTGTGCCCCAGGACAAGTTGCAGACCTAAAGGAAGATTTGTCTGTCAGGGCAGGCCATGCACAGCCCTTGTACAGCTAGGTGATACTTTATTTATCGAACAAAGAAATATCTAAAACAGAAACGATAGTCTTACATTTCTAGTACCTAAACCTTTTACTTTAAATTCTGCCCCTTTAAACAGTCACTTACTGTAGTACAATGCCTCATGGTTATTATCTTTGAAGTAGTTTGCTAAAAATTGAAATTCAATTTTACATAACGAAAATGTCAGTGCAAGTTTCAGTATGTGTTTAAATAAAAATACTAGCTTGAAAATAAAAATTTAAAATTCTCTATATGAGTAGATATTCCTTAAGTATGTTCTTAGGTGATTTAAATTTTTCTGAAGCACTCCCATCTTCTTATCGTATCTTGTCTATAAGTATAAAGAAAGTGTGTAAATGCATTCTTCTGTCTTCTTGAGGATCCACTGCTGCTGAGTCCTCCTATATTTTCCTGTGTTCATGCTCATATGCCCCTCCACAATTCAGTTCATTTACAGTAACAAATCTGTCACATAAAGAAAAGTGTTTTAATTTTCAGAAATATAATTATTTATTTGTAGATATATATGTATCAATAATAACTGACAGAGAGAGAGAGAAAGAGAGAGAGAAAGAGACAGAGAGAGAGAGAGAGAGAGAGAGAACATAGATTTGAGAGAGGCAAAGTGGTAACAGAGGATGTTAGAGGGAAATTGTATGAGAAGGGTTTGAGAGAGGAAAAGTAAGTGGGAAATTACTGTAATTATATTTTAGTTAAACTTAGAAAACACATGATTAGAAAATCCCAAGCAAATCTGAACTAATTTAAAACAAAAATAGATTATAGTGGATTCATAAATAAATAGACAGTTTAAAAAACAAATGAGCAAACAAACAAGTTTGTTTGCTTGGTAATGGCAAATAACTAGATAGATAGCTAAAGAGATATCGATGATAGATTTGATAGATGATGATGATAGATATGTAGATAGCAGATAGATATGTAGATAGTAGATAGATAGATAGATAGATAGATAGATAGATAGATAGATAGATAGAGACAGATAGAGAGATAGATAGATAGAGTCTGGAGATATTTATGAACACAGATTGTTCTGGTTATGATCTCACATGCCTAAAATTTTAGCAATGTTGGTGGTTGGAACAAGAGGAACTCAAGTTCAAGGGGAACTTGTATTAAAAACTGAACTCAAGATGAGTGTGAATAATTTAATGAGAACAAGTCTTACAATTTAACAAAAAGACTATGGATGTTACTCAGTGTTGGGAACTCATCTAGTATATACTGAGGCTGGGGACCAGTGCATAGCACTATTAGCACTATAGACAAACAAACAATAACAAAGCTAGCAGAACAAAGCATACAAACATAACTCATGAATTATAGAAAAAAATATCTGAGAATTATTTATTTTGTTGCTACTTATCATATTAATGTTAGTTATACTATGAAGTGTTTACATTGTTTGCAGACATTTAATTATTTAGTGTCTTCTAAAGGTTCCTGTGATAGAGAAGGTATTAGTACATTTTTTGTTCCTAGAGAAATTGAGCTCTAACTAGTTAGGTTATACCTGAAATCACAAGATAATAAGAGGGATGTCATACTGTAAAATTTAAACTCTTTAAAATATGTCTTCAGTTATTACATGAAGCTCCTGCATAGTGAGAAGAAATTTATGTAGGGTGTAGAAATCTGGAAGAGTTCTTGGGAGCCTTTGGGTGAATTTTGGGTAAACATGTCAGTTACAGTCTAAAAAGCAGTTATAGAATTGTAATCATTAGTTGACCACCAGATACTATGCTAGGCACATGACCTGTAATAATTCCAACATTTCCAAAATGTCAGCATGAATGGTATTCCTCTTCATTATTTAAGTATGCAGTTATACTTTTTCTATGGACAAGAGACATGCTTTGCTGACTTAAAAGGAATTTGCATTCTTTTTACTACGCCTGTGAACCCTTCAAAATAATAGTTATTTTAATTTGCCTTTTTCTTTTTGTTATATCTGTAATATATAAAACATTTTAAAATTTCATTTATTTGATTATATTTTATCACTTCCCCAAGTCCATCCATATCTTCTTTCCCTCCCCAACAACCCAACTCTACATTCTTTCCCCCAAAAACAAACAATAACCCAACTCAACAATGAAAGCCTCTAAAACCAAAAAGACAAAACTACAATCCCCTTTCCAAAAACCCAGCAAAATGTAACCAAATAAAAGAACATGAAAATACTGTGGAGTCAAATAAGTTGGTCAAATACTCCTTCTTTTGTTACCACAGTAACTTGAGTCACATATTTGCCTCCGTGCACTGATAGTGGGAGTCTTCAACAACACACTCTTACCTAGAAACAGGTCATCCACAAAAAAAGTAAATGAGCTTCATAGATCGATGTTATAAACCACATAGACATAATAAATATGTTCAGACCTTTTCATCCAAATACATAAGAACATGCCTGATTCTCAGCAACTCAGGGAGATTTCTCCAAAGACAGCCACAGGCTCAAATATGAAGCAAGAATAAGTAGATACTAAAGTTGAGGTAACACCCTATATCCTATCTAACCACAATAGATTAAAAGCTAGATATCAATAACAATAGAAACAAACAAACAAACAAAAGCTTACATAACCATGGAAACTGAACAACACACTGCTGAATGAAAAACAGGGTCAAGACAGAAATTAATAATGAAATTAAAAGCTTTTTAGAATAGAATAAAAATAAAAACAAAGCAGATCCAAACTGATGTGACACAATGATGGCAGTGCTAAGAGGAAAGTGCTAAGAGGAAATTTCAAAACAATGAGTGCCCACATTTTTTTTTTCCTAAAAAAGGAGAAAGCTCATACTAATAACAGCATACCCAAAAGCTCTGCAACAAAAGGATGTAATAGTATGCAAATGGTGTATATGGGAAGATATAAGCTCAGGGTTGAAATCCATAAGATAAAAAAGCAAAACAAAGAATCAAAGAAATGAAGAGATGGTTTTTAGAGGATATTAATAAGAATGAAACCCTTATCCAAATTAACTAAATTATTGAGAAGAAATATTGAAATTAATAAAATTAGAGACATAGAGATAACAAAATCACCAATGAAATCCAGAGAAACAGTGGGACATACTTTAAAATTTGTACCCAACCAAACTGGAAAACCAAAATGATGGACAAATCTCTCGATATATCCACCTATTGGAGTAAAAGCAAAATTAGATAGGCAAGTTAAACAGACATATACCTTAAAGAGATATGGGAATAGTGATTCAAAATCTCCCAACCAAAAATTCTGATAGTCAAAGGAATTCAATTAAGAATTCCACAGAATTTTCAACAAGAAATTAATGTCAGTACATCAGAAATCATTATACAAAATAGAAATAAAAGAAATATTGCCTACTTTCATGAAGTGTAGGTTGTTTATTGAAGACATAACAGTTAATATTTACAGATATGCAAATACATACAATATTTGTATCTTTTGGTCTTATCCAAAGGGATCCCATGGAAATTCACAAACAAATAAGGCTATTGCTCCACTATGGGGCAATCTACACAAGCTAATGGTAAGGCTGTTTTACAAAGGACAACTACATACATCATTGAACACAGAGAAGTTGAGCAGTTGCCTACCTAGAGCCTTAACCTCTCACAGAGTTTATTGACTTGGAGAGTACTCTGCATACTACCACAGAGTAGAAAAGCAAACACCAAGCCAGCTACACACTCTACAGTGGTGACTCATCTGTACGATAGGCTGCTGCAAGAGTGGCACAAAGTCATTGGAGTAAGAAAGTGCTATCTGATTGGATGCAAGCTCCACGCCATGAGGACACTACTGTGACAATCAAAATCTGAGAGTAGACAGGCTGTAGAGCTAGGGGAAAACAGAATACTATTGGTTTGCTAAGGACATAGCAACAAAATGACTACTAACAATATTCTTCTACACTCATAAATTAGTGTTTTTGTTTTTTATCAGCTATTTATTAGAGAAGTTTTCCTTTGCAGTAGATGGAAGCAAATACAAAGACTCACACCTGGAAAATGTTCACAGAGTGAGAGACCTTGAGAAACCAAGTCCTACATGGGATATATCCACAAAACACCAACTCTCGGGTCTCAGGGACCTCTGTTTAAGAGGAGATAGAGCCAAGAAGGATAGAAGACACCAAGTAAACAATGCCTTCTAGATACAACAGGGTGATGCACATATGAACTCACAGAGACTGTGGCAGCATGCACAAGGCCTGCACAAGTCTAAACCAGATGGGATCCCAGGTCTGAAAGAGGGTGGACAGGAGCCCCTATCACTAACCTAGGTTCTATCTCTAATTGATAACCACTGGAAAAGGAAAAGTTAGTTTACACTAGGGAGTCTCACTCATTATATAAACCATACTTGTAGTATGGAGGCTCTGGGAGGAGTTGAGGGAAGTAAAATTATAATCAGAATATGCTGTATATAAAAAAAAACTTTATTATCAAAAATAGACTTAATTTCAAAAACAGACATATCAAACAATAAAAACTATACTGGAAGAAAGGAATATGCAAAATAAGAATTATGTAATCTGTTGAAAATTTTATAGATGACAACTCTAGCATTAACATTAAAAGGGTGTTTTTGAGTCATGTGTATATTTCTCCATGATATACTGTGACTGATTGCCTTATGATGCCTAACTTCAGACATCTGGCTTATCATTATAAATGGGACCTTGAGAGCCTACTCTGATGGGACCATATCTCTCTCATTTCATTAAGCCCAGTCTGTCATGTGTTGTCTGAAACACATAAGGTATTTAATAAATGCTTGTTGAATAAATGAGTTAAATAAATGTATTCCTTAACGTTGAGGAGTCCATGGGACTCACTTTTCTAGGCAAGGAAGCCTTTCCTCTTGGAACAGTCACCCAGCATCTGATGGGAATCTGGCTTTAGATTATTTGTTGAGAAAGTCCCATCTGTCTTCCATCAAGATACAATGTGTCTCTGAAAAATTCAGTCTTCTAATTTACTGTTTGTTTTCTATTTTTAAAATTAATTTTAAAAGATAAAATATTTTGTATCTAACCCATTCTGATTACATTTCCCTTTCCCTCTATTCCTGAGTTCCTCTCTCTATCATCTGTATCCACTCTCTTTCTGTTTGTCATTAGAAAACAAAAAGAAATAATAAAACATAATCATAATAAGGTAAAGCAAGAACTAACACATTGGAATAGGCCAAATTAATACACTTACAGATACATTCTCTGGAATTTGTATTTAATACTTAATTATTTGGCTTTTATTTTTCACTATAAATGAACTTGCATGTTTAGCAACTGGTTTATTGTATCTACTTTTCTATATATTATACTTATGTAAGTTTGAGAGTAACCTCTTATTTTATTATCATTTATTAATTATATATTATAAAATTTATGTTTATATAACATAAATTAGTTCTTTACATACAATATTATTTTATTGTGTATAGTACTATATTATTATTAACCTGACATTTATATCCAATTGTCTTAGTCAGGGTTTCTATTACTGCACAAACATCATGACCAAGAAGCAAGTTGAGGAGGAAAGGGTTTATTCGGGTTACACTTCCATATTGCTGTTCATCACCAAAGGAAGTCAGGACTGGAACTCAAACAGGTCAGAAAGCAGGAGATGATGCAGAGGCCATGGAGGGATGTTCATTACTGGCTGGCTTCCCCTGTCTTGCTCAGCCTGCTCTCTTATAGAACCGAGACTACCAGTCCAGAGATGGTCTCACCCACAAGGGGCCTTTCCCCCTTGATCACTAATTGAGAAAATGCCTTACAGTTGGATCTCATGGAGGCATTTCCTCAACTTTAGCTCTTTTTTCTGTGATAACTCCAGCTGTGTCAAGTTGACACAAAACTAGCCAGTACACCAATTAAATATTAAATTCTACAAAATGTATAACACATCATCTCTTCCCACAATCCACTCAGCCTAAGTCAGATCTAGATGATGCATCTGATCCTGCTTCCCCTTCACACTTTCTTGTTCTGTTGAATCAGCACCTATTCATTCTGTTAAAATAACATTATCCTATATTTATTAATAGATATTTAACTGATCACTCTAGAGAGGCTAAATACTCCCATCATAGGAAATATATTAATAGAGACAAAGAACCTCCTATAGAGAAAGAACCACAGTTGGTCACAAAGGCTGCCTTTTTTCTAACAAAGGAACCACAAAGTCTGAGTAGGCAGAAATGTGTAGCACAATGATTTTATTGTCTCCTAGAGAAACTCCTCAAGTTTAAAGAAGCAGTATGCTGTAAAACCCAGCGAAATTTCATTCAAAATTCTGATATCAATATAAGCTAAACATTGTGAACTAAAGTCATGTTTGCCTTTCCTCTGGGATTGATTGTGTCTGTGGTTCTGTGCTCCACTGGGCCTTGCTTACAGCATCCTCAGGCATCATGAGTGGGTGAAAGCAAAGACAGATAGAGTTCAGTTTGTATTAATGAAGATAATACAGAGCTAAAATGACCTTTACATATGTTGAGTCCACTTTAATTTAGAGAAATTCAATCAGCTTGGAATGAGAAAAAGAAAAAGTGAAAAGTGACTTTCTTATTTCCATTTTCCTGACCTGGGGGAAGGAGTAGAGAGGTGGGCAGAACTGCCTGTTAATCACATGAGACCACATTGACTTGCTTTGATGTGGTAGCAAGGGAAATTGAAAATGTGCACCACCTCAGGCATTGGCCTCTCCTCTGTAATGGGCCACGCTAAATGTGCTTATATTATTTAGCTGTTCTACATGCTGTTCATATTTCTACTCAGCCATGCAGGTCTGAAGGAACCACATCACATTGGGAGCACAGTTGCATTATCCAAGGACAAACAACCCGGGAAACTAATTGGGCCAATATGCCATTACAAAAATACACGTTCTATGTTTTCTTAGTATTTTTACCTGTATTATTTTCCCCTTGAATTAATGTTAGTTAGAAACCCATGAGACATAATTTAAATCAAGGAGGCAGGCTGATAAACTGGCCACTCTAAGTATTGCCATTGAGTGATTAACTCTTTTGCCTGTCAAGGTAGTATTCATATTGAATTACTCTAAACAGAGAATTCTAAAAGGAAGAAACTCTATTGGCTGAGAAACATGTGAAGAAATGTCCAACATATTACATCATTGGAAAAATGTAATCAAAACTACTTTAAGATTTCATCTCACATTCGTCAGAATGGCTAAGATAAGGAACACAAGTGACAGCTCAAGCTAACAAGGATGTCCAGTAAGAGAAACACTCATCTGTTATAGGCAAGAATGGAAACATTAGAGCCACTGTGAAAATCATGTGGCAGTTCCTCAGGAAAATGGGAATGGATCGACCTCAAATTCCAGCTACACCGTTCTTGGGGAATGAACCCAAAGGATGCTTCATCCTACTCCAGAAACACTTGATTTGTCATGCTCACTGCTGCTCTATTCATAATAGCCAGAAACTGCAGACAGCCTAATTGTCCATCAATGAGTAAATGGACTAGGAAAACCTGCTATGTTTACTCAGTGGAATATTACTAAGTAAATTAAAAAAATGAAATTCACAGACAATGAATGGAAAGAGGAAAATAATCATCCTGAGAAAGGTAACTCAGTCAGAAAGACAAATATGGCATGTGTTCACTTATGTGTGGATGTTAGCTGGTAAGTCAATGATCAGCAGGCTAACCCTAACCCTAACCCTAACCCTAACCCTAACCCTAACCCTAACCCTAACCCTAACCCTAACCCCTAACCCTAACCCTAACCCTAACCCTAACCCTAACCCTAACCCAGGAATCACAGAGGGTCAGTATAAAGCAAGGGACTGGAGAAGGCACATAGATCTTGTTAAAAATGAGGATGAAAAGAGATCATTATGGATAGATGGCACAAGGTGAACTACAATGGAAAAATCAGGTGGGGGTGGGATAGGTTGTGGAGAGAGACAGCTGAAAGTCAATGCAGTGTGAGGGGTACTGTGGAAACCTATGGAGAAGTTTCCTAAAATATGTACATATATGAAGGCATTCTCAATGAAATGGCCAAATAATGAAGGAGACAGGGCAACAGCTAGACATTTCTTGGCAACCAATGGACCTTCCATTAACAGCAATGGGTTACATGTAATTGATTTATTGGCTAAAGAGGTCCCATTAAAACCCACCAAACAACCCCAGCTATTGCCAAGATCTCCACAAAATGAAAGCTCTTTTGTTGACACTAATACTAGACAACCCATTAGACACTGAGAAGTGGATCTGACACCTACCTGGAGCCTTCGCCCCCAACAAACTACTTTTCTTGGTACTGGAAGGTACGTTTTAGTCTCCTGAAGGAGAAACATAAACACTAACCCAGCTATAAACCCTCAATCAACAATGGTGTCCTCCTGCAAGATATGTTATTGCAATGGTGGTACAGAGTTTGTGTGAGTAACCAACCAACATCTGATTTGACTTAAGGCCCACACCAGGAGATGGATCCCCTAATTGAACTTGAACAAGAACCTAAGACTGAATTGCCCAGGGATTTATGGTGAAACCAAATACTACTCTTCAGCTAAGAAAACATAGAAGTAAATATTCCTAGTGTCATTTTGGCATAATCATAAATCTGTGTGCCCTACTCAACTATCATCAGAAAATCTTCCTCCTGCAACAGATGGGACCAAATACAGAGAGCCACAGCCAGACAATATGCAGTGAGTGAGAGACTTTGTAAGGCTCAGCCCTAAATGGGATGACTTCATCAAATCCCTCCCCTCCCAGCTCTGTGAACCCTAGGAAAGGGGAGGCAGAAAGAGTCAAAGAGTCAGAGGCAATGGAAGACATGGAGAAAAAGCAATTTAAGCACAATGAGACCATTGTACATACAAAATAACAGTGAGTGGGGATGGAGGACATGGGGGGACTTGAGAGTTGCTGGAAAATGGAAACCACTCTCAAGGAAAGGAACCAAGGAAAATAATGTAATTATATATTACTTAATATGTAGTTTTTCCAATAAAGTCAAAATTGTTCATTTGTCTGTCTTAGAAAGTGTGTACTTGTGCTTTATTTAAAACTTAGGAATAAAAGCAGAAAACAATAGATAAACACTGAGGAAATGTTAAAACAGGACGTTTCATGGCCAGAACACAGATCATCAGAAATAATGCATGTTAAGGTAGCTGAGTGAGGCTATTTTGAGTATTTCTTGCCAGGATCATTTCCAAATGATGATCATCCTTTCAACTGAGGACAGTTCCTAATAGAAACATATTGTGTGTACAAAACAAACAAGCAAAACACAACATAATTTTATTTGTGGAGCATAGAGACATAGAGCCTAGTAGGAAAAATACACTCACACCCCTGCTTATACTGCTGCTTCACAGAGGTTAAAGGAGAAGATAAAGATGACAGTGAAGGCTGAGGAAGAATAGCACACTGCACTCATGTAAGCGTACAGGCTGGCTCTACCTGTAAGGTCCATCTGGCTGGTAGCAGGTTTGCTTACTATCATCTCTTTGTAGCCATCACAACCTCTCCTGTTTCTGTTAAAAGACATTTAAGATTAAATCTAGCAAAAATCTTTCAACTTAACAGATTTTGTGGCCACAGTTTGCACTTCATATTTTAAACTATTTTCTATTCTTTATGTCTAAAAGGTTTTAGAGTCTCTTTGATAGCAATCCTTTGCTAGTGGCCTTTTCTTTGCAGTTCATTTCTATAACCCATGTTCCTATAAAGTATATATATATATATGTATATGTATATATGTATATATATATATGTATATATATATATATTCACCTGGATAAAGAAAAGTGTGAACCTTGGTCCTGAAAACACAAAGGTCTATCTCCCTCATTATATCAAGGTGCTTTCTGCACAAGTATTCTATTTTATTTTGATTCAGTTATATCTAGACTCTTCATGGTTTTCTCATTTATTTTTACCTAGTTTTATGTTCTTTTCTATCACTCATTAATTATGTGAAAGAACAAAATTACAGCTTTTTAGTTTAATAATATTACTAGTGCATTCTTTTTCTATTTTTTTTTTCAGTTCTAGAAGCTTTCTTTCCAGAATATGGAAGTTTTTTTAAACAATTTGAGCAGAAGATAATGCTTTTTAAGAAAAGACCAGCTGGATATAGCAGAATCAAAAGCAATCAACTAGACTTTCCCTATTAGGTAAGGGTAAGGAGACAAAATAGAAACACAGTGTAGTATCTTACTGAACTGTTGACTACTGGAGAATTCTAGGGAACAGGCAGTTGCTGTTTGCACAGGAATAGACACAAGTAAGCCCACTAGAATCCAATGACCCAGGATCACATAGATTGTGAAGTTACATAGAGTAAACCATGAAATAAAAATGCAAAGACGTGAATGTGAGAAAGAGGCTTGAAAAGAGAATGGCCAGGGTTTCAAGGGAGGGAGGGAGGGAGGGAGGAGAGGGGAAAAGTCCCCACCAACTCATTTCCAGTTTTCTGAGATGATAGAAATGACAACTAAGTTTCTTGGTGACATGGAACTTTGCCATGGCTACTCCTATTTTGAGTTTCAATCTGTTCCATTCAGCAAACTTAAGACAACAATGACCTTTAATTTGTTTCCTTCACATTATTTACCAATCTTGCATATTTTATACCATGCAACCGGTATAGTGGAAATATTTCTGCCAATACAGGCTTCTTCCTAGGATTTTCAATGTCTATCAAGTGAAACAGCAAAACTTCATGGAAATTGAAAAACTGCCAAGATGAAGTGTCAATTCTGAACACCAATGCCCCAAATGCAAAGGTATCCACATTTGTAAAAGAAACATGACTAAATCTTAAATCATACATCTAAAAAACATTAATAGTGAGAGACTTAACTTCAACACCTACACACACACACACACCAATGGACAGGTATTACTAGAGACAGAAACTAACCAGAAAGATAATGAAACTAACAGTGGTTATGAATCAGATGTCTACAGAACATTTCACCCAAACACAAAAGATTATATCATCTTCTGAGGATCCCATGAAACCTTCCTCAACAGATACAAGATAATTCCTTGAATCCTAACAGACAAAAGCTGATTTTGAACAACAGAAACCAAATAAAGCTGCATACTCATGGAAACTGAACAACTCTCTACACAATGATCACTGTGTTAGGAAAGAAATAAAGAAATCAAATCTTTTCTAGAATTCAATGAAAACAAAGGGACAACATATCCAATCTTATGGGATACAATGAAAGCAGTGCTACAAGGAAAGTTCATATCACTAAGTACCTTCATAAAGAAGTTGGAGAGTTTTCATACTAGCAATTTAAAAGTATACCTAAAAGCTCTAGAAAAAGAAACCAATAAACAAACAAACAAAAAAGAAGCAAATACACCTAAGAAGACTAGGCAGTGGGAAATAATAAAACTCAGGGCTAAAATCAATAAATTAGAAACAAAGAAAACAATACAAAGAATCAATGAAACAAAGAGCAGACTCTAGGAGAAAATCAACAAGATAAAACACCTCTTATCTAAACTAACTGAAAGACAGAGAAACAATACCCAAATTAACAAAATCACAAATAAAAAGGAGGCATAGCAACAGACACTGAGGAAATTCAAAGAATCATTAAGTCTTACTTCAAAAGCCTGTACTCCACAAAATTGGAAAATCTAAATGAAATGGATGATGTTTTAGACAGATACTAATTACCAAAGTTAAGTCAAGATCCAGTGAACTATCAAATGGTCCCATAACCTCTAAAAAATGAGAGCTCTCTTTGAAAGTCTCACAACCAAAAAAGAAAGAAAAAGAAAAAGAAAACGAGAGAAAGAAAGAAAGAAAGAAAGAAAGAAAGAAAGAAAGAAAGAAAGAAAGAAAGAAAGAAAGGAAGAAAGATCCCAGGGTCTGATGGATTTAGCACAGAATTTTACCAGACACTCAAACAAGAGTTAATACCAATACTTCTCAAACTATTCCACAAATTTTTCCACAAAATAGAAACAGAGGAAACATTGCCAAATTCACTCTTTCAGGCTGTGATTATTCAGAACCTTAAACTACACACTCAACCAAGAAAGAGAGTTTCAGAGCAATTTCCCTTATAAACATTAAAGCACAAATACTCAATAAAAAACTTGAATCCAAGAACATATCAAAGATGTCATCCACTATGATGAAACAGGCTTCATCCCAGGGATGCAGGGGTGGTTCAATATATGAAAATCAATCAACACAATACACCAGATGAACAAACTGAAAGCAAAACACCACATGATCATCTCATTAGATACTGAAAAAACTTTGGACAAAATCCAACACCTCTTCATGTTAAAAGTCTTAGCGAGGTCAGGGATGCAAGTGTATACCTAAGTACTATAAAGGCAATACCCAGCAAGACAGCAGTCATCGTCAAATTGAATGGAGAGAAACTTAAAGCAATTCCACTAAAATCAGGGGCAGGGCAAAGCTGCCCAGTCTCTCCATATCTATTTAACATAATACTCAGAGTTCTAGCCAAAGTAATAAGACAACTAAATGAGACATGAAAGTGAATATGAATTGGAAAGGAAGAATTCAAAGTTCCTCTATTTGCAGATGATATGGCAATATACATGTGACCCCAAAAACTCAACCAAAGAACTGCTACAGCTGATAAATTCCTTCAGCAAAGTGGCTAGATACAAACTTAATTCAAAGAAATCAAGAGACCCCCTTTACGCCCCATCAAAATAGCCATAAGTAATATAAAATATCTTGATGTAACTGTAACCAAACAATTGAATTACCTGTATGATAAAAACTTCAAGTTTCCTGAAGAAAGAAATTGAAGAAGATATCAGAAAACAAAAAGATCCCCCATGCTCATGGATCTATGAGATTAACATAGTGAAAATGGCCACCTTACAAAAGAGATCTACAGATTCAATACAATCCCCATCAAAATTTCAACACAATTCTTTACAGATCTTGAAATAACAATTCTCAACTTTATATGGACAAAAAGCCAGGATAGCTAAAGCAATCCCGTATAATAAAAGAAATTCTGGAGGTATCACGATCCTTCACCTCAAGCTGTACTACAGATCAATAATAATAAAACCCACATGGTATTGGTATAGAAAGAGAAAGAGTGATCGATATAATCAAATCAAAGACTCTGAAATATACCTACTCACCTATGGACACTTGATTTTTGACAAAGAAGTCAAAACCAGACAATGGAAACAGAAAAGCATCTACACCAAATGGTGCTGCTCTAACTGAATGTGCACGTGTAGAAGAATGCACATAGATCAATAGTTATCACCCTGCACAAAACTCAAGTCCAAGTGGGTCAAAAACCTCAACATAAAACCAGAGAAATTAAATCTAGTATTACAGAAAGTGGGGGAAAGTCTTGAGCTCATTGGTACAGGAGACACAGAACACCCAAATCTCAGGAATGAAGACCAGTAATTAATAAATGGGACCTTATGAAATTGAAGAGCTTCTGTAAGGCCAAGGATACCAACAATTGGATAAAATGACAGCCTACAGATTTGGGGAAAATACCTTCACCAACCCTACATCTGACAAAGGGCGAATATCCCAATTTTGTAAAGAACTCAAAAAGTTAGACACCAACAACCAAAATAACCAAATTTGAAAAATGGGGTATCCACACTTTGGTCTTCCTTCCTCTTGAGTTCCATGTGTTTTGCAAATTCTTGGGTATTCTAAGTTTTTGGGCTAATATCTGCTTATCAGTGAGTGCATATCATGTGTGTTCTTTTGTGATTGGGTTACCTCACTCAGGATGATATCCTCCAGTCCCACCCATTTGCTTAAGAATTTCATAAATTCATTGTTTTTAATTGCTGAGTAGTACTCCATTGTGTAAATGTACCACATTTTCTGTATCCATTCCTCTGTTGAGGGACATCTCCTTCTTAGAATGGGGAACAAAATACCCATGGATGGAGTTAGATAGTTCAGAGCTAATATGGAAGGAAGGAACATCCAGAGACTGCCCCACCCAGGGATCCATTCAATAAACAATCACCAAACCCAGACACTATTGCATACACTAGCAAGATTTTGCTGACAGGACCCTGATATAGCTGTCTCTTGCTATGCTATGCCAGTGCCTGGCAAACACAGAAGTGGATGCTCAACAGTCTGCTATTGGATGGAACACAGGGCTCCCAGTGGATGAGCTAGAGAAAGTATCCAAGGAGCTGAAGGTGTCTGTAACCCTCTAGGAGGAACAGCAATATGAACTAACCAGTACCCCCCCACACACCCCAGAGCTTCTGTCTCTAGTTGCATATGTAGCAGAGGATGGCCTAGTTGGCCACCAATGGGAGGAGAGGCCGTTGATCTTGTGAAAATTATATGCCCCAGTACAGGGGAATGCCAGGGCCAGGAAGCAGGAGTGGGTGGGTTGGGGAGCAGGGTGGGGGAAGGGTATAGGGAACTTTCGGGATAGCATTTTCAATGTAGATGAAGAAAATATCTAATAAAGAAATTTTTGAAAAAGAAAAATAGGTACAGAGCTAAACAGAGATTTCTCAAACGAGGAATTTCTAATAAGCCAAGAAACATTAAAGAAATGTTCACTCTCCTTAATCATCAGGGCAATGCAAATCAAAACAACTCTGAGATTCTACATTATGCACATCACAGTGGCTAACATCAAAAAACTCAAGAACAGAACATTCTGGCAAGGATGTGGAGAAAGTGGAACACTCCTCCATTGCTGGTGGGAATGCAAACTTGTACAACCACTCTGGAAATCAGTTTGCTGGTTTCTTTTGTTTGTTTGTTTGTTTGTTTGTTTGTTTGATTGTTTCTTAAAGAAAGAAAATTTGGACAAGTTCTACCTGAAGAACCAGCTATACCACTCCAGGGCCTATACCCAAAGGATGCCCCCTATACCAAAGACATTTGCTCAACTATGATCATAGCAGATTTATTTGTAATAGCCAGAAACTGGAAACAACCCAGATAGTTTCTCAACTGAAGAATGGATAAAGGCAACGTGGTATATTTACTCAATAAAATAGTACTCGGTTATTAACATGGATGTCATGAATTTTGTAGGCAAATGGATGGAGGTAGACAATATGATCCTGAGTAAGGTAACCCAGACTCAAAAGAACATATATGATATATACTCACTAAAGAGTTATTAGCCATAAAGTACAGGATAACCATGCTACACTCCACAGACCCAAAGAAGCCAAATAATAAGGAGGCTCCAAGGGAGGATAGTTGAATCTTATTCTGAAGTAGACATGGCTGATGGACAGAGGCAGGGAATTTGGTGAGAGAGGGAGTGGGGAAGGGAAACACAACAGATAGACCAAGTTTAGGGAAAGTGGAGGAGGTAACAGAAATTAGCCATGGACAAAAGGGTATCTCTAGGATATGCCAGAGGCCAGGGGCAGGAGGGGGAAGCATGAGGGAGTCTAAGAGGGTGAATCTTGCTGAGAATCCTAGCAGTGGAGGATATGGAGCTTGAAGTGTCCATCTCCTGTAGCCATACAGGACTCCCAGTGGAGGGATAATGAAATCAACCCACTCACAAAACCTTACACCAAAATTTGTACAAGATGCTCAGGGATAAAGATGGGGCAGAGACTGAGGGAATGGCCAACCAATGATTGGCCCAAATTGAGACCCATCCCATGGGCAAGAAGGAATCCTTGATAGTATTAATGATACTCTGTTATGCTTGCAGACAGGATTCTAGCTTAACTGTTCTCTCAGATACTCCACTGAACAGCCAATGGAAACAGATGCAGAGACCCACAGCCAAACATTAGTTGGAGCTCAAGGAGGGCTTGTGGTAGAATTGGGGAAACAATTGAGGAAACCAGAGGTTATGGGGACTCCACAAGAAGCCCAACAGAGTCAACTAACCTGCATCCCTAGCGACTCCCAGAGACTGAATCACCAACCAAAGATCACGAATAGGCTGGACCTATGCACCCTGCTGCATATAATGTAAAAAAAATGCAACTGATATGTCCTTGAATCTGTTGCTTGCCTGTCAATCTCATTCCTCTAACAAGGCTGCCTCATCTGGCCTCAGTAGGAGAGGATGCACCTATTCCTGCAGTGAATTGATGTGGAAAGGTGGGGTGGTACCCAAGGGTTCCTCCCCTTTCTCAGAGGAGAAGAGGAAGAGGAAATGGGAAGGGGAGCTTGTGATGGGCGCACTGGGAGGAGATGGGCTGATACTGGAATGTAAAGCGAATAAATAAATGAATGAATGAAAAAGAACCAAAAGTACAAAAAATTACAAAATAAAACCATGTATGCAATTAATTAAACAGAAAAAAAATATGGGATGTATAGAATATCACTTTCATTGGAGTTATGCAATATATTTCTGAAGATAAAGGCAAGTACACACAGCTGCTCACTGCTTCCAGATGGCCTCTAAACCAGCACAGCAGGACAATCTTAGTGAATTGTTATGCTGTCATAGATGAACATGGACATCACACCATCCTGCCCATTTGTTTTTCTGGTCTCATAAAGGCAACATCCTAAATGTAGTCATGGAAGATAATTGGAACTACAATGTTTCCTTGGTGTGTATAAATTTAGTTTTAACTACCTGATTTTGACCTTACAAGTCAATGCTTAGGATCATTCATAGCTACTCCAAAGAATCATTGTGGTGATTAAATGAAACTGTGTGTGCAAAATGCCCATCCAGATTTCAAATGAGCTGGTACTAAGACAAACCCATTGGCAATTTATCGACCAGTAATTGCCCCTCCATGACTATTTTATAACTTTATCTCAGTTAGTACTATTGTCTCATAGCGCAGGAATTAAGGGTATTTTATAACCAAGAACATTATCCGAAGCAAATTTTCCCATTATGAGAGCATCTAGTTCATAGGATACTTCTTAAAATGAGAAAAGACACACATCTCTGTGGCAACGACAATCCCTCTCTTCCCTGTCCAAGGTTTTATCAGTCACTTTTTACTGAGCAGAAGCCTCTTCCTCAGCTACCAGTAATTGGATTAGAGCACATGGCAGGAGCCTATCAGACATCCCTGGCAGGGAAATGCCATCTGATGCCATGCTTCTGAAACACTGCTCAGAGAGGGAATTGAATTTTAGAGGAGGAATAGATCGAAGGTAGGCAAGAAAATAACATTTGAAAAGACATGACAAATGTTCTTTCAAGTGCCTTCTAAGATTTCTCTACCATGATTGTAGATATATTCAGGGTTAGAATCAGTAACAGCATCCGAAGAGGGTAAAGGAATGGAAGGAAATGTCCAGTGGCATCCTTGCCCCATTCACAGCTTAAAGTGCCTCTTACCCTACAGACCTACACATTATGCTCACTGTTGCTTTATTCTTTGAAAAATTAATGCCTTGAATCAGTACTCCAAAGACAGCTTTCCTCTGGACTTCTGGTGCAAATTATGACACTTATTAGGTATTCTCTCTCCCTCTCTCCCTCTCTACCCCTCTCCCTCTCCCCTTCTCCCCCTCTCCCCCTCTCTCCCTCTCCTTCTCACAAGAACATAAAACCGTTCATTGCTTCCAATTGCTGCTCAGCTCCCCTGTGTGCCACATACTATGTAAAGTGAACAGATACTTAAAGACCATAAGAATTTTTGTATGTATAAATTAGTGTAGCCGTTAGAAAAATAACGTTTTTCAAAATAACCAACACGTGAAATCAATATATGCATCCATTAGGAAATAAGCATACAACAGAAATGTATACATGCATACACACACTCTGGGAGACAGAGTTGAATAGTTTCTTGAGACTGGCTGGTAGTCAGCCTTTCCTTGTGAGTACCAAGGCCATAGAAAAACTCTATTCCTTATATAAGGAAAGACTGAAGAATCCTGAGGACTGACAATGTCCTCTACTCTCCACATACTTTTTCATATACCTGCAAGCACATGAATTTCCCATGTGTGGCATACATAGAAAAGGTAAAGATACACCACAGAGAGAGACAGACAGACAGACAGACAGAGACAGACAGAGAGAAAGAATCTCAAGCATATTTTAAAATACAGGCAAGTTGTATGGTGCCACTAGATTCCTTCTAACATGCATCTCTGAGACATCTATATATCACCCAGAGGGTAGGACTGGAGTAGAGAAAGCTAGCACCAGGAATTCTATATGTCCTGGTTGCTGCTTGCAAGGCTACTCTTTCTTCTCTCTTAATGTCACAAGTGATGTAGAACTAGATTCTTTACTAGAGACTGAAGTGTTTTTGCCATTTCTTTCTTTTGTTCATTAATTTATTTTATTCACTTTACATCCCAATTGCAGCCTCTCCCTCCTCTCCTCCCAGTCCCACCCTCACAAAGCCCATCCCCCACTACCCCCTTTCCTTCTCCTCAAATAGTACCTTGCTGCTCTGGGACATTCAGTCACAACCGTGCTAAGCCATCCTCTCTATGAGGTCCAACTATGCAGTCGAGCTAGGGGAAGGGGATCCAATGGCAGGCAACAGAGTCTGAGACAGCCCTCATTTTAATTGTTAGGGGACCTACATTAAGACCAAGCTGCACATCTGTTACAGATGTGTAGAAGACCTAGGGCTAGTCCCTACATGCTCTTTGGCTGGAGTCTCTGGGAACCCTCGTGAGCCAAGATTAGTTGACTCTGTAGGTCTTCTTGTGGTATGCTTGACCCATCTGGTCTTTGAGTTCCAGATGTTTGGCTGTGGGTCTCTGCATTTGTTGACATGAGCTGCTGAACTAAGCCTCTCAGAAACAGTTATACCAGGCCCCTGTCTGCAAGTAGAGCAGAGTATCATTAATAGTGTCAGGGGCTAGTTCACTCTTATGGGATGCATCTCAAATTGGGTCACTTAGTTGGCCATTTCATCAATATCTGTTCCTTGTTTATCCCTGAGCATCTTGAAGGCACAGCAATTTTGAGTTAAAAGGTTTTGTGGGTTTCTTGATGTCCCACTTCCTCCACTGGAAGTCCTGTCTGGCTACTGGAAGTGGCAACTTCATTGTCCATATCCCAAGCAGCTAGGAGTTTTAGTAGGGTCACCCTCATAGATTCCCAGGAGCATCCACCATCTCAGGTCTCTGGTTAGGCCCAGAGATGCCCCCACTTATTTCCACTCTCTCATTCTCCTAGCCCTCTCCAGCTCCTTTTCTACCCAAAATCTGATTCCTATCCCTGTTCCCCTTCTAACTACCTATCATACCCAGTTTCCTCCTTCCCTCCAGTTCCACAGTCTATTTTATTTCTCCTTCTGAGTGAAATTCATGAATCCACCCTTATGTCCTCCTTATTAATTTTTTGTGTCTGTGAATTGTAACATGGTTATCTTGTATGTTATGGCTAATGTCCACTTACAAATTAGTACATACCCTGTATGTCTTTCTGGGTCTGGGCGACCTCACTCAGGTACAATGGATAGTGCATTGTACATTTAGAGTTTAGAGACTGAGTATTTTTAAGTAGCAGAATTTAAATGCAAGGCACAAGGAAACTTGCCTTGTTCCATTGCTTGCTTTCAAGTTAATGTGCAATCCTAAGTTTTTCTCTGCTACAGGGTTCTAGATACTTGAGTTCACATAAAAGTTTTTTATTCTGCCACTGACTTTTTCTTTAAAGTCAAACTCTCTCAGAGATGCACAATAGTCATCATTTCAATTCTGCTTCAGTCAGTTTGTTAACAAACATTACACTATCACTTTTGTTAGTTCCACTATAAACTGAGTAATCTGATGGTCATGATCTGCCACTCTGTTGGTTATATGGATTTCTTGATATTTGATATAACACACAGGCAAGATTCCGATGACCCATAGATCTCCGTTGTCATTGCTAGAATGTAGAAATATATTATAAAACAAGCTTACATATATGTTAAAGTCATTGTTGTCCTTGTAGTTATGCTAGCCCTAGGGATGGAAATAGGATCCCAGGGAGAAAACAAAACCTAACCCTTCAGACAACAGCACTCAATGAAGAGGTTAGTGATCGTCCAGGAACACAATGTTATGAGGAACACTGGTGATCTCAGAGGCAAGGGTAAAGGAGTCATGAGACTAAGAAGAGAGGGCTTTGCATGTTATCTTGAGGTGAACTAGATGAGGGAAAATGTATTTTCAAAATATTCCTTTGTGGCCATTGTTTTGTTTGGCAAGCATATGTAAAGCACTACAGCATAGACCAGTCAGTTGTTCTTGTTTGACCAACAGTCACTTTATCACCAATTTTTATATTATCCACCTGGTATACTCTTGCTGCTAACATATTTTCCAGCCTGGAATTATGTTGAGACTAAGATATAAAGAAATATGTTACCCTACTCTCACCTTCATTCACTAATTCATGACTCGGTAATACATGAGGATGCAGGGCATCTCATCTGATTGGCTGAGGAACAGGTCTGCAACTCAAGGTAGAAAACCTGAGATACCCAAGATATAAGATACAATTTGCTAAACACATGAAACTCAAGAAGAACGAAGACCAAAGTGCAGACGCTTTGCCCCTTCTTAGAATTGGGAAAAAAAAAACACCCATGGAAGGAGTTACAGAGACAAAGTTTGGAGCTGTGACAAAAGCATGGACCATCTAGTGACTGCCATATCTGGGGATCCATTCCATAATGAGCTTCCAAACGCTGACACCATTGCATACACTAGCAAGATTTTGCTGAAAGGACCCTGATATAGCTGTCTCTTTTGAGACTATGCTGGGGCCTAGCAAACACAGAAGTGGATGCTCACAGTCAGCTACTGGATGGATAGCTGGGCCCCCAATGGAGCAGCTAGAGAAAGTTTCCAAGGAGCTAAAGGGATCTGCAACCCTATAGGTGAAACAACAATATGAGCTAACCAGTACCCCCTGAAGTCTCTAGCTGCATATGTATCAAAAGATGGACTAGTCGGCCATCACTGGAAAGAGAGGCCCATTGGACTTGCAAACTTTATATGCCCCAGTACAGGGGAACGCCAGGGCCAAGAAGTGGGAGTGGGTGGGTAGGGGAGTGGGTGGGGGGTATGGGGGACTTTTGGGATAGCATTGGAAATGTAAATGAGGAAAATACCTAATAAAAATATTAATAAAAATAATTAAAGATATAATAATTACTGAACTTGTAAAAAAAAAAAGAAAGAAAGAAAGAAAAGAAAACCTGAGTCCTTGAGATTTGTTTTTCATGGAGTATTATTTGACCCACTTTGAAAGGAACATTTCTTTTGCTGACTTACAACTAATGTGATCTAAATCTTGATCTGATATAGCCATCGTTTGGTAGAGACCACCCTTGTAATGAAGCCAGAGTAGTTTATAGAATAAAAACATCAATAGATGTTTTCTAAACTTCATTTCAATTCCACCTTTGTCAACTGAATGGCTTTGAAGTAGAGCCTTAAGCCAGATGACCCATACCTCTAGTAAAAGTTCATGAATTTCTTCCTACAATGTCTGAAGCCTAGAGATATGGATGCTACCTTGATGTTCTTGTTGAGTATTCAATATCTCTTTTAAAAATATGCAATCCAATGTTTAGCAAAAGTTTGGGAGACACTCTCTCTTTTCTCAGCTGGCTGAAATCATTTATTCCATTTGTCAGGATATCAACAATGTATATCCTTATCTCTCTCCTCCAGAATCTTGAAGTGTTGCTGACCTCCTGCAGCATCCTCTTAGGATTAAGTTTCCTGTTCCCACATTCTAATGCCTCAAGTTAATGAACTGAATATTTGATCTCCTTCTTCTCAAAAACTCAGATATTTCTTTTCATAGGAAACAAACCTGATAACCTGCAACCTGGAACCTGAACTCTGTTAAATTAAAGTTTGGTAATCTCAAACGTTTTTTACTCATGGCACATACTACTGCCTTCCATATCACAGATTGAAAAGAAAAAGTTTCCTGGTGGAAGAAACAACTTATAGTTCATGACAGGCAAAGTCTGCTGAGATCTTCCTGCAAGAACAATGGACAGTGAAAAGACACTTGATTGAACTTTTATGCAAATTATAGGCATTTTCCTCATTTTCATGTTCTGTTTCTATTGCAGAAAAATAAAATTTCAAACCGAAATTATTGAAAAGGGTTTTTAAATAGCATACTGCCTACAATAAAACAAACCTTGAACTCTGTAACTGAAACCTATTTTATCCTTGTTTTATGTACAGACACTCCAGCACTGTAGAGCTTGACAGATTCTGGTGACACATTTTTCAGACTATCTCTTGAACCCAAGGAGACTCAAATTTTGTGGTCCTTGCAGTCAAGTTAATAATATGTCTTTTGATAATTTAACATTATGTACTTAACATAATATTCTTATGTATATTCAATTGGTTTAAGTATAACCACCTGTAAAAGAATAATGACACCATAAATATGTTTTGGGGTTGCTCATATAATCAATATTTACAACCTAAGATAAATGCATACTTGACTATTATAAATGCACACACACATATATATATACATATATATGTGTGTGTTTGTGTGTGTTAGTTATTTGCTAGAAGCAGTCAACAGGTTGAATGCAAACTTAGACAACAAATATCACATAAATGTTGAAAGCAAGATGGGTTTACAGGTTAACAGCATCTTTTATTCCCACATTTTTTATTAGATATTTTCTTCACTTACATTTCAAATGCTATCCCAAAAGTCCCCTGTACCCTCCCGCTGTCCTGCTCCCTTACCCACTCACTCCCACTTCTTGGCCCTGTACTGAGGAATATAAAGTTTGCTAGACCAAGGGGCCTCTCTTCCCAATGATGGCCGACTGGGCCATCTTCTGCTACATATGCAGCTAGAGACATGAGCTCTGGGAGTACTGATTAGTTCATATTGTTGTTCTACCTATAGGGTTGCAGGCCCCTTCAGCTTCTTGGGTACTTTCTCTAGCTCCTCCATTGGGGGCCCTGTGTTCCATCCTATAGATAACTATGAGCATCCACTTCTGTATTTGCCAGGCACTGACAAAGCCTCACAGGAGACAGCTATATCAGGGTCCCTTCAGCAAAATCTTGTTGGTGTATGCAATAGTGTCTGTGTTTGGTGGCTGATTATGGGATGGACCCCCGGGGTGGGGCAGTCTCTGGATGGTCATTCCTTTCTTCTTAGTTCCAAACTTTGTCTCTGCAACTCCTTCCAAAACAACACCCTTCACAATAGTCACAAATAATATAAAATACCTTGTTGTGACTCCAACTAAGGAAGTGAAAAATCTGTATGACAAGAACTTCAAGTCTCTGAAGAAAGAAATTGAAGAAGATCTCAGAAGATGGAAAGATCTCCCATGCTCATGGATTGGCAGGATTAATATAGTAAAAATGGCCATCCTGCCAAAAGCAATCTACAGATTCAATGCAATCCCCATCAAAATTCCAACTCAATTCTTCACTGAGTTAGAAAGGGCAATTTGCAAATTCATCTGGAATAACAAAGAAACCTAGGATAGTAAAAACTCTTTCCAACAATAAAAGAACCTCTGGGGGAATCACCATGTCTGACCTCAAGCTGTATTACAGAGCAATTGTGATAAAAAAAAAATTCATGGTACAGGTACAGTGACAGGTAGGTAGATCAATGAAATAGAATTGAAGACCAGAAATGAACCCACACACCTATGGTCACTTGATCTTTGACAAGGGAACTAAAACCATCCAGTGGAAAAAAGACAGCATTTTCAACAAATGGTGCTGGCACAACTGGCGGTTTGCCAGTAATAGCATCTTTTATGTTTTTGAGTGGCATTCAGTGTGAGTTGAAATTAAGCAACTTCTTCCCTAGTAAAACCCTAATGATTGCTGTAAAGAATTCCTCGTTACTATTCAGCTGCACTTTGCATGCCTTATATTTCAGGACTTGGAAGGCAAAGTCAGATGGGTCTCTGGGCTAGAGACAAATATCATATACTGAGTGAGTTCTAGGACAGACAGCTATGTAAAAACAAACAAACAAGCAAACAAACAAAAACAAACACACCCCACCCTGTTTTTTTTTAAGCAAAAGCAACAAACAAAGAAAGAAGAAAGCAAAGAATACGTTCCTGGCTTTCAGTTCAGCTCCTGCCTTGATTTCCTGCTGCCCTGAGTTCCCTCAGTGCTAGACTCTATCCTGAAATAAACTTTTCTTCAACAAGGGTTTTGATTGTTCATGTGTTTGCTTGGCTGGTTGGTTGCGTTAGGGATTTGGGGGAGATGAGGTGAATTTCATGGTGTTTAATCACAGTATAAACACATTAGATAGGGTATCTAATGATATTTGGCCATAACAATTTTATGTCAATTTTCTCAAATGTAGAGCACCACAATCAATCTACACATGCTAGGTAAATAGAAAGTTTATGTATAAACACCCTATAAATATTTCTACCATGCTGTTAGGGTCTTTTTTTTTATTAATCTCAATGTCACTTATATACTGCCTGTGACATAACTTGTAGTGTAATGTACTTGCATGTGATGTTCTCATAGTTGACTGCAGAATTTTAGAAAATGGAAATGTGAATTGACATGTCTAATGCTTATAGTAATAGGAAGGCATCTAATATAAGCATAGTATTTTTCCACTTTAGGAAATAAAATGGGGAGGGGAAAACTCAGCCCAGTTTTCTTTATTTGTGCATAAGATGGGAAAACTAAAGAGTGTTAGAATTTCAAACTGAGAAGTTGAGTTTGACCAAATTTGTATGCCAAAATACAAGGCTTAGAAAAGTTAAGGAAGGAAGAGTATGAGAAGAAATGATTTATAAAGTCTTTCCCAAAAGTAGTACCCACAGAAACTTCAGCTGTCTAAGGTATTCGGAAACTTCCAAGGAGTATTAATCTGCCTTTTAAAAGATGAAAGCCACCTAGCTTAATCCATAAGTTAGTTCTGCCCTCACTCAGCATTCACATTCCCAAGAAGCACAAGAAAAGCAACCAGAAAATTCCAGGAGAAAGGATTAGCTCCTAATTCTCCATGCCTTTGTCTTGGCCCTTGAGCAACATCATTTGAGTTTTAAAGAGCCATATAAGTAGAATGTCACTACATGTTATTAGGTACTAGGAAATGACCAGACAAGACTAGAACTTCAGGAACAGTGCTTAACTTAAACATCATTTTTATGTCACAAATGTACAATATGTGACCATACCAAGAATAAATTATTTCCCTAAGGGCCTATGATCAAAGCCTCTGTAATAAGAGAGATGGCTTTTACCAAGAAAAACAATGATCTTTCCCTTGTATTTTGGCCAGAAATTTCGTCTTAAGGTATTTTTTAAAAAATGATTGAAATAGTTCAAACAGAAAATTTTTTTAACCTGTTAATTCAAATACAGGACTTCCCAAGGGCATTGCACCTCAGTGATTCAATGAAAGCATGCAGAGATATTCTTACCGTACTGAAAACAGTAATAACAATCCTTATTCATGCTCAAGAATGCTGCCTAAACTTTGTTTTTCCAAAAAAAATATTATAAATATGGATTGGTACTAGGTATATTCTCCCACCATATTTGAATGTTAGATTATCTCCTGAGATGCTGTAACCATGGCATAATAACTCTGGAAGACTTACATCATTCAGTTTCCAAGAGAAATGCATTTAAAATACCACAATCTCTGCTCTCATTTATTGACTTAATTATGAAATGACCTCACCTTTTCTCAGTTACAAAATAAAACGAGCATCAATATAACACTCTTGGATGTAATATAGGATCTTGGTCTGTGAGAGCAGGGATTATAAGAATTTGGTAGGATCCCTGAAAAGGCAGTGTTAAAGATAATAACTGAAACCAGGAAAAATATTTTTAAAAACCCAGCATACATGGAGCAAAAAAGAATGCTTTCCTCAGGCATCTCTATCTCCCTACTGCAGACTTCAACATATCTTATCTGATGTTTAAAGTTCACTGCCAATTTGATGAGATAACTAGTGCTGAAGTATAGCAGTCTCTTTCAATGTAAAGGTAGCTTTCCTGGGTGGAAGTCTAGAAGGTAGGTTTAGCAGTATCCAGATGATTTTCAGCAGAGGAAAGAATACACATCAAAGCTCAGAATGTTACATAAAGCAAGTGGAGGCAGGCAGATGAAAATGTTCAAGGTCATCTTTGGTTACAGAGCAGTTAAAGTCAAGTCTATCCTGATGTGCATGAGACCTTGTCTCAAAACAAAAACATAAAGAATCCAGCTAAGAAATAGAGTGACTATCTATTCCTTAAACATATATCAAGTAGAATAGTGAGCAGAAAGTTTTAGATACAAAATATTTTTTGTTTGTATATGTAAAAACAGAAAAATGCATACATGTGCAAATACACACAGACATACACACACACACGCACACACAGCATTTAGACATGGAAGCTGAACTTAACAATAATGAAGTTCAGAGGCAATCCTGAGAGGGTTGTTGGCTTCTTTTCTCCAGTAGGTTGCAGAATAACCAACACTAGAACAGCAGAATAGTTGGTAAAGAATTTTGTATATTTCTCCTCATTCTTTCTTTTTCCGTGATTCACCTACATCAAGCATAATGCCAATTAATTTACAAAATCCCTATCATAGCAATCCCAGGAGATGAGTATTGTGGTCCACACATTGCAGCAAGGATTCAAGTGCAGTGCATTTTGTGGTAAAGATTTTACTATTGTTTCTACACTGTCATGTGCTAGCAAGCTGTCCATCAAGGACCATGCAAGGACTAGTTCAGATCACCTTGGGAAGAAACTATATGTAACAGCTATCACAGGACAACAGGAGTGAGAGAGTGGTTTGAAAACTTGTCCATGGACAAAACAAAATGTTTTCCCTCTCTTTCTTTCTTTCTTTTTTTTTTTTTTAAGATGAGTGATTTTTCTTCAGAATAAAAGGGTAGAGATTATGTTACGCTGTTATTATGTAATCATGGAACTGCCTATTACTTTGTATTGCTTTGGATATCTAGAAGAGGGTCAATGACTCATTGTCCTATTGAGATGGATTTGACCTATTACACAGAAGAAACACTCATTTCAGAAGCCAGGCAAAATAATAGGCACTAGCTCAGCATAAGAGCAAACCTTTCCTGCTGGAAAACCATGAGATAATTCGGGGAAAGAGGTGTTAAGATTTCTAGACAGAAATGTCAGCAATCAAAATCTGTGTCCATATATTCATCCATTCCTTACTTAACTCATCAAGTCAAGGTTCTACAAAACACTGGACTTTTTCAGCAGCACACACAAGGTCAGATGGCAATCAGCTGAGTCTAAGGTACTTATCATTGTACTAGGTCATCATTTTCATCTGCTTTTTGTAACACTTTGGTAAATTTTGTAGTAACTCTCTCAGTAAATATTTCCAATAAAGAAGTTAGAATAGGAGGAAACTTCACATTTTAGCCCTGCTCTTCATTACTCGGCATATTTATCACATTTAGCAAAATGAACATGCTTAATCACTTCTCCTTAGCATTTATTTTGGTAGACTTTTTTTTGAAGATTGCTAAAATAAAATATATAGATGTGACATTATAACAATATTGTACTGGCTATTTTTGTGTCAACTTGGCACAGCTGGAGTTATCACAGAGAAAGGAGCTTCAGTTGAGGAAATGCCTCCATGAGATCCAACTGTAAGGCATTTTCTCAATTAGTGATCAAGGGGGAAAGGCCCCTTGTGGGTGGGACCATCTCTGGGCTGGTAGTCTTGGGTTCTATAAGAGAGTAGGCTGAGCAAGCCAGAGGAGGCAAGCCAGTAAAGAACATCCCTCCATGGCCTCTGCATCAGCTCCTGCTTCCTGACCTGTTTGAGTTCCAGTCCTGACTTCCTTTGGTGATGAACAGCAGCGTGGAAGTGTAAGCCGAATAAACCCTTTCCTCCCCAACTTGCTTCTTGGTCATGATGTTTGTGCAGGAATAGAAACCCTGACTAAGACAAATATAATAATATCTGTTCATTTAAGGCTGAACTCAGGACCAGATTTTCCCAGTTTGCCATTACTACTATGTAATTTACTTAATTCCTCTAAAATAAGTATACATATATATTGTTCTTTTTGAAATTCTCATTCATGAAATATGAATATTTGATTTTTCTCTGAAGACTATTCTTTATTTTACTCTCCCTTTTCCAATATAGCTAATCAATACTTATTGATTAATACTTAATAATTAATCTTTTTCATCTTCTGACATATGTGTCTGTGGAATTTATGTATAACTTGCCTAGGCATTGCCATTTACCCAACCAAGTCACCTTGGCAATGCCACTCAGGTGTTAGGGTTTTGTCTCTTTGCCTCCTTCATGAGTTCAGGGATTCCTTTATCACATCGAATTTCCTTTAACAAAGATATTGTATTAGATATATAGAATCAATTATTGTCTTTCACTCATCACTGAAGCTTGCCTTCTCTATGACTCCTCTATTCCCTGACCCTGTGTTCTGAATGTTGATAAATACTCTCAATTCTTATTTTTAAAGCTGATATCGAGTGTGAACATGTTAAGGAAGGTAGCCTTTACAAGTAATTGAGTCCCACAGCTCTGCCTCAGTGACTGTGAGTAGCGTCTTTACAAGATGTCCTTTTCCTCTTCATTGCACATTTCGTCATGTGTGGGCTCATAAAATGGACCAT
This sequence comes from Mus caroli, assembly GCF_978045245.1. Classification (NCBI taxonomy): domain Eukaryota; kingdom Metazoa; phylum Chordata; class Mammalia; order Rodentia; family Muridae; genus Mus; species Mus caroli. Next base: position 9,344,201 of record NW_028227275.1, on the reverse strand, counting down.
CGTTAAAGAGTTGAACCCTCACTAGACACCAAACTGTTTCTACCTTGCTATTTAAATCTCTACCATTCATAAAATCATGAAATAAAAATGTTTTCAGAAATTACCAAGCCTAGGATATTTTGTTATATGTGAGAATGTCTAAAATGTCACTTAAAGATAGCAAGTAGTTTATGATCTTGACCTGAAGTCTGTTGTTTTCACATATGAAAAATATGTACGCATGAGAAATATGTACGTAGTAGCTTCTACGGGGGAGAGATTTGAAGGAATACTTTGATATGAAAGAAAGTCTAGATTTCAGTGAATGTTTTGCAGATGCTTAAAATATGGAGTTAGACTTATAAGACTTGGGACTGATTAGCAAGGCCATTTGCTAGCAAAGGTAGGATTGCAACTAAAAAGGACTTGTTCTTCTGAGAGGAGCTTCTGGGTACAATGTCAATAAGAGACAGAACAGCTTGGCCATCCTACATTGAATGATAAACCGTTCACACACACACACACACACACATACACACACACACACACATGCCCCACTGAAGAAAAGCTCATACATATGATGTTGCCCTTTTTCCTTCTTGCTTAGGTCTGGCTCATTTTCATGTTCTCAAACATGCTAAAATTAATTGTGCTGTGCAACACACACACACACACACACACACTGGTCACCAGTACACTTGCATAGAATTTCACTATGATTATGCAGTCCTTTCTGTCCTGTAACATACCATTTATACCAGGTTGGGATTATACTTATAGATATTTACCCACTCCTACTTATTTTCTGAGAGTAAAAGTGTGTGTCATCACTTCTAACATACATATGTGATCTATCTCTCTATCTCTATGTATGTATGTATGTATGTATGTATGTATGTATGTATGTATGTATCATCTATGTGTCTGTCTGTATGCATGCATGTAAGTATGTACACACACATATATTTTTTAAGTCCTCTTTTAATACTAAGATTTTTATTCCTCCAAAGCAAGACTGTGTTACTGGTTTTTATTCCCTTAGTTCTTAATTGAATATCTGACAATAGATACTCCATTACCATTTGTAGAATTGCTTGAATTAGTTTATCTAGTGCATTAACTCTTAACTTCTTTGAAAAGGATGTTACCAGTGACTGAGTCACTAACCCACTCAGTATCAAGAAGATAAAGCTGACATGGCTTGCTCATTTACATTGACACTCTATTAATAGAGAAGGAGAGTTAATGTATGAAATAATATAATGTAGTAAATCACTTCATCAATTAAGCTGACATTAACTAACATTAAAATGATTCATTCATACGAAATTATTTGTTAAATTTAGTGGAAATAATCATTATCAGATCAAGAAATATATTTTAAAATTGCATTAATGAAAATGTCCAAGAGATTGAGTTATAATCCCATGTCTCCTGACCAAAAACAGTAATTAACGCAGAATGCATGTGCAATGGCCATTCTTTTCAGGGAAACTCTAAAGGGCTCACATGCATAGCTACTGTACACTGACATAGAAAGTCATAACAGTTTGGGGCCTTAGCATCCTGTGATATTTCTAGAGCATGGAGGGAAACTTGGAGATTATATGTTTGTAAATCACCACACAATAAACAAAATCAAGGTGATCCTGAATTTGTTGCTTTCTGAATCTCCAGTTTTACAGTATCTCTTGATATAGAGCATATCAGGTACAGTCACCACAAAGCCCTAAAGGATATGACTCTGTGAAGACTCATATGTTCACCTTGACAGTATACAAAATCACCTTGGAGATGAGTCTATGGCAATATCCATGAGGGATTTTCTTGATTAGGTTAACTGAAGTTGGAAGACTCAAGTGATAGACTAAGTAAACACAGATAGAAGAGCAGTACCATATATTCCTCTATGATTCCTGAGTATGAAAGCCCCATGACCAGCTATGTCAGGTTCTTGCCACTGTGAGTTTCTCATCATGATTGATGACCTCCTGGAACTGTGAGCCAGAATCATACCTTTCTTCCTTAAGTATATTTTACTAATTCTTCCATTGCAAAACACATATCTAATATAGAAAATTGATTCCATGATAGATACAAGTTCAGGGCCTTTATTAAATTTCCAGATCTATGGTGTTGATGGCTTTTGAAGAAAATTCCCCATTCGACCCTTTGTTTGGATTGACTTAGTAGCTGTTGTACAGTATTTGAAAGTTAAAAATCATGATTTCTATATAATTAAGAAAGAATATACTTTATGTATGTAGCTTGTGACATTCCTGGGAGACACCATCTGTAATACTTTCTGTCTGTTGAAAGAGAAGTTTTCTTAATGAGGGAGGAGGACTACACTTTTTTGATTTTTATTGTTACTCCAAGATATGTATTCACATCTGAATATTTGGAGTGAAAAGCCTCCGATGAGAGAGAATATGAGACATTTGGCATCCCATTACAAAGTACTATAACCGATCTAAATATAGAGCTATAGAGCCCCAACATTATGAATCCATTCATAATACAACTCTAACATGTAAGGCGTAGAAATCAGTATGGAAGTTTGCTAGGAAACACTGTAAGAACTAGAGGATCAAAGAGTTTCCCATGAGATGGTATCTCCATTTCTCAGGAGTAAATCACACTCAGATTATGTCTCCCATCTTGGTTTAATGAACATCGTTTTCATTTTGTTGACTCTCACAATGCATAAATGTTGCTGAGCCAAGCTTTTAAGTAAGTACTTTGTTCTTCCTAAATAGAATTCTAAACTATCCAATTAATGCCACTTTACTACTGTTTAATCATTTGCTGCCTTATTAACCTGACTCTAGCAGCATTTACAAACAATTGAGGGAAGATTAAATGGGCCCTGCCTTACAAGTAGCTGCTCTGGATTTGAACCCTGGATATATTGCTTGCTGACACTTTAATCTAGAATGAGTCACTTAAGCTTCCTACCTAGACTTTTGGGATTTTCAATCCCTCAGCATAATAAGGCTTATTTGAAAGATGGAATGATGTGCATCAAACACAAGACACACACCGGGGCTCATAAATACTGTTTCCTAATCTATCTGAAGCATATGTTTATTGGTTAACCTATTTCTTACTACAGAAGAGATACCGAATAAATAACCAAGGAGATTATAATGATTACTCTCTCACTGAAAGCAGGGATCCTCCCTTTCCTGTGAGTCACCTAGGCAATAAGGTCGCCTTGTTATATCTCTGACCTGGCCTAAAATACAATGTCACAGTGCCATGGATGAAGCATTTTCATGTCTTTGTTAAAGCTATGCTTTACAAAGGCAAATAAGAATACAATAATTAGTAATGAGATATGTTTGTAGAAACTGGGTGAAAACAATCACTTCTTTATGAAAACATTTCCTTTTGAGGAATGAAAATACCTACAATTATAATTATGACCACAGGATTAAACAAATATTGCATTACCTAGTGAAAATCTTCTATAGTATCAAGTCAGTTATAATACTATTGCCTAGAAAGGAAGTGGCCCATCTTTAATAATTAAGATTCTGCTGGGAATATCTAATGAAATCTTGCCCTTCACTTAAATCATAGTACATTTATCTAATAAAAAGGATGGTGGTAAGCAAAGAGAGTGAGGCAATGTGTAATTTGCAGGCGTGCAACGCAGAGCACCACAACCTCTTAAGATCACTGTACTCAATGATACTTTGTTTTATTCCCATGTTTCATTTTGATGTAACCTAAAATAAAACTATGTGGGTTGAAAAGGTCTGCATTAGTGTTTCTAAAAAAAAAGGTAACTATTCTCAATAAAGGAGGAGCAAAGCACTCAATGGAGGAAATAGGGAAACAAAGTATGGAGCAGAGACTGAAGAAAAAGCAATCCAGAGACAGCTTCACCTGGGAAATCCATCCCATATAAAGACACCAAACCCAGACACTATTGCAGATGCCAAGACGTGTTTGCTGACAGGAGCCTGCCTGATACAGCTGTCTCCTGAGAGGCTCTGTCAGAGTCTGACAAATACAGAGGCAGATACTCACAGCCAACTTTTGAACTGAGCACAGGGTTCCCAATGAAGGAGTTACAGAAAGGACTGAAGGAGTTGAAGGGATTTACAACCCATAGGAAGAACAACAATATCAGGCAACCAGACCCCCCAGGGCTCCCAGGGACTAAATCACCAACCAAAGAGTACACATGGAGGAATCCTTGGCTCCAGCCACATATGTAGGAGAGGATGGCTTTGTTGGACATCAATGGGAGGAGAGGCCCTTGGTCCTGGGAAGGCTCAATGTTGCAGTATAGAAGAATGACAGGGCGGGGAGGCAAGAGTGGGTAGGTATGATGGGGCACTCTCATAGAAGCAGGGAGAGGGAGGATGGGATAGAGGGCTTCCAGAGGGGAAACTGGGAAAGGAGATAACATTTTAAATGTAAATAATTATTCAATAAAATAAAATATTATATTTAAATATGAAAGAACAACAGTTTTTATAAAATATATACAGTAGTGTCTATGGTTTTGGATGGAGAGGAAAAAGGTTTTTGACTTTTGTTTGTTTTTCCCATTAATTTATTTATTCACTTGACTTCCTGATCACAGACCCCTCCTCCTCCCAGGACCTCCTCTTCATCTCTGAGAAGGGAGAGTTTCCCCCCGGGGTACCAACCCATCCTGGCACCTCAAGTCACTCACTGCATCACTAATCACATTTTCTCCCACTGAGGTCAGACAAGACAATCCAGTTAGGGAAAAGAATCCAAAGGCAGGCAACAGAGTCCAAGAAAGGCCCTGTTCCAGTTGTTGTGGGACCTTCTTGAAGACCAAGCTGTACATCTGCTACATATATTCAGGAAACCTAGGTTCAGCCTTTTTATGCTCCTTGGTTGGTGGTTCAGTCTCTGGGGAAACCCAAAGGGTACAGGTCATTTGACACTGATGGTCTTGTGGAGTCCTTATCCTTTCTGGGTTCCTCAATCTTTCCCCCAACCAATGAATTTGTTCCAGTTGGTTGCTGGGCAGAGCCTTTCAGAGGACAGTTATGCTAGGCTCCTTTCTATGAATCCAATCTGACAGATACAAATGGCCTGAGGTTCCAAGGTAGTTGAAGAAGGAAGGCAGGCCTGCAAAATATCCCTATTGACCCTCTGAGGAAAGCTTAGCACATTGCCCCTCAAATTGGCAAGGGTTGCCACTGTATTCATTTATGTCCGTCTCACACAGGGCACCTGTGTGTCCAGGCCAGCACTGACAAATATAGCTGTCAGCAGTGACTGCCCATGTTGTATCATTGTGACAAGGTTTTGATTAACAATAAGGCATCAAAGTCTCACTGTGTGTCCCTGTGAATTCACTCCCTGTGCAGTCACTGTAGTAGTTGTCTCCTCTGTCCACACATAGACCTCCGGGGAGACATGGCTGACTGGCACATTCATCAAAGTTGAGTTCACAGTGGTCTCCAAGGAATCCAGGTGCAGCGTCACAGCAGTGAGCTCCAGAAGCATCCTGACACCATGACAACACAGCTGGGATCCACAGTCATCAATTTCCAACTCACAGTTCACGACAGACTACTTCTGAGGACAGACACACATGTAACGTCCGATGTCATTAAGGCATCCTGCCTCATGCATTCAGGGATCAGAAATGCTTTCATCCACTTCAAAGTCACAATGCCTACCTTGGTATCCACAGAAGCAGGAGTAACCATAGATTCCATCCTGGCCCACAGCCCTATTGTGGGAAGGGCTGGAAGCACACTCATTATGATCTGCTTCACAGAATCTTCCAGCATACCCAGCGGCACAGATACAGACAGGGTACTCAGGGTCTTTATGGCAGGTGCCCCCATGTTGGTAGGCATTCCATTCACAGGAATTAGTGAAAGTTTCACAGGTCCTTGGCACAGGAAGCCTCTTTCTCCTGGGATATCCCCACAAATGGTAATTCCTTGGCATAAACTGGAAAAGCAAGGGTCTTTTAGAACTTTATAATCTTTATCCAAATCATTGGATGTGCCTAAACAATTGTTGTCTTGTGGAAAGCCCTTATGCATAAACTTGATTTGGCAAGAATTTAAGAGACACCTGGTATAGTTTTTAATTGCAAAATGAATCCTCAATTTTATTGTAAAATATTCCTCAAGTCACTGCAGGACTAGATAAATTGTCCCCTACTGAGGCCAATCAAGCACAGCCCAATTGGGGGAACAGGATCCACCAACAGGCAACAGAGTCAAGGTAAACTCCTGCCACAGTTGTTGAAGAACCTGCATGTAGACCATGCTGCACATCTGATACATATGTGGAGTGGCCTAGGCCCAGCCTTTGTATGCTCTTTAGTTAGTGGTTCATTCTCTGAGATTCACCAATGGTTAGTTGACTCTGATGGTCTTCTTGTAGAGAACCTACCCCCTCTAGGTTCCTCAATCTTTCCCCCAAATCCTCCACAAGGCTTCCTGAGCTCTGTCTAGTGTTTAGCTGCAGCTTCTCTGCATTTGTTTCAGTCAGCTATCGGGTAGAGCCTCACCAAAGGACAGTTGTGCTAGCTTCCTGTCTGCCAGAAAAGTCGAGTATCATTAATAGTATAAGTGATTGGTTCTTATCCATGGGATGTGTACTGGCTGATTTTGAGTGTCAACTTGATACAAGCTGGAATTATCACAGAGAAAGGAGCCTCCCTTGAGAAAATGCCTCCATGAGATCCAGCTGTAAGGCATTTTCTCAATTAGTAATCAAGGAGGGAGGGCCTAGCCCATAGTGGGTGGTGCCATACCTGTGCTGATAGTCCTGGGTTCTATAAGAAAGCAAGCTGAGAAAGCCAGGGGAAGCAAGCCAGTAAGTAATATCCCTCCATGGCCTCTTTATCAGCTCCTACTTCCTGACCTGGTTGAGTTCCAGTTCTGACTTCTTTTGGTGATGAACAGCAAGGTAGAAATGTAAGCTGAATAAATTCTTTACTCCCCAACTTGTTTCTTGGTCATGATATTTGTGTAGGAATGGAAGCCCTGATTAAGACAGGCTGGATCTCAATTTGGGCCAGTCATTGGGTGGCCAGTCTCTAAATCTCCATGAGATCTTTGTTTTGCACTTCTTGCAGGCAGCATAACTTTTAGGTCAAAGAATTTATGGGTGGGTGGGTGGGTGAGTGTTGTTCCCTCGATTGGGAGTTCTGCCTTGCTGCTGGAGATAGTCACTTCAGGATGCATCACCCTCTGCTAGGAATATTAACTAGAGTTGCCCTTGTAGATAGATTCCCTTAAGTTCCAGTATGTGCATAGCAGTTTGTTCATAATAACCAGAAACTAGAAACAACTCAGATACCCCTCAACCAAATACAGAAAATGTGGTTTATTTACTCAATGGAATACTACTCAGCTATTAAACATGAGGGCATCATGAAATTTGCAGGCAAATGGATGGAACTAGAAAATATCCTGAGTAAGGTAACCCAGACCCAAAAGGAAATGCATGGTATGAACTCACTAATAAGTATATATTAGCCTTAAAGTACAGTATACCCCTGGTACAATTCATAGACCCAAAGAAACTTATAAAGAAGGAGGGCTGAAGGGAGGATGCATTACTCTCACTCAGATGGGGAAATAATACTGGCATTGATCCTCAATCATCAGGGAAATGCAAATCAAAACAACCCTGAGATTCCACCTCATACCAGTCAGAATGGCTAAGATAAAAAATTCAAGTGAGAACAGATGCTGGAGAGGATATGGAGAAAGAGGAACACTCCTCCATTGCTGGTGGGATTGCAAGCTTGTACAACCACTCTGGAAATCAGTCTGGCGGTTCCTCAGAAACTTGGACATAGTACTACTGGAGGATCCAGCAATACCTCTCCTGGGCATATACCCAGAAGATGTTCCAGCTGGTAATAAGAACACATGCTCCACTATGTCGATAGCAGCCTTATTTATAATAGCCAGAAGCTGGAGAGAACCCAGATGTCCCTCAACAGAGGAATGGATACAGAAAATGTGGTACATTTATATAATGGAGTACTACTCAGCTATTAAAAACAATGAATTTACAAAATTCTTAGGCAAATGAATGGAACTGGAGGATATCATCCTGAGTGAGGTAACCCAATCACAAAAGAACACACATGATATGCACTCACTGATAAGTGGATATTAGCCCAGAAACTTAGAATACCTAAGATACAATTTGCAAAACACATGAAAATCAAGAAGAAGGAAGACCAAAATGTGAATACTTTGTCCCTCCTTAGAATTGGGAACAAAATACCCCTGGAAGGAGTTACAGAGACAAAGTTTGGAGCTGAGACAGAAGGAAGGACCATGCAGAGACTGCCTTACCCTGGAATCCATACCATAATTAGCCACCAAACACAGACTCTATTGCCTATGCCAGCAAGATTTTGCTCATGACCCTGATATAGCTGTCTCTTTTGAGGCTATGAAAGCTCCTGGCAAATACAGAAGTAGATGCTCACTGTCATATATAGGATGGAACACAGTGCCCCCAGTGGAGGACCTAGAGAAAGTACCCAAGGAGCTGAAGGTGTCTGTAACCCTATAGGAGGAACAGCAATATGAACTAACCAGTACCTCCAGAGCTTGTGTCTCTAACTGCATATGTAGCAGAAGATGGCCTAGTTGTCCATCATTGGGAGGGGAGGCTCCTTGGTCTTGCAAAGATTATATGCTCCAGTAAAGGAGAATTCCAGGGCCTCGAAGCAGGAGTGGGTGGATAGGGGAGCAGGGCAGAGGGAGGGCATAGGGAACTTTTGGGATAGCATTTGAAATGTAAATGAAGAAAATGTCTAATAAAAAATTGTTAAGAAAATACTGTCATTGGTAGTGGATGGAGGGAGGGAACCAGAAGGGAAAGGTGATAAGGAGGTGGGTGAGGGAGAATCAGATATAGGTAGACCCAAGAAGAGAGTGCCAGGAGAGTAAACAGAAATCAGAGGGAAAAGGAGAGAGGGGCAAGCATCCCTAGGATGTACCAGGTGTGAGTTTTAAGAGGGGTAAAGAGAGGATATAAGGATGGAAGGATAGAAAGAAGAAAGGGAGGAAGGAAGAATGAATAAAATAAGAAGGAGGGAAGGAAAAAGACAGTCTAGAGTCTCTTACATTGATTACCGTCTCCTGTTTACAATCCCTCCCTGGATCCCCATATTCTACAATGTGATTTGTAGCTTCTTGTATTGAGAGTTGGATTTACTCCCATTACACTTTCTATCTGCAGTGGCTTTTTATTTCTGTTTATCAATTAAATGGAAGCATAAATGACATTTTGACTGTCACATCTGAGGCTGCAAGTATAGTATCAGTCACCACTCTTTAAACTATTACCTACTAAGCCACAACTCAATAGCTTATAGCAATTAGCATTTTTGTACTGTCCCAAATCTATGGATTAACAGAATGATTCTGCTGATCTGCGCTATGCGTGGCTGCTCTTGGCAGGACCTGTTTATCACCCTCCAGGCAAGCCTGTGCCTTTTCACACTGTGGTAGCAGGTTTTCCAGAGAGCTGGTGGGAGTGTGACAAGCCTCTTAATCCTTAGACCTGGCACTAGCAAAATGTCACCGTTACTCATTCTGATTTCCAATACAATTCAAAAGGCCAATCTAGATTGCAGGGGCAAGAAATACTCTACTTCTTGATTGAAGGAGCTTCAAATTCATATTTTAAAGCATGTAGTCAAGTATGAATAAATTACTGGAACTGTTATAATAAACCTCACACAAGGGACTGTAAGTGATTTGGCTTATGTTCTCTCTCTCTCTCTCTCTCTCTCTCTCTCTCTCTCTCTCTCTCTCTTTCCTTAGAAAACAAACTAATTTGGAAGTTATATGAGAGCTGTAGCTCCTCATACTAGTTGGTCCAAATTCAAACCATATCTGACCACATGGCCTTTTATTTGAGAAAAAAATAAGAGAAAAAAATTTTGTATGATAATTATGACCAGTTTTGTGATTAATAAGCAAAAGGTGATGAATGGGCCAAAGTAGGCAGAGAACCTATCTTAGGCTTTCTTTTGCTGTGATGACCAAAAGCAACTTGGGGTGAAAAGGGGTCTATTTCACTCACCATTTCAAATAACACTTCCACCATTTAAACAAGTCTGGACAGGAACTGAAGCAGGACAGAAAATCAAACTTGGAGGCAGGAGTTGATGCAGAGACTATGGAGGGGTGTTATTTACTGCCTCAGTCATCATGGCTGGTTCAGCCTGCTTTCTTATAGAACTTAGGACCACCAGCCTAAGGATAGTACCAGACTGTCCCACATTGATCATTAAGGAAGAAAATGCCTTGCAAGTTTGCCTACAGCCTGATCTTATAGAGGAGTTTTCTTAATTAATTTATTTATTTATTCTCTTTACAGCCAAGCACAACCTCTTCCACTGAGGCCCAACCAGGAAGCCCAGGTAGGAGAAGGAGATTGAATGGCAGAAAATAGAGTCAGAGACAGCCCCCACTCTAATTGTTAGGGGACCTATATGAAAACCAAGTTGCACATCTGCTATAAGTATGTAGGGGTGCTAGGTCCAGCCCTTTCATACTCTAGTTGGTGGTTCAGTCTCTGTGAGGACCCAATGTGCCCAGCTTAGTTGACTCTGTAGGGCTTCTTGTGGTGTTCTTGCCCTCTCAGGCTGGCTTAATTCTTCCCCCACTTTTCCACAGCACTTCCCAAGCTATGGCTGATGTTTCAGTGTGGGTCTCCTCATCTCTTTCCAAGAGAGGTTCGGTGAAACCTCTCAGGAAACAATTATGCTAGGCTCCCATGTGCCTATCACATAGCTGACTATCATTCATAGTTTCAGGGGTTAGCTCTCTCTCATGGGATGGAAACGTGCAGGATAACCATGCTACAATCCACAGACCCAAAGAAATAGAGTCATAAGGAGGCTAAGTGAGGATTTATGAATCTCACTCAGGAGTGGAAGTCAAATAGATATAGAAGGTAGATGGAAGGAAGGAACTGGCTAGAAGAGAGTATGAGGAGCTGTATGGGGGTGAGGATCAGGTGTGAGGAGAGGGAGGCTGTAAAGGCCTGGAGTGAGAATGGAAATGAGTGGGGGCATCTCTGGGACTAGCCAGATTCATTGGATCAGGGAGGCTCCTGGGAATCTATTGGGGCGATCCTAGCTGAGACTCCCAGCAGCTAAAGTGGCCATTTCCTGTACCTGGCAGGACTCCCAGTGGAGGGAGAGGGACATCAAGTCACCCACAAAAACTTTAACCCAAGATTTGTCCAGCCTACAAGATGCACAGGGATAAAGATAAGCAGAAATGTGAGGCCATGGCCAATGGATGACTGGCCCAACTTGAGACAGATCCCAGGTGGAGATGTTTATTTAATTGTGGTCCCCCCTGCTCAGATGAGTTTACCTTGACTCAAGTTGATATACAACTATCCAGTACAGGGCATAATATTAATCTCATGATCATGGCTGAGACATCTATTGACTTTCCTGAAATGAGCCTTTCCTGAAGTGAGCCATCAGATAAGGTGACCACATTTAGGGGTAGCAGCCAATGGTCCAACAAGCCAAGTTAGACCACCTGTCCTCAGTAAGCCAGTTAAAAGAGCCAAATTGAGAGTGGAAAGCAGAATAAAGAGATTCTTCAAAATTGTGACATTTGGAAGAGGGACAGAGCTAATGCCCCTCCCCCCCAGCTCATTTTTGATCCTGAGATGAAGGTAAGGTTTAAATAGAAGGCAAGGTATATGCATAACTAAGCAGTTTAGACAAAGTGTGGTCCTCACAATCATTGACCCATTCTTGTCTGGACTTCACTCTCATTTTTTGGGAGCATGAAGATCTTCAAGCCCACAAATCACAAGAGAAACCAGAAATGTTAAGCACATAGATCTGTTCTTTCAAAAGGAAAGACATATGCCCTGTTTTTCCATTCCAAAAGCTGGAAATCAGGGGTGACTAATAATCCGGTGATCTGTGTTATCTGCTGGGCCAGGCCATCTCAAGTTCCTACAACCTGGATTAGAGATGGCTAGTAGTCTAAATGACCCTTACATTATCTGTATTACCAAGGGATTCCCCTCCTCCAGCCAAGACTGGAGGTTGTTTATAGCCCAAATCACTTCTATGCTATCTGTATGACCATGCAAGATCATCCCTTGAGTCCTTAAGATAATACATGTATCCCTGTCTCTAGATCCCATCTTCTTGGAGGAAGTGACATGCACATTGAGATGAGTTTTTATGTTACCTTGTACTCTCAGGATGGTATTAGACCAGAAAACTTTTTCTCAAATTGTACTGTATTTAAATATCCTGGCAGTAAACTGCACAGCATCATACCCTCTAGAAGTCTGATCCAGCTGGAAGCCCAGAGGAACCAAGTTTCCAATCTTACCTATTCACATTTTATTTCCCTACTGACTGTGATGTATGCAAGGGCTCACTCACACATCCTATAAGGTAGGCAGACAACTTGAAAATCTCTAAGCTACTGGAGGCTCTGTTAGGCCTTGCCCTTTCTCTGCCTCCATCATTAGATTTACTGGAGATTCCTGTTTCTTTGGGATTAATTGGTTTAATAATATGGCAGTCAAGATGAGAGACTCGGATCTCACTTAGGAATACCTTCATGTCTATCAAAGCACTTACAATAATATTTTACATATTGTACAGCCTTCTTTATTTCATTTATTCAATGATTCATAAACACACAGCTTTAACTGTGGAAGCCATACACAAGTATGCTGTTTGAAGATTCCAAGCATATAAAATCTTCTAAGGTAGGTAACATCTACAAGAAATTATTTCAAAAGACTTCCAGAACAGAGGGAGAAAGCAAAGTTTGCAGGCATCCATGTCTCCAGCCATCAGTGCTGGAGTAGACCTTGGGCCTCGTTGGGTACTTTTTGAAGTGAACCTGACTTAGACAGATGTGGTCAGTGACTTCACAATAAGTACATTTTTCTTATGGTGAAAAAAGCAAAGAGTTTAAAGACAGAAATTAAGTAAAAAGATTGTGGATCTCATAAAATAAATCTCACTCTGTCAGAATGTGTGAGTCCTGGACTGTGTGACCTTTAACACATGCTCAGGGTGATTCTGGCACCCAGGATAACTGAAAGGCCACCACATTAGATCCACATTAACTTGTAGTTGAGGACCTGAATATTCAATAAAATTGGGTTCAGGTCTTCTTTCCTATTTAGTGTGTGTGTGTGTGTGTATGTGAGTGTGTGTGTGTGTGTGTGTGTGTGTGTGTGTATGCTTGTGTGTATATGCATATACATATATATATCATATACATCATATACATATATGTGTGTATGTGTATACATACACACATATACATATATATTAAACAGACAGAAATTTAAAGTGTCACTCAGAAGGAGAGCTTTAACTGACTTAAAAAACTTTACAACAAAACCACTAAGGTATGGTTAGTAAGAAAGCACATCCAAACACCTCTGTAAATGGTGGAAACACACGGGAAACTGAGAGAGAAGAACCGCTGCTCAAATCCTCACCTCTCCACTTTCCATCTAGGTAGCCTGAAACAACCCACTGGAATCTTTCTGTTATTTACTTGCTTTGCTGTGTGAGACAGGGCTCTTAGGGAGATCCTTAATTCACAGACAGTTTCAGGAACAAAATGAGGTTAATATATGGAACATGTTTGGTGTGCATGCTAATTTATTCAAAGCAGCTGACACGTGGCAAATACAGGCAAAGAAAATGTTAGGTGTATCTTATCTTTAAGCTTATCCCAGCTTTATACTTAGACAGTATTTACTTAGACAGGCCAGGGAAGCAGAGGCTCTGATCTCCCCAGGATGCTTACAAAGAGAAGAGATGTATACCCCTGCTTCACTTTCCTCTTGGCCCAGCATGATGCTGAAGAGGAACATTCAATTTATCCTTAGGATGATACAAATCTATCAGGCTCAGGTTTCCTTTCTATCTCTTAGAAGCAGCAACTAATTCCTTTCCCTCTTCAGCACCACACTTGTTAGTCTTTCAAAAATACATGAATTAAAACGAGAATTTACTAAGAATGTGAGTAGTAGGCCGCCTTCTCTTCCTCTAAGCAGATTTTTGGATCTCGAGATGGGCTGTAAGATAATAGAGTGCTCATTCCTACCCTTCTTTCCATTTCCCAGGTTCAGCTGCATGCAACAGAATACATCACGTGGCTCTATGTTTCAGGCTAATTTGAGCTAATTATGTTCTTTTATTTTGAAAGTCTTTTTCCTTCTAATAATAGGTTTGTAAATAAGGCTTTAAAATTTGAATTTCATCATACATCCATTACTCTCAAATACTTTGAAATTCTAGTTAAACAATTTTTAATAATAATACACTTTCCATATTTGAATCAAAAGAAAAATTAGATGCATTTTTAAAACAAATCAGTAATCACAATAAATTTTAGTAGGAAAGCTAAAACTAAAAAAAAAAAAAAAACTCACTGTGAATACTAATAAAAATATAAAGAAGCTGGAGAGACAGTTCAGTGATTAAGAGCACTTGATATTCCTGCAGAAGTCCCGACTTTTGTTCTCAACACTGCGTAATTGCTTACAAGCACCCAAGCTTCCATTGCTAAGGCATACTATGCTTTCTTCGAGATATCCTTGTGCAACAGGCTTCCACTAAGTTTACATACAAACAAGCAGACATTACACTTACACCCATGAAATAACATATTTTTTTAAAAGTAAAGAAAATGGAAGTCTCATGCATTAGGGATAAAAAAAAAATCCAAAAACACAATAATCACTTTTAATTTGCCAGATTTCTTGAAAAGTCAAATATGCACTTTTTTGTTGTTGTTTTTTGTTTGTTTGTTTGTTTGTTTATTGTTTTTGTTGTTGTTTTTCGAGACAGGGTTTCTCTGTGTAGCCCTGGCTGTCCTGGAACTCCCTCTGTAGACCAGGCTGGCCTCAAACTCAGAAATCCACCTGTCCCTGCCTCCCCACTGCTGGGATTAAAGGCGTGAGCCACCACGCCTGGCTGAATATGCACATTTTTATATTAAGACATAATTAGCTCTTCAAAACATCATACCATTCAACTAACAACACCAATTATGTCCGCAGGGAGATGTGCTCATGAGTGGTAATAAGGGTTTATTTATGGTGACTCCAAGTTAGAAAGAACCAAGATCCACTCCAACATAGTTAAGTAGACCAGTAAATGAGGGTATAAAAAACTTTTTTGGTTTTGTTTTGGTTTTTGTTTTCATGTGCTTTTTGTTTGTTTGCTTGCTTGTTTGTTTCCTTCTTGGAGCAGTAGGGACATAATCAATTCTATTTTCAAAAAAAATATAAGAAGTATACATTGAAAACTGGTCAATTTGTTGTATGTAAATTGAGCATCCATGAACTGAGTTCACAATGTGGTTAAATTATCATTACCATAAAAAGTGACTTATATATTCTAAGTTGTCTCTCCAATAAAGTATATGTCTTCCATACTTGCATCTATTTTATGGCAGTCAAATTCATAACATTTATCTCAATACAAATGTAGCAGCTTCTATTACCTCCTCTTACTGTAGCATATTACAGTCTCCATAAAGAAGGAAGAACATATCTTCATAATTTGATATTTTAAAATATTTAAAATTCATTCAACTTGTCCTCTAGTGAAAATTTGAGTATTTTGCAATGGCTGTAACACTTTCCTTTGGAACATTTGATATAACTGTAATTAATTTTATTTTAACAAGATGTCAAGAAAACTTTTCTTGAAAGTACTTTATTTTCTATTAAATCAAATGCTTCAGTATACTGACATTTGCTTAGATTATATTGCTAACATATTATGTGCTTTGTGAAAATGTAAAATAATTTTAGAAATAGGATGAAATTAACAGAGCAGTAGAGGAAAGCAAGAAGAATTTCTAAACCCTGAAAAACATTTTCAAATATGTGTAGAATGTTGAGGTATCTGGAATAAATGGAAAAAAATTCTATATATTAAGACAGCAAGAATACTGAGAGTCAGAATGTCAGCACTGTCTTTCCTGACTTCCATGAATGCACACCTTTAGGGAGCCATGTCTTCTAAACTTTAGGCAGATCAACTCATTTCAATTTATAGGTAAATACTCAGCTGTGTGCCATTAGATGTGAAGATCAGAGACTTTATTTTATTTACACCAGTACTCTGAAAAAGTTTTGTTTTGCTTTCATGTGTTATCTTGTTTTGTTTCCAGGTACACATCAATCCACCTGCAAGACCTTCAACCCAAACTTTGTCTTGCCTATAAGATGGGCAGGGATAAAGATACTGCAGAGACTGAGGAAACAGCCAAGAAATGATTGCCCCATACCATGTGAGAAAGCCAACACCAGACAACATTCATGATATTCTGCTATGCTTGTAGACAGAAACCTAGCATAACTGTCTCTTGAGAAGCTTCATGAAGCAGCAGATGAAGTCAGTTGCAGAGACCCACAGCCAAACATCAGATGGAGCTCAGAGAGTCTTGCAGAAGTGGAAGAGTGGAAGATAGGATTGGGGGAGCCAGAGGGGTCAAGGACACAACAAGATCCACAGAGTCAACCCACCTGGGTCAGTAAGAACTCACATAGACTTGACTCCCTAACCAGGGAGCATAGACCCCTTATACATATGTAGCAAATGGACAGCTTTCTCTTCATGTGGGATTCCTAACAAGAAGTGCAGGGGCTGTCTCTGTTCCCAGCCATTAGATTCCCTCTCCCATACCTGAACAACTTTGTTGGGACTCATTAGGAGAGAATGTGCTTAGTCCTATTGGGATTAGATGTCCGGGGCGGGGGTGGGGGGTACCCAAGTCAGGGCTTCCCCTTCTCCTCAGAGAAGAGGATGGAGCAAAGGGCAGAGGGATTTGTAAGGGTGGGGTTTTGAGAAGGGGTAATAGGAGCTATGATCAAGATGTAAAGCGAGTAAAAATATTTTTAAGAAAGATTTTAAACTTAAAAAATATTTTATTAACCCCACTCAGAAAATAGGAAGAAAATTTAAACATGGAGATGAGGTAGGGTATGAGTTAGAGTGAATACACCCTCTATATCATGAGAGCATATTTATAATATTTATAGTCCAAAGCAATCACACGTGAAATATGCATTCTAAACCACAGAACTTTTATTGTTTTTTGGATTTTTGTTTTTGTTGTTCTTCTTAGGTTTTGTTGTTGTGATTGTTGTTGTTGTTTGGTTTTTGATCGTTTTTCAAGACAAGATTTTTCTGTGTAGCTCTGGCTGTCCTGAAACTTTCACTGTAGATCAGGCTGGACTCAAACTCACAGACATTTGCCTTCTGAGTGCAGAGCTTAAGGTCCTGTACCACTACCTCCTAGCTATCTAATGAACATTTTAAAAATATAAATGTATTTCTTTAGCGAAATTTGAAATTGTCAAAGACCTCACTCCATTTTGCTGTAAATATTTAAATTTATATAATTAATTTTTTCCTTATTTTTTTTTGATTAAGAGACTTCATAGATTTTATTATTTTAGAATTTCTTACAAATTGATTAAATGATGGTCTATTGCTGAATGAAAGGAATTTTCAAAGTTTCCTTTGTTTTTCTTCATTCTTTTAAGTTGCTATAAACGATATCGAATTAGCTGCCTGGCCTAAGGCAATCCTTGAAGGAAGAGCAGACAGCAGGTCCCTGGACAAGCTCATGGGAAACACTATCACAGGAAACATGGCAGCATATCCCCAGAGAAGGGAGCATGACAGAGCCTGTTAGTCCACCTTCCCCTAGACTGTACATGAATATCTCTCACATATCTAGAATACTTATTTCAAGGTATTCTTGAAAAGACAGAGATATTGTACAGTGCTCTTAGATCTAAGTGACCAGTGTTTGGAAAGTGTCTAGATCAGCCTTTATCTTAACTGCTGAAAGAAATAAAGGATGCTTCACATGGAGGAATGGGTTATTAGACTACATTGGCAGAAGCTGAACAGGCTCAGTTGTGGTTTAGTTTTGTCTCTTGAGTAAGTCACACAAGAATGGCAAATAGAGATAGGTTAAAATAATTAATAATAACAATAATACAGTGAAGATGGAGGTATTAAAGAGTACAGCCTAGACAAAGGATGAATACAGAGTATAGAGAATTTGGTCTTATGTATTCTTATTCTTATAGCATGAAAACCAAAAGCACTTAAATATATATAACAAAGTTATACTTTACAAAGACAAACATGGAGATCAAGTACTTTGTAGTACAGGGCGAGTCAGTTCTGAAATAAAGCACAAAACAGAATTCTGAAAATCCTGCTTTTCTTTTGGCTTATAAGTTTGTCATCAAGCCCAAGTTAATGTTTGCCATATTCTTTTGTTTTGTTTTGTTTTGTTTGTTTTGTTTTGTTGTTTTTGTTGTTGTTACTTTCAGTCTTTTTTTTCCCCTATAATTAGTGGAATAAACGTTAAAATGTTCTGTCTTTCCAGGCTATCTGTGAAACTATATTTTTTTCTTTTTTGATGAAAATATATTTTCACATTGAAGATGATACAGAACTAGCAGCTTATCAAACTCACTTCACAGACATCAGTGTCCTGACTCATAGTTAAGCCTTTTTTTAAAATAAAATAATTAATAATAGAAAATAAAAGGTGGAATACAGAGCTAGCAATTGGGAGTACCATACCAAATTCTATTTCAAGGAAAGGAATCCTTAGGAAATAAGTAGTCATCTGTTTTTAGCAGGACAGAATTTAAAGACATTGAGGCTCTCAAAAAGCCACCTTAAATCTGTGTTGAAAATAAATTATTATTGTGAGAGTTGAGAAACAGATAACTACAATCTAACTCTAGGCCATGTGTGATTATGAAGACTTGACTTATGCAGAATAAATTAGTTGCTTGATGCAATATCAATTAATGCCATAAAACAGCAATTAGAAAGTGATTAAAATCAAATCTAACAATAGCCTTTATAGACAAACAACAGATGAAGGAAATAAAATCCATAATTCCTAATGAAATTTTTACTTGCTGAATAATTAATTAAAAATGTGAAAATGGTAGGATTTTAGGAAATCCCTACACTGTTGCCATACACAGCAGGAAGGAGGGTAATGTACAGACATTGAGTAGATATTTTTCCCTCCTTGATGAAAATCATAAAACAGGTAAACAGAGAAATCAAAGTCACACCTGTCATTTCTTTAATAATTTTGGTGTGTTTCTTGGAATGAGCCTAAATTAGAGGGTTTCATAGGCATCTGGAGATGGAAGACTAGAGCAATACATCAAAGAATGATGGGTAAGAGATGACAGGCAGATAACAGCTAGGTAAATGAATATATATATGATGCATTATTATGGGGCTCAATTGGCACATGCATAGATAGAGACCTAAGATTTTGGAGATAAACACTTTTTACCATGTGCTTTCATATTATTTCTATAGCTGTGATGAAAAACCATGACTAAAAGCAACATGTGGAGGAAAGGGTTTTCTTCAGTTTACAGTTTATAAGTTATCATGAAGAGAAGTTAGGACAGGAACTCATGACAAAAGCCTACAGTCAGAGATTGGCGAAGATGAACAATGAGTGTGACTGCTAGTGAGACTATGGAATAAGAGGAACACTCACCCACTGCTGGGGAGACTGTGCACCCGCTCAGCCGTGTAAAAGTCAAGGTGATGGTTCTCTACAAAAGCAGAACTAGGTCTACTTCAAGAATGAGCTTAGAATGAGCTTTACCAAACGTGAGCATAGACTTAAAGCATGCTTCATCCTATTACAGAGACAACTGGTCAACATTGTTTACTGCTGACCCATTCATCCACGATACCCTGAAAAGCTAGAGACAACCTAGATGTCCCTCAACAGATGAATGAATAAAGAAAATTTGGTACATTTATACAATGACAATATTACCAATGTGGTTAACAATTAAGTCATGTAATGTGTAGATAAATGGATATAACTAGAAAAATTTATCCTGAGTTAGGTAACCCATAAAGACAAAAATAGTATTATTTCTATATAAGCGAAGATTAGTTGTTAATTCAATGATAACAAAGCTACAATCCATAGAACCTCAGAGATTAGATATAGAGTAATGGAGTGGGGAAGTGGGGTGATCATGAAATTCCTCAGGTTTTCATTCATTCGATCATTCATTCTTTCACATTTTAAAAATAAAACAAAATAAAAGACAAGATTAAAAACAAAAACTATCACATCATAGTTGAATAAGATAAACCAACAGAAGGAAAAAGGACTAAGCAAAGACAAAACGATCAGAGACCTACTCATGCTACACTCAGGTGTGCCTACTGGCTTGCTCTTCCAGCTAAACTTCAGCTACCATTCTATATCTCCCAGGACCACTTACCCAGGGGCAGTAGTGCCCATAGGAGGCTTGGCTCTCCCACATCAATCCTAAATCAAGAAAATGACCCATATACCTGCTTAAAGGCCAATAAAATAAGGACATTTTCTCAGTTCAGGTTTTCTCCTAGATGTGTCTAGGTTTGTGACAACTGACCAAAGCCAACCAGCACATCATGTACTTTACTACTTCAGATATGAAAATCCTCCCAAAGAACGTGATCCAGGAGGTGATGTGACCCTCATGTCAGAGAGAGGAACCTAAGGTTCACAGAGCGTAGGTATTGGGGCAGACGGAAGTGGTACCCTTAATATTTTAATTATGGTTCTCTGATATGTTCTCACTATCATCTGCTTTTTTCTTCCACAGCTGTTATCGTATAACTGTGGAAAGTTCTTTACTCTGTGAGGTCATTCTAGAGGAGTGCCTATACTTTCAAGTATTCCACATTACTTCATTGCAGAAGAAAAATGATGGCTCCCAGGCCCACTGTATCCCACTATAGATGAAGCCATGGAGAAACAGGGCAATGGCGACATGTGTCAACATTCTATCTTCAGAAGGAAGTATGATGGTGGAATCGGTGATGGAGAGGCAAAATGAGTTTTCAGGAGAACAATGTCTTTACCTGAGTTTCTTGAACTAGCTTTATCACCACACAGAAGTATATCAGCCCTCCATCACAGAGCTTAACCTCTGATCCTGTCTTTCAATTATGATGATAAATATGTAAATAGTACTAATAACGTTCTCCATCAGAGCTACATACGCTCAACAGTGTTGCTGACCTAATGTTCACATTGGGTAGTCTAGAACCCTACAATATTTTTATACTTCTCCTTTTTGTATTTTTGTGTTGTGTTAAAACACCACACTTAATGACCTTGGTATATTATATTTAAGAGAAATATAAAATTTACAACAAGCATCAAATCAATGGCTTTTCAGCCTAGTTTTTTTATATGATCTCAGAGCCATGACCTGATCATTCAACCTTAACACTCATGCCAAAAGAGCAGCAGGCATTCAAATCTATTCTCTATTAAAGATCCAAAACAACAGCATCTAACACATGAAAAGAAGCTGCAGCCAGGAAGCAGTTCATAGTACAAAAAGTCAAAGGATGAGACATTAAAATAACAACCGTAGCATAAAATAGCCCTGTGCTTGAGTCACAGCAGGTGAAAATAATGCAATAACAACACGAAGTTGTTGCAGTTTATGGTTGGTTCCACCTGATGCTCTTCCACAGTAATGTCATTTCCTCTACCCAATATGACCATGCAAAGAGAATCTGGAGTCAGAAACACTCTCCTTAGAATCAAAGTTAAGCTAGAGCACATAGAAACGACAGAAAAAAAATAGATATGCCACAAAAATTCAATAGTCAGTTGTGCTTATTTCTCCCAGGTGGCTATAGATTCATAAAAGGAATCAGCTTGAGAGAGAAGACATGCTGTTGTGAGTCTTAAGATATTTTGAACTCTTTCATGGAGCTGTCAGAAGCAAGAGATGGAAGAAGATACTTTGACAAGTTATTATCATTTTTTTAAAAACCACAGGAGCTTGTTAATAAACTTTTAACAGCAAAATTCTACAAATCTTCTTGGAATTAATGTCACCAGGGAAACAAAAGACTGGGACATAAAGCATTATTGAGCAATTTTATCAACCCAAGACCAAACTGTTATAAAACTTCTGAAGAGAAGGTGACTGCCTATTGCCCTTGAAAATGGCTGGGGTGGATCTAGAGGGATGGCTTAGGGATTAAGAGCACTTTCTGTTCTTCAACAGGGTCTTAGTTTGGCTTGCAGCACACTGATTCTATGGACTCTTCCGGCCTTCATAGGCACCAGTATACATATGGCACATGTGTGCATGGACACACACACATACAAAATCAACTTTTAGGAATGAATATATGCTTAGACTCATTTAAGGCTTTAAAAAATTTTTATAAAATATCAATTGTTTTCTCCCAATATTATTAATAAGATTACAAGGTTTTTATTTTTTTATTTCTATATTATTTTGGTTTTGGCTCATGAATGCTATACCATTCTCTTATGATGAAAGGCACTACAGGGGCTACCAGGGATAGCTCAGATCTTGAGATAACTGGGTGCTCTTCCAGAAGATCCTGACTCAGTTCCTAGCATCAAAATGGCAGCCTGCAGCAACTCCAATTCCAAGAGATCAGATGCCTGCTTCAGACCTCGCTGGATTTCAGACATTCACAGACACACATGTAGGCAAAATGCTAACAAACATAACATATTTTTTTTAAAAAAAAGGACTTTAAGTACACTGCAGATTACAGAATCCTGTCATCCACCTCAAGGTAGTCAAGCTTGAATCCTTACTGCTCATAATGGCAGAGCCAAACTCTCCTGAAAGGGTTAACTCTAATACAGAGAATTCCCAACGGATAAGATGGAAACTTCGGAAGAACTCTAAGTGCCTCTCCACAATCCAATCTTTTCTGTTCCACCTTTATTACAGTTTTAATAAAAATGTAGGTGGGCTCTTTCCATACTAGACAGAAAGCTTGAATTGACTGTTAGGCTAACTCCTGTTCAAATTAACCATGAGTCCTTTCATTATTCATTTCAATGTCTCATTTTATTTGGTCCCAGGATTTTTATATTATTTTACTTTTGGCAGTGCTTACAATTTAATATCTAATCATGTGCCTATACCAAATTTTAATATTAAAAATTGAGTCAATCATTTCAAAATAATTGCTCTTTTATTGTTATATGTTCTCACTTTCAATCACATTTCAAAGCCACAACACTATACCAATATCTCCTGGATCGTATTCTAAACTTCACTTAACTATACCACTGAAAGGCCAAGCACCTCAGGAGTAAATATTGATGACTTGGAGAGAGTGCCCACAATTATTTAAAACTATTCCAGACATCAAATACAAATTTGGATGAGTGCCTTTATTTGGAGACCAAAAGATCCCACCTTGTCATAGTGGGAAATGTCACTTTCTCCTCGCCTGAGGTCTTGGTGTAAAGTGCCTCTCTCTCACTCCATCTATATTTTTCCTCACATACTTCTTTGTCATGACGGAGTTAGCTCCTACTCATGCCTGGTTTTCTTTTATGTATCTTTAATCATTTCTAGCCCACACAATGCCTATTATATTAGGAAACTCAGTAAAACATCTCTATTAAAATGTATACGAAAAACAAAATAGATTTTTAGCTACTGTAACTCACATTGACTCAACTGGAAAAGAGTCAAAATTTATGACTGGAACTACAAAATAATGAGGAATAGCTAAAGATTTAAACACTTAAAGAATGTATTTCCTATTAAAAATTAAATAAAACTCAACCTTCAAGGAGAGATAAAGTGTATTTGTGCTTCGAGAAGCATAAGGAAACATGACATATTCAGAAGGAAGGTAATTTTATTCTTCAATACAGAAGTGATTGGAGTTTGTCTAGGGTGCCCTGTTCACGATCACCAATAGGAAGAATTTTGTAAAAACAGAGTATACTGAAAATTGATCAAAGCCAAGATGAATGCTTTCTTCCTTTATTGTGTCAAGTAGGTAACACTTCTGTCTTGCATTACAATCAAGCTTAACCGTATTTTCATTTTTTTTTGCTACTATTTTATTATTTTGTGATTATAATACATCAAATTCCTTTCTTTTTCTTCATTCTAACTCTCTTTTTTTATATTTTTATTAACTCCTTCATATTTAAAATCAATGTCTAATATATATTCTTTTAGGACCTATCTATGGCATTCATACAAATCCTAAATTTGCTGGTCTGAACTGTCATAATTCCTTGCCTGGGTGGCAATATTAGCTGGACTGATTAATGTACTTTTATCTTCTTGTCAATGCTTTCAGAAAAGAGCTTAACCGTATTTTATAGGAAGTACTTAACTTCTTTTCTTAGTAAGTCAAATCTATTTTCTACAAACCCTGACAGGTTCCCCTGAACAGGACTCGGTCTAAAATGCATTTCTTTTTTGTTTGTTTGTTTGTTTGTTGGCTGGTTTATTTTTTAATTAATGATAATGACACCATGGTGTGTGGATAAAATTACAATTATCATATCTTTCTACCTTGGGGATTTTAGCCATGTAAAAAATCTCAGACGTTTTTGTGATGTAAGGCATATAAGATTTTTCCTCTAATGTTTTTGACAATAATCTAAGATGAATGTCATGATGTAAGAGAAATATTCTATTCTCTCTCTTTCACTCTCTGTCTATAACACACACACACACACACACACACTCACTCACAAACACACACACAAACTCTCCATGAAAAACTAGAAAATGACTCCTAAAAGATTCTTATATATGTACTTGATCACAGTGTGACGTAGAATACAATATTATGATAATTTCAGTGCTGTTTGCTAAAAATTGGTGCTTACTGGACATGTAAAACAAATAGATGGCTTTCTTTCTTTCTTCATCAAAAATATAAAATGAAATATCCTTAGAAATTACATTTTAAAATAAAAAATATGAAATATATATTTTGCCCGTGCATAAAGATCTTTAATATTAGAGAACAGCTCTGCTATGAGTCAATGGAATAGTTTCCCAACAAGCTTTCAACAATGAATTAAGTACCTGTTTATGCTAAGGAAAATAATAGGTTCTATTAAATCCTATAATTATCTTTATTTTTACAAGTTACTGTGGAAATGTAATTATGAAACCAAAACATTTTTTCCTGTACCCCAAATCCACAGATAAAACCATAAAAAACACTTTAAGATGAAAAACTTTGTAGTTTTGAATTTGCTTAGGCTAGGTGATATATATATATATATATATATATATATATATATATATCAACAAGTACACATATAGTTATATTCATATGTATATTATTAACTAAGATACTATGATCTGTATGTACTTAGTGAATATGTAGCATCTTAAAGTTATTCACTAAATGAGCATTAGTTAATTATTAGTTAGTTAGTTAATTATTAGTTAATTATTAATTAATAGTTAATTAACATACCTAGTCAGGTTTTGAATATTTATATTTCACTGCTTTCAAACCCACTCTCTCATCAATATCTCTGCTAGAAATCTACTTCTAGGCTGACAAGCTCTCCTATCTTTAGTTTGAATACTCCTAAAGTTTTCTTAATTTAACATGTTCCAACAAATCTGTATGCTTTTATCTGTATCTGTGTAGCAATATACACGTGTGCCAGTGTAGATTTGTGTGGCAATATTACATATAAGTCTATGTGTATATGTACAGCAGAGAGCATGTGTGTCTATGTGTATATGAGTAGAATAGGGTTGCGTGTTTGTGTGTAAGTATGGCAATATAGATATGTGTCTCTGTGTACTGAGCAGTTAAGAGTGGGAATAATCCTTTGAATATGACAAATTTGTATTTTCATATTTTTTAACTAATTCTACACTTTAATATTCATTGTTACATTGGTTCTATACCTTACTTTTTATGGCTATAAAATGGGTGCCATTTAAACTGTAGGGCTTTGATTGTCACAAACACATCATACAACAGCATTTCATTAACAAGGAGCTATTTGTCCTTAATATGAAAAATATCTCCCTGTTTCTTTATCATCAATTATTTAGAAAGGGTGAGAAATTTCCTTTAATCACAGTAATGATTATTTCTTAAATAATGTACAAGCAATAGTTCAGGGAGTCAGGTCAATAGGAATGAAGAACATTGACTATAAAGTCACTAGAAATTATATATAGTATCCACCATGTTAAAAGCCTAATTTTTCTATATATATAAAACCTGTAATACTTCTCCCAGGAGGAGGATGCAAAAATAAAAGATTAATTTTAACATATACATTTTATCTTCCATGATTCATTAATCATTGGTAAAAGGCCTAATTTTTTAAAGGAATTAAGTTCTGTAGGGGTGGTATTAAAATGAGTTCCACGTCCTATTCCATAAGAATGCAGAAAGACTTGCAAACTGTTCTTCATGTCTCAAGCATTGTTTCCTTAAACCTGAAGAAAATCACCTAATCTCATAGATTAAATAGAAGAATAGAAAAAAAAATTCTCAAACAAGGTACTCATTTTAGCCTATTAGTGGACTGAGTGAGCTAATTTGGCAGTAAAAGCTGGCAGGAAAAAGTTTAACAGAAAAGAACTTGGAAATTACAGTGGGAAATTCAGTGGGTCACTCTGGTGTTGATTGGACCATTTCTAAAGGGAAACATGTATTTTGTCCACTGATGGGCACTGCTAACTGGACTCTAGAATAATATTTCAAGTAGATCTGTAGGTCCTGCAGTGGATCATCAGAATGACAGGGCTGGTTTGCTGTGCTCCGTGTCTCAAGTATCCTATGTTAAGTAAGGAAATACGAATGATTTCCGTCTTCAGATTTATTGATACTTTTGTTATTGTTCTAGGCTAAAACCCATCCAATTAATATCTCTTGCATCATTAAATGGGCTGGCTGATGCTTGAAAGATGTCAGTTATGTCTTACTGTTTGTAGGGTGCACCGATTCTCCTGTATTGTGTTTTCTCTTTAGTTTTCTGTTTATCAGAAGTACAACACAGAAATCAGTGCAACCATGTTGGTCTTCTGCACTGTGAATTCAGATTCTGGGTTCTGCATCCCAAAATCAGGTTGCAGTCCAGATATTATCATTTCAGTGACCAATGTGCACTAAGAAATGCTCCTCAATAATCTTTGATTGGTGATACAAGGTTTGAGCCAGTGACTGGGTAAGGGAGAGAGGAATGTGTGACTTTGATTAAAGTAGGGGATATCAGGTAGGAACCACAAGAAGAAAAACAAAGGAACAAAGAGGATGGAGATTGCCATGATATAAGATAGACCATGACCTTAAAAAATAAATGAGAGTATTTAAGAAAAATATTCATGTGTCAGAACATGGTTCAAGAATGGAGTCATGTGCGGAGATTTCTGAGTGCTTGTAAGAAAACTCCAAGAAACTAAAACATGAGTCTTATGACCACAGTTTTTTTGAAAAACATGTAATGGTTCTTGGAATACACTCCGTGCCTCTCACAGGTATAGTGGCCATGAGTGAGTTTACTACAGACTATTCATTACAATGGGCTATTGTTATTTTTTATGTACCTCTATGGGAAACATGTTTTTGCTGCATGTGGCTTGGCCACCACATGTGGCTTGCCCTTGTGGTTGTGCATTTTCCTCATGAGAACTCATTTTGCTCGTCTTTACCTTCAACGAACAAATTGTCTGATGCTCTGAATAAAGCTGGCTATTGCATAAGACTATTAAAAAAAAAAAAAGATAGACCATGAACACGTAGCCAAGAGAGGCTCACCTTAAGGACACACATGGACCAGAGCAAGATTCAGTTGACAAGTAACAGGGCATTTATCTGGTCATTAATAATCAGGTTAGAGTAGCTCAGAACCTGCCCAGCATAGTGTCCGAAGCTTATTAATAAAATCTAGCCCCATATGTAACAGAGAATGGCCTTGTCAGGCACCATTGGGAGGTTTGATGCCCCAGTGTAGAGGAATGCTAGGGCAGGGAGGTAGGAGTGGGTGGGTGGGTGGGGGAACACCCTCATAGAAGCAGGGGGAGGGGGAATGGAATAGGTGGTTTGTAGATGGGGAAAGGGGATAATATTTAAAATGTAAATTATGAAAATATCCAAAAATAAAAGTAAAATAAAATCGGATGTCTCTATATCATTTATAAGGATACTAACTAGACTAGAGTGGGGCAGATACTCCCATAAAATTACTACAACACAACCAGGAAAGGCAAGCCTCAGACAGGTCTGTGGAGCAGGAAGAGTGGGTACTCCAGGAAAGGAGTATGTTCCATGCCAGAAACGGAAGAGTGTCATCTCAGTGGAAAGAATGGCAAGGACAATGGGAACCTAAATCAGTGCCACACCTCACAAGTCATGCAGCCAACTTTTAGGTCTCAGACGCTTCCTCTGTGGTTAATTTATTTAGTCCCTATCTGGAAGCTCCATCCCTGGACTGCAACTTGCTGAGACTGGATTGAAGATATTAGTTCATATAGGCCCAGGTAGGCTTTAATTAGCTCTATACAGGCAAGTGAGGTAAAGAGGAGGGTATCTTTGGAAAGCGTGTCAAACCCAGAAGGGAAAACAAGCCCAGGAAAAGGAAGGAAGAAGGGTTTTTAATCCCAGTTGCTGCTCTGCCTCTTCTCCCAGTTTCTCCTTATTGCATGGACTCAGGCAAAGAGGAAGACCTTCAGGAAAACCCCTCAGGACCTGGCCAGATTGCTCCTGTAGAGAAGCCTGGTTGTTGCATTTTGCCTAAAGGGCTGAACTATTTGAGTCCTGGCTGGCACTGGTCCAGACCTTTCCTAGAGGACACTCACACATATGTGTTGTCCTTTGTAGAGATTAATATTTTAAATCACCATAGGATCCCAAATTGTAACCACCATCACTAACTGTTACTATAACAATCATTACCTATGTGAAGAAATATCATAGCTACCTTGATGTAAAACTACATACTAAATAAAGAACAAATACCTAGGCTGCAATCATAATTCCTTTCTTGTGTCTTTAGTCTCTCCTCATAAAGTAATTCTCCATCAGATCACTAAGTATAAGACACCATAATACTGTGGTCATTATTATTACAGCGGATGGGTAAAATTTCAACACTGTCTTTAGAGCTTACTTCTCTCCCTGCTACAAATGAGCAGCTATCTCTATTCACCCTGTAATCCCTTACTAATCTTTCAAATCCAGCAACTTGTAAAGTCCAACAGTAAAGCCTTAACTAATTCTCCTGGAGTGAGTGAGATAATCACTATTGTTATCTATAATCCCCCTTTACCCTGTATGCTCATTAAGAATGCTTACACGTTAACACTGGAGCTTGTCTATTTACATGACATTATCAGACTGGGAACCTTCTGATGGCAGAGAACCCATGTGTTTGCTTCAGCTTCCTACTCCTTGCAAGCAGTATTTACTAATTAACCACTGAACGCAGGCTATATTCACTTTCTAAAGAATGCACTTCATTACTGAATATCTTTTCAAGCCAATATTTAGACCAGGCTTAATGATAAAGACAAAAGTGTAAAACATGGGAAAGAAAATACGAAGATTGATATTCAGAATTTTGGAGTTATAATTAGCTGTATCATTTTGGACCTATGCCTTCATCTTTTAAAAAATGCTATGGCATTCTATCACATGGAATGTTTTCTAAAACACATTAAATTATGATTATGGATATTGAAAACTTTTTATAGTTGATTTCTTTATGTGGACTTTTGATTTTACATAATTCTTAAGAATTTATTTTTTTAGTTTAAATGAGGTTTAAGATTCATTTAGATCCAGAAAGATGTAATAATATTCACAATGTGAGGATCACATGGGATGCTATCAAATGTGTCTGACAAATGGATTTTTTGATTTCTAAAACTAAGACAAAAATAATAGCTGTGAGTTTAAAGTTGGAGAAGAATCAAAATAGAGGATTTGTAATAAGTATGACTCAAACATAAGGATCAAAAATTAAATATGTATTTGTAAATATTCAGCTACTAAAACTGGGAAGTTGCAAATTAAGTTAAAAGCAGCTTCTAAATTTGTCTGCTGGTTAAATATGTATGCAGCAGTAGAAAACAAAATCAACACCAAGGGCAAAATGTCAGCATTCTCCCTTCATAATACGGTAGCTGGCGTGTGCCATTGTGCATTTTTAAGTATGATCAGAGTTTGAGTAGGATGGGAGCTGTGTTATCACAAGACTCGATGTATGCAGAAAGGCTGTTGTGAAATGGGCTTCCTAGTCCTCTGTGCTTTCTCTCAATAAAGTACCTCCCTGCCTCCCTGCTACTAACAGTTTATTTACTCTTTATTGTATTTATTCTTCAGGTTACACGTAAATAATTCCATTCTCCTACTTTCTATAAAGAGTGCTCCTAAATCACTTCGAATAATTTTGGACTTGCTGAATAATTAGCCATATATTTACATGCACATTGAAGCCAAAATTGCCTTCCTAAAACCATAAGTGCTAAAAGAAGATTTTCATCACCAAAATAGAATACAAATGAAACCAACATGTAGAGGAATTTTAATCCAGCATATGGAGCTGCTCTGACAAGGGATCATATCCAAAGAACTTCTAGAACTATGTGATCTGGCTGGAATGCTGTCATACCATACATCTTTAATCCCTCTTGCTGGAATATAGACATGCCCTTCGTAGGTCCCTGTAACCTCAAACAATGAAAGTAAGGTTATTTTGTAGAAGGAAGAGGCCATGTTTGAGAGTAATGCCTGAGTGGTGAGCAAAGTTAAGGATCAGAGAAAGATTTGAGAGAATGAGTCAGGATACAATTCAACCAACTGTTAGAACAGCACAGGAAAGCACAGGAAAGAGAGAACTAAAAAGGGCAGCACAGAGCAAGTCAGGAATGTTGGATAGTACAGTTAGGTTCAGGCAATACCATGGAGTTCAGTTGTGTTCATGCAGTTCTGTTCAGTTCATGCAGTCAGTGGTGTTCAGTTCATGAAACTCAGCGTCAGGTTTTCCATGCAGAACAGTCCAGCGAGAAACTGAAAGAAGCTGTTTGAATCGGTCAGCTTGGAGAGGAGTGTGAGCCAGAACACTGGATTTTAACCAGCCAGCCACAGCTCAGAAAGAACTAGCAAGGGTGAGCTTATCCATCAGTAAGCATCAGAGATGACAATTACATGTGGCAAATAAAAGGTTTTGCTATGAATACTTACAGTAATAGTCCCTTCATCAGAAGTATTGTACTTGATAACCTTCCACCAAGAGATCTGCGTGCAATGGATAACTATGTACACTGAATCAAAGGACTGTCGAAGAAAAATCAGGAAATAAAACTCAATCTGAAATTAGTTCCGGTCCTTGTCATAAGATCAAGGACTTATATTTTTGACTCACTCCCATACAGTTGAAATGTAATACTTTCTAATTTTCAAACAACCAAAGACAGTGGGTATGAACATCTTAAGATACTTTACTATTTTAAATTTAAAACACAATTGATTTGTCCCACTTCCTTCTTCACAGATCTAATGTTAAAGTCTATTTTGTTCTCGGTGCTGACTAGTGCTCAGGAAATAATGAAATATCAGGGATGAAATCTCTAGACCTGCAGAATACTACATTGTGAAGTCGTCCCATCCTCTTCCCCTTAGGCTCAAACTAATCGCTTGCCCCTTTTGCAAATGAAGTCACTTACATAAGGGACTCTTTTCTTCTCTGCTCACCATCTTTCAGTGTATGGTATATTATTTTGTGTTCGTCATGTCTCACAAAACACTGTCTCCCAGAAAACTACGTTTACCTATTATAAACACACAGAGAAACCCAAAACCTTTTCTAAGTAGCCCGAATCATGTTGTTCAATTCACGCAGTTTCCAGTGTCTGCTTTCCCTATATGTGGCTGGCTCCATGCTGAATACCTTCAGCTTATAAAACTCAGATTATCTGGAGCATTTTAAAGAGAAAAGCATAGACCAAAGAGTATTAATGTGGAAAATTGTCAAGATTACAACACCCAAGGGAAGTAAATGGGTAGAGACATGTCGACAACATTGTATATACTCTTCTAAGTTTGAAAACACTTGCCACACTGGGACACTGGTGGGTGGCACGAGCCCTTACCACAGAAATAAGAAACACAGGAGCTCAAGTCACCTCTGTTGTTGGACAAATTCATCTGAAAATCAATAGAACAACCTCTGTGTTTTCTTAAAGTAAACCCACTACTATCTTTAAAAGTATGAATACAGGCACATAATATGTTATTTTATGTTTCTCCTCTACTCATGGGGAACTGCAGACGTCAGAGAAAGTGAGGTAGTAATCTGATCATTTGCTTCTGAGCTGGTGGCTCTCATTGTTGCTGGGGACACATACACACAGAGGCTTGAAAGACTTTGTTAGTTATTAATAACCTCAAGAATCAATACTCGGAAAAAGCTAGATGTCACCCACTTCTCAGATTGCGTCTTTGTTGTTGGCTTTAGCCAAAAGTAGACAGATTCTTTTGTTGGATTACATCTGCCCCTGTATTCCTTTTAGGATATTTGCATTGGAAGAGTATGTGGGTGGTTTTTCTAACAAAATTTCCATTGCTGCTCTAATAAGACAATATGATGCATCTATTTATAACAACAGTAAGCACAGTTGCAAAACGGGTCATAAAAATATGACATGAGGATTTTGTAACTAACATGTCAGCTATAATTGAGAAATAAATTAAATGATCCATCTACTTCCCATCATTGATTTCAGCATTTTCTCTAGGATTTAAATATTTAAATGAAAATGAACATTATTTATTAATTACTCACTAACTAAATTGCCACATTTATATTGATTACATCCATAATATGTGACCAATCCATAACATATGGTTGTTTTTTTCCAATACACTCAAGTTTAATGAGCGTATAAACTCCGTATCTCATTAATATGGCTTCCTCCTTAATCTTTACTACTAAGTTCATCTGAGTTGGTGGTGTGTAGGCTTTTGCTATAATGGACATGATTATAATATTATCTAATCTTATGATTAGAAATAAGTTAGACATATTTGGAAGGTGGAGAAAATAGATGATAAGTAAATATGTTTGGTGTATCAAATCATAAGATGAAAAATTTTGATAATTTGGTTTTCTGGTGAGAATAAAGATAGCCAGTTTTCATTGAGATGAATTAAATATAACATAGCCTGTATCACTTGTATTTGTAATAGTCTCACAGTGACATGGCATATATTATCTCAGGGAACACAGTAGCAGATATACTTTCTTTTTTCAAATATAATATTGTATATTATGATCACTATTATTAGTATTGCTTGATGTTTAACTCCTTGCGTTTAAACTATATTGTCCCTTGAGCTACCAGGCTCGTCATGCCTCAGCCAAGTGATCTAATTGTGATATTTATAGAGTTAGAGGCCATAATCACAAAATTGTATATAGGCAAGTGTAGGGGAATTTCCCTTAGTTATTTGATTGGCTGATAAAGACAACAAAAAGCCAATCACTGGGCAAAGATATGGAGGCCATATCTTCTGGACAGAACAGGAAGACAACGGGATAAGAACAGGGTCAGATGAGACTGAGAAAGAAGGGAGGAGAAGATAGAGGAGTCACAAGTAGCTAGGAATTTCATAGCTTGGTAGTAGAGTAGTAAAGTGGTATATTTGTCTAATCTAAGTGTGCAGCTTGTAATTATATTATTGAGTTGTGTGCATGAGCATTTTGGGGTTAGTGATTTACCATTATACATCTGCCTCGTTTAAGTCTGTAGTGTTTTCATTTTTTTTTTTCAGGGCTAAGGAGAACTGAGTGAGCTGGCATTTTGCAGGCCAGCCACAGGGAGTGGATGACCTGAGAAATGTAAGTGGAAGCTCCAGGCAAGATAGCTCCAGGCAAGATGGCCACATAGATCTAGCCATGGGGGTGGGCAGAAACTGCTCCTGCCAGCACAATAGCCAAATTTAACATGGGTTCATTTTAAAACTAGATGCTACAGGCACGCATAGTCATCCAATGTCTTTTTCATTTAATTATATAAATAATACACATATTATAATGATAACAACGAGAAAAGTAGGTGAAATAAATAAAATGTATAACCGTATGTTCATAGCAGCCTTATTTATAATAGCCAGAAGCTGGAAAGAAGCCAGATGACCCTCAACAGAGGAATGGATACAGAAAATGTGGTAGACGTACACAGTGGAGTACTACTCAGCTATTAAAAACAATGAATTCATGAAATTCTTAGGCAAATGGATGGATCTGGACACGATATCATCCTGAGTGAGGTAACCCAATCACAAAAGAACACATGTGATATGCACTCATGGATAAGTGGATATTAACTCAGAAGCTCAGAATACCCAAGATACAATTTGCAAAACACATGAAACTCAAGAAGGAAGACAAAAGTGTGGATACTTCCTTCCTCCTTAGAATTGGGAACAAAATCCCCTTGGAAGGAGTTACAAAGACAAAGTGTGAAGCAGAGACTGAAGGAATGACCATCCAGAGACTGCCCCACCTGGGAATCCATCCCATAAATAAGCACCAAACCCAGACACTACTGCAGATGCCAACAAGAGCTTGCTGTCAGGATACTGATATAGCTGTCTCCTGAGAGACTCTGCCTGACTAATACAGAAGTGGATGCTCACAGTCATCCATTAGACAGAGCACAGGGTCCCCAATGAAGGAGGCCAGAGGAAGTATCCAAGGAGCTGAAGGGGTTTGCAGCCCCCTAGGAGAAACAACATTATGAACTAACCAGTAACCCCAGAGCTCCCTGGGACTAAATCACCAATCAAAGAAAACACATGGTAGGACTCATGGCTCTAACTGCATATGTAGCTGAGAATGTCCTAGTCAGTCATCAATGGAAGGAGAGGCCCTTGGTCCTCTGAAGATTCTATGCCCTAGTATGGGGGAATGCCTGGGTCAGGAAGCAGAAGTTAGTGGGTTGGGGAGTAGGGGGAGGGGAGAGAGGATAGGGGATTTTTTTTAGGATGGGAAAGTAGGAAAGGGGATAATATTTGAAATATAAATAAAGAAAATATCTAATAAAAATAAATTTTAATTAAGCAATATGGCTGCCCTGACAAGGGATCACATCTAAAGACCTTCTAAGTCTATGTAATCCTGATGGAATGCAGAGATTCCTTGGATTACAGTATGATCTGGCTGGAATACAGACACATTCTTAGTATACACCTTTAATCCTTAACAATTAATGTAGAGTTAATTTGTATAAAGAAGCATCCATGTTTGAAAGTGAAGTCAAATTGAAGGGCAGACACAGTGATGAATCAGAGAAAGATTTGACAGAATAAGTCAGATATAAGATACACCCATCTCTCATGATAATAGACAGGAAAAAAAGGAGACTTAAAAGCAAAGTGCAAAGAGAGGAGCCAGTTTTACAGGGAAAGGTTTCAGGTGAAGACAGAATGAACCAGAGAATGAGAAGGATCCAGAAGATTAGAAGAAATTGCCAGAGTTAGTTTGAGGAGGAGAGTAATTCAGTCAGAAGCCAAGAGAAGTTGGTTTGAACCAGTTAGCCTGGAGGGAAGTCCTAAGCCAGAGGAACTGAGTTGAGCCAGTCAGCCAATGTTCTGAAAGAACTAAGAAGGGTGACTGCATTCAGCAGTAAGCCTTTTAGACAACACTTCCATCAGGTGAATAAAAGTTACTTTTACATGTAACAACACTGTTCTGCTTTGAACAGGAATTACTTCCAAAGGCTTCCATATATATGAATGCTTGAACATTAGGGATGGCACTACTTGAGAGAAATGAATAACTTTGGCCTTATTGAAGTAGGCATATCCTTGGTAGGGAATGTGTGTCACTGGCAGTGGGCTTTGACGTTTCAGTAAGCTTAACCAGGACCAGTGGCTTTCCCACTCCTTCCTTCAGCCTATGGATCTAGCTAGATGTAAACTCTCAAGGAAGCATGCCTGCCTTCACACAAGTGTTCTCCACTATGGTGACAAGGGATTGAATCTGTGAAATGCTAAGCAGTCCCCAATTTAATGCTTTCCTTTGCAAGACTTATCATGATCATGGTTTCTCTTTATAGCAATGTAATACAAGTAAAATGAATACAAACACCTACTAGCTTTTCTTTTGTCCTGTTCCCATGTTTTATTTTAATCTAATATCAACTCAATATAAGCCCCATAGCCTAAACTGATCATGTTTAGTTTGTTCATAGATTTGAAATTTGAGTGGAACCATTAGTTTAATTTGATCTTTACATTTAGAGTTGTGTTGATTTGATCTAATAAAGTCCTCTAAGTTAAAAAATGTGTAGGATCAATTCCTACTCCTTGGTGGACATCACCCTCCAAACATAGATCTTTCTGAGTTGCTACTGTCTGTATATCCTGGATAACATACCTGGATGCTGTAACATCTGAAAGACTATCCAGCATGG
This sequence comes from Mus caroli, assembly GCF_978045245.1. Classification (NCBI taxonomy): domain Eukaryota; kingdom Metazoa; phylum Chordata; class Mammalia; order Rodentia; family Muridae; genus Mus; species Mus caroli. The sequence goes on along the minus strand of NW_028227275.1, from coordinate 9,307,901 downwards.
AACTCAGTAATTTTAAATACATTTCTCTTACCATGGTTCAATCTGGCTATTTTTGTATTCAATCAACCTCCTTTATTCCATCACCTATATGCAGTATTTTATATTAAGTTTGGAGTTTTACCCAATATACTAATTAACACACAGCACTTTAGGAAATATGCACTGTTTCTTAAAGATTAATTAATTTTATTTTTTCCCTACCAGTATAAACATACCAATCAATAGAGTACATTTAATTCATGCCATTTAAAATATCTTAATTGATATCGTCAGATTGTAGGATAGTCCAATTTAAGAACTCAGTTATAAACACAAATGTTCCAGAAAAAGCTGAAGTAATAAGTTTAATCTGATGACCCATCTTTAACAAAGATAAAATTCAAGTGCATCAAAGAATTTCATTTATAACAAATAAAAACTAAAACATAAAAGATAGAATTTGACATTGACATGTTTTACTCTTGGCTGTGTTTAAACCATAAACAAGACACAATAGTCAACATACTATTTTTATTAAACTATTTTATTCTATTTCTTTATACACTTATCATGTTTTTAAGTATCTAAAGGTACACAAGAATAAAGATCATCTCTGAAATAACTGCTTTTGATATTCACCCAAACCAGTGTGAAATCAGAGCTTTGCTACTAACATATGGACACAAACATTGGAATACCTAGTAAAAAGATTCCCCCAAACGCAATATATAATATGAAAAATACATAAAATTGTATATAATGAAAAATACACAAAATTGCATATTATTATGATTATTTTTTGTATAAGACACCAAAAAACAAAACCAGAAGACTCAATAAACAAAACCGCACTCACAAGCAAAGTTCATGCACATGCATGTGTGTGTGTGTGTGTGATGAGAGTTTAATATCTAGAATATCTGTAAAGTGATACAATTACTTAGCCATAAAATACTCAACTGAAAAGCAATCAGCTATACCATTCTTAGTCATATACCCAAAAGACACTCAATCCTCCCATAAGAACTTGCTCAGCTATGTTCATAGTGGTTTTATTCATAATAGCCAGAAACTGAAAACTATTTAGATGTCCCTCAACCAAAGAATAATAAAGAAAATGTGGCCTATTTGGACAGTCGAGTGATCTTATAAGAGTGGCCAGCCAGTGACTGGTTTACTTTGAGGCCTACAACACAAGAGGGAACTCATGCCTGACTTTACCTAAATGACCAGGAACAGGAATGTGAATGGCCCAGAGTCTTTAGGGTATAATCAAACAAGACTGACCACAAAAAACAAACACAATACAACAACACAAAACAGAAACAAACAAACAAACAAAAACAACAAAAAGTCATAGCTCAGTGCCTAGCCCAATCAGAGAGGCTTCCTCTGGCAGCAGAGGCAGAGACCCAGAGCCAAACATTAGGTGGAGCTAATGGAACCTGGTGGGAGAGGGAGAAGATCTTCCCAGCAGAACAAAGGACACCAGGAGAACACAGCCCACAGGGTCAACTAAGCAGTACTCATAGAGGCTCACAGATCATGAAGTGGCAATCTCAGAGGCTGCATGGGTCTGCATTAGGCCCTCTGCACACATGCTGTAGTTTGTGGCATTCCTAACAGTGGGAGCAGGGGTGTCTTGGATTCTTTCACCTGCTCTTTGGACTCTTTTCCCCCAAATGAGTTCCATTGTCAACTTTGATATGACAATGTGCCTAGTCTTATTCCATCTTGCCATATTGTGTTCAGTTGATCACACTGGGAGGACTGCTCTTGTTTGTTGTTTGTTTGCTTGTTTGTTTGTTTGTTTTTCTGAAGAAAACAGAGGAGCAGTGGATCTAAGGGAGAAGGTAGGTAGAGAGAAAACTTGGGGGAGTGGAGGGAAGGGAGGCTGAGATCAGAATGTATTGTATGGGAGAAGAATTTAAAAACAAAGTAAGCTGGGCGTGGTGGCGCACACCTTTGATCCCAGCACTCGGGAGGCAGAGGCAGGCAGATTTCTGAGTTCGAGGCCAGCCTGGTCTACAGAGTGAGTTCCAGGACAGCCAGGACTATACAGAGAAACCCTGTCTCAAAAAACAAAAACAAACAAACAAACAAAAACAAACAAAAAAAAACAAATTAAAAAAAAAAAGAAGGAGAAAAAGAATGTCAGACCTGAAGAACAGAACAGAAAAGAAAGGATAGGAAAAGCAAAGCAAAACAAAGCAGAGGAGTTACTTGAACAGCTATTTCTCTAAAGAAAATACACAAATATTAGCTTATGGCGCTGGAGGGAAGCATTGTTGTCCCAAGTGGAAAATGGTATTTAAATGTGTTTTTCACACACACCCATACACACTCACTCACTCATTTATATGTGTTATGTGTAACTTCAGGTAACTAAAACCAATATAATTCTTTAAGAGGTTTACAAGGACTCTTAGTGTTACCTTTAAAACAACTACTGGACATAAGAACCACCCCATTTAAGATTTTGGCCAAAGGAGCCCAAGGAGTTCCCAACTCACTACAGGCTATTGCCATTGACCTCTGCAGTCTCCCTGAGGTTGAAAGTAAGTCCCTGTTGCGGAAGACGCAGGAGATCTAAGTTGAATTTTTCCAGAGGACCAGCTTTCATAGCACCTGAAGGTGCTAGACAGACTTCCAAAGTGGTGGAAGGAACCAGTATGTCTGTGACACCCATGATCTATAGCAATGACCAACATGGCAAGATGTCCCTGAAGGTTATCAGTGACACTTATGTGACACTGTATCCATATAGATAAATATAGCTCTTACTCTCCATCAAGGAACCTTCCTTTTGTAGCAGATGGAGAACATTATGGAAAACCATGACAGGTCAACACAGAGAGAACAACTGATTGTGGGATGCCTAGCCCCAGTAGATAATCCACAACACAACTTCTATGCTCAAAGCTTAGGGAACATTGAAGTAGAGTGAGTAGTGTGTTAGGGTTTCCATCCCTGAGACAAGACACCACAGTCAAGGAAACTCTTACAAGTGACAACATTTAATTTGGGCTGGCTTACAGGTTCAGAGGTTCAGTCTAATATCATGACAGGAAGCATGGCAGCATCCAGGCAGGTCTGGCATTGAAGAAGAACCTGAGAGTTCTACATCTTGAGCCAAATGCATTCAGAGCTAAATGCATTCCAGGCAGCTAGGACAAGGGTATTAAAGCCCATGCCTACAGTGACACACTTCCTCAAAAGGCCACACCTACTCTGACAAGGCCACATCGCCTAATACTGCCATTCCCTGAGCTAAACATATTCAAATCACCACATTCTGCTCTGTAGCCCACATAGGCTTATTCAAACACATGAGTCTATGAGGGCCATACCCAGGCATACCACCATGCAAAATATTTTTAGTACAAATTCAAAAGTCCCATAGCCTGTAAAAGTCTCAACAATGTTACAAGTCCAAAGTTCAAAGTCTTTTCTAAGATCCATCTGATCATTTAACGGTAATCCCCTATACAATCAACATCAAAAAGATCATTTACCTCCAACATTACTGGATCTACATTACCAATCCAAAGCATCATAGTGATAAAATGCTGGTTTTAAGGAAGTCCAAAAGCCAACAAACTCTATACTCTGCAGCTCTATGTCTGATGTCCAACTTCTTTCAGTATTGATGACTAAACATGTATTTCTCTTGGACTCATTCCCCTTCCTGATAGCAACATTTCTCAGCAGGTATCCCATGACTTTGGCATCTCTAATATCCTAGGGTCTCCAAGACAACTTCAACTTCACAGCCTCTTGTACCAATGTCTGGGATCCAGAAAAGATCCTCCAATGATTCTCCAGATCTGTCCTTTGTAATACGCTAGAATCTGGCTGACTACTTCACTGCTGCTGCCATTCTTGGTGATTATCTCTCAGTATTGGTATCTCCAATGTGCCAGAGTCTTCCACTGCAACTAGGCTTCCCCAATAGCCTCTGATAGGCTCCCTTCATGGTGCCAAGCCTCAAATTATTTGAATGGCCACTTCAGTCCTGGGCTATCAATTGAAACTGAGGTTGCACCTTCACCAGTAGCCTTCCCTAGCCTCTCACAAGTCCAAACCTCAGCTGCTCTCCATGACCTAATCATACCTTCAAAACCATTACCTCCTGGGTGATTCATATTAACAAGTCTGGCTACAGCAAAAGAGACAACCTTGGCTATCTCAGTATTGCCTGGAATTCTTTGTGTAAAAGTGGAGACCTAAAAGACTTTCCTCTTCCATATTAGGATCCTTGTTGGCCTTGTACTTGTTCAGCTCTTGTTAGGCATCCACGTTGTTGAAGAACTACACAAAGAACTACAAAAAGAACACACAGCTCCTTTCTGATCTCAGAAAATACTTCCAGAAGATTTCACTTCAGTGGTGCTGGTCTCTTCTTAATCACCACTAATTGCTTAGCTCCAGTGAACCACCATCAATTGTTTCAGTAGTCTCTTCTATTTTTGACTCTGAAGCCAGAGCCACATGGCTGAAGCTGCCAAAATCTGCTGCTTGCTGATGACAGAATATGGTCTTCTTGTTCTATTACCAGCTTTCTGTTTTCCAGCTCCCTCACGGCCTAAGCTTGGCTTTGTCTCCTGAGATTAAAGGTATGTACCACCATGCTGCTGTTTCTCAAGATGCAGATCAAAAGCCTGTGTTTTTTGTTTTTGGATTGTAGCTCATTACGGATTAAAAATCCAAATTAATTCCACTATTACAAATTTCTTAATCCTCTATCTCTTTGCTTATGTCTTCATTTTCCCATCCCAGGCCTGGTTCTCCCTCTAAGTAGAATAAAATCTCTGTGAATGTAGGGAATCCATTGGTATTGTTTGTCACTGTATATCTGAATAGAATGAAATCAATAGGGAAGAAATACACAACCCTACTTATTAATAAATGTCTGAATCAAAGGAGATAATTTTATTTTCATTTTGGTTCATCCTATACAGAACTGTCAACCACTAAAAGTGAAGTGTTCCTTCTTAGCACCTTAACCTAATGGGATGTACAGATGCATCGTGATTGCTATTCAACAACAAAAAAATAGCATATAGCATATATTTTGCTTTATGTTTGTACATAGGTGTGTAAGTACCAAATCACAAATTTAAGGCATTTGCTGTTTTAAAATTTATACTTTGTATTTTTATATTCTGTTTTTGGCTAATTATGTTATATGGATTCAGATAAGATAAGCTCATAACATATGAGCTGCATTTAATGTTCTTAGTATTCTTAACATTGTAAGAATAAATTTTACTTCTAACAGTATTTTCAAAGTCTATTGTACCCTCATATGCATTGGTGCTGCTCACAGAACATGTAGATCTTCCTTGATCACTTAAAACTTTCTAGCACTATCTTTATAAATACATCTCAAGGTGCGTTTCCATGGTTACCTAAAACATTTTACAGTGAGCAGTGAAGATGAACTATCAGAGGAATGGAGTGTGTTGACTAGTGAATGCAGCTGATGGGCATTCCTTGTTATTCTGGCTGCATGTTAAGCGAACATTGTGTTGAACCACCCTTCTACCAGGAACCAGGCATTTTGGAAGGATGACACAGGAAAGCCTCTGGAGTGTTTGCTTTATTCCAGAGAGAACTGTTTCAAGCCAGCTATACCAGTCTTTCCCACGGATGATCTCCACCCAGGCTGGGATGAGTCTGCTTTCCAACAGTTTCCAGACAGCCTGCTTGGACTACTGCAGTGAGTTTTATAAACAAAGACCTTCAGATGCATGGTCAAAGAAATGATAAAAACACCCCTTCCTAGTTAAACAAAGGCTTGGGGGGAACACGTGGGGAACTGGATGGGAGTTGCTAAATGTTTCATCATTAGGCCCAGGAAGAGATTCCTGCCCAGTCGCCATATCAAGCAGGGGCAGTGGAGTGGCATTAGTGATTACAGAGTGGCTAGAAGCCTGAATCTCAAGAGCAGCAAAGTGTCTGTTGCCTTGACACTGGAAAAGGAAGCAGCTCTGAGCAGCTGGCAGGTCAAGGGGTAATTGCCACACACAGGATCTGTGCACAGACAGTCCAAAGGAGGTAGTGCCACAAGACCTGCAACTGATAGCCTCAGATGTAGCACTGATAGCAAAATGAGCAGCAGTCACTGACTCTGGGGAGGAGCTATATATTAGAGGGGCCATAGGACCAAGAGGAAACTGAAAATCAAAAGAATGATGAATTTAGAGATTGCATGAGGGGGTATGAAGAAATGAAGTCCAGGGAAGAGAGAAAATGCATACTACAGACTCTGATCACTGAGTTTCAGAGGCATGTCCAGTTCTGAGTCATTGTAGCTGTCTTCAGACACACCAGGAGGGCATAAGATCCCATTACAGATGGTTGTGAGCCATCATGTGGTTGCTGGGAATTGAATTCAGGACCTCTGGAAGAGCAGTCAGTGATCTTAACTGCTGAGTCATCTCTCCAGCCCATGATATCAAATTCTATTGCTGAGAATTTCGGGACTCTGGGCTCAGGGATATGTACAGTGGCCAAGGTCAAGGACCAAAGCAAGCTGCTATATCAGTTATGTCACAGGTTGAGGAATCCTAATCTCTGGGACCTATAAAAGCACTATATTTATCAAGATGAGGTTTCCAGAATGCTTGGTGTGCATATGAGCTGGGTTCCAGGATACTAGGCTCACCTACGAAGAGCCACTCTTTATTTTTTTTAATTTTTAATATTTTTTATTACGTATTTTCCTCAATTACATTTCCAATGCTATCCCAAAAGTCCCCCATACCCCCCACACACTTCCCTACCCACCCATTCCCATTCTTTTGGCCCTGGCATTCCCCTGTATTGTGGCATATAAAGTTTGCAAGTCCAATGGGCCTCTCTTTCCAGTGATGGCCGACTAGGCCATCTTTCGATACATATGCAGCTAGAGACAAGAGCTCCGGGGTACTGGTTAGTTCATAATGTTGTTCCCCCTATAGGGTAGCAGATTCCTTTAACTCCTTGGGTACTTTCTCTAGCTTCTCCATTGGGAGCCCTGTGATCCATCCAATAGCTGACTGTGAGCATCCACTTCTGTGTTTGCTAGGCCCCGGCATAGTCTCACAAGAGACCGCTACATCTGGGTTCTTTCAGCAAAATCTTGCTAGTGTATGCAATGGTGTCAGCGTTTGGAAGCTGATTATGGGATGGATCCCTGGATATGGCAGTCTCTAGACTCTTAAGCCTTCTAGTCTTAAGCCTGAACTCTGACAATAGCTTTATCAGTAGAGAGCACCACTTGCAGGGACAAGCATGGAAGAACTTTTCCTCACTGACTCAAGATTTAGGTAGAAGTTGAAGGCCCCAGCCACGAGTAATGCATGTGTCCTTTTCTGCAATGCTTTTCTATTGCTTTATTAAGAAATTGCTTGGAATGTCCAAGATACAATTCACAGACTACATGAAGTCCAAGAAGAAGGAAGACCAAAGTGTGGGTGCTTTGGTCCTTCTTAGAAGGGGGAACAAAATACTCACAGGAGAAAATACAAAGTGTAGAGCAGAGACTGAAGGAAAGGCCATCCAGAGACTGCTCCACCTGGGGATCCATCCCAGATGCAGTCACCAAAACCAGACACTAGTGTAGATGCCAAGAAGTACATACTAACAAGAGCCTGATATAGCTGTCTCCTGAGAGGCTTTGCCAGAGCCTGACATATACAGAGGCAGATGCTCACAGCCAACCATTGAACTGATCACAGGGTCCCCAATGGAGAAGTTAGAGAGAGGACTGAAGGAGCTGAAGGGGGTTTGCAAACCCATTGGAAGAACAACAGTATCAACCAACCAGACCACCCCCCCCCCCGAGCTTCCAGGGACTAAACCATCATCCAAGGAGTAAACATGGAGGGACCCATGGCTCCAGCTGCATATGTAGCAGAGGTTGACCTTGTCAGGCATCAATGGGAGGAAAGGCCCTTGGCCCTGTGAAGGCTCAATGCCCCAATGTAGGGGAATTCGAGAGCAAGGAGGTGGGAGTGGGTGGGCAGAAGGTTGGGGGAAGCATGGGTAGGGGGGGATGGGATAGTAGGCTTCCAGGAGGAAGCTGGGAAATGGGATAACATTTGAAATGTAAATAAAGAAAATATCTAATAAAAGTAAATCGCAACATGGTGCAGTAATCTTGCACGCTCTCTTACAAAGGAAGATGGTTAGCTGGGCTCTCCAAAGTAAAACCACAAAAGAGAAACAAGTCAAGAACTTGGCCTGTGTTGGAAGGAGTACAACTGAACAAATGTGGTAGTGGGAGTCAGTGAGAGAAAGATAACTAGATTCTGGAAACAAGTAAGGAATGCAACAAACTTTGCTTTAAAATAGAAAGGTTTGCCTTACCTAGAATTCAGTGCCTGTGAATACACAACCTCATAGATCTCCATCATGGAACCACAGTGTGGAAAGACAACACCCCTTCAAGAAGCCATGTGTGAATACATCTTAATTTCATCCATTCATTTGGGCACTTAGATTTGTTATTTTGATATTTGAGTTCCTGAAAAATGGCAGGTATTTAGTCCTTAGAAACAAAGATGAACACTGTATCTTCCCTAGGCTAAACAGGGTCTGTGATCAAAAGAGTAGACCTACAAACACATACCTTGCAAGTATCAGATTCCAGAATCTCTTTTATCTGTTCAATGAAAACATTAGTTCAACAATAGCCAAAGACTGGGAAATCTGTCTCTGAAGTGTACACTCATGAGATTCCCCTCTTTCATCCACTGTTACAAGTATCTGAACTGTACTCACACTATTAATGATATTCTGCCATGCTTGCAGACAGGAGCCTAGCATAACTTCTAAGAGGCTCAGCCTAGCAGCTGACTGAAACAGATGCAGATACCCACAGAAAAACATTGGATAGAGGTCGAGGACTCTTATGGAAGACTTAGAGGAAGGATTGAAGGCCATGAAGGTGATAGAAACTGTGCAGGAAGACCAACAGAGTCAACTAACCTGGAACCCTGGGAGCTATTACAGACTGAGCCACCAACCAAAGAACACATACCATCTGGAACCAGGCCCCCAGCACATATGTAACAGATATATAGCTCAGTCTCTATGTGGGTCCCCTAGCAACAGGAGCCTGAGATGTCTTTCAAGCTATATCCTGACTGTGGAATCCATTCCCCAACAGGGCTGCCTTGCCTGGCCTCAGTGTGAGAGGATGTGCCTAATCCTGCAGAGACTTGATGAGCCAGGGTTGGGAGATACACATGAGAGGCCCACCCTCTCAGAGGAGAAGGTGAGGGGAAAAGGGGAGGAAATCATTGAGGGGGAACCAGAAGGAGACAGCATTTGGGATGTAAATAAATGAAAAATTTAAAAACAAACAACACCAAAATAATTTTAAACTATATCATAGATAAAAGTAGGCAAACCAAAATCATCACCTAATAAAAGGTGTGTGTGTATATATATATATATATATATATATATATATATATATATATATATCAATAAAACAAGAGCTTCAAAAATTTGTCTTTGTATCATTATTGTCCTCTTGGCCTTATTTTAAGCTGAATCCAGGGTCTTGGGTGACAGCTTGGATAATGGAATGCTTGCCTTATGCATGGGACCTTAGGCGTTATCCCCAAATTATGCAAAACCCCAAGCAAGACATAGAATATTAGGAGAATTAAAAAAAAAAAAAACAAGCCCAAACCAACCAAACAAATAAAACAACCCCAAGTATCTGCATTGTATCTAAAGCAAACCTTAAATTTAACTCAGTATAGGACTCAGGCTCATCTTAAACTCACCAGATCCCAAGTGCTTGTGCCACCATACCAGCTCCAATGTGACAGTTTAGTCACAAGTATTGATGGGCTCTTAATGAGTTAAAGTAATATGTTAAGGATTGACTAGACTTCATAGTGCCTAATAATTAGCATCTATCAAACCCATAGCCTGTTGCCTCAATTCTGAATCTGAAATCATCTTCATCACACTCCACAGCCCAAACCACCCTCCAGTCGCTCCAAGTGAACAGGCAGCACAGGCAAACACCATAGGAAGCCTAGATGATATTTATCTTAGTTGTCTGTCCATGAGTTACTCTTGAGGAAGAAAGCCAAGGTGTGTTATTAAACGCTCGTTAGTTAGGACAAGACAGAAAGTGCATGCCTTTCAATTGTTTGTTGTTTTTAGTAGTTCTTTTAGAATTTCAGGCAATGTATTTGATCATATTCATCTTCATTCTCTCAATCCCCTTAGAAATATTTCCTCTTCTCTCAGTACTTGTGTCTTCTCTTTCTCCTCCCTCTCCCTCCCTCCTTTTATATAATAATGTTCAAGTCTTGGGAGGCAAGAGTGGGGCATCCATGTATCCTAAAAAATGAAACAAAACTGCATGAAAGAGAGACACAGGGGGAAAGAAATGGCTACCCAAACACAGATTCCAGCCATACCTTCCCAAATCTGGCTAGGAACTTAGTTCTCCATTTCCTTCTGGTTCCACACCTCCACAGTCATGTAGACACTTAATGTGTTCTTTGTAAACTTTAATTATTCTGTAAGAATCAGAAATGCTAACAAAGGAATCTAAAATAATCAGAGGGAACATGTTATTTGACATTCAGAAATGCTTTACTTTCGTCCCACTAGGCTGTGTGCTTCGTTATGATTAAAAATGGCAAAGAATACTTTGCCTGCTGGGAATATAGGGTTTGCCTCTGTTTTTCTCCATCTTGCTCAAAGCTCAGTTTTGCATAATATATGAGGTGCAGCAGCCCTCAGTTGTTGTTTTTGAAAATTGCAAACTATGAACCCCATGGTAGCATTTTAGTAAATAGTCTTGCTCATACTGCTTTTTAAACATTTCTAGAATAAGAGCACACAATGAGAAAATATTATGGAAGATTTTTCTGTTCTCTTGCATCCAACCTTCAGGACGAAAAATTAACTTGACATCATTGATGAAGTGAATAATGGCAATTTTCTGCCTAACAAATTCATGTGCTTTTCTTTCATCTTGCTGATGCAATTTTCAACCCAATCCATTATATAGACTATATCAATAAATATTATATTCTCTCTCTCCCTCTCCCTCTCCCTCTCCCTCTCCCCCTCTCCCTCCCTCACTCCCTCCCCCCTCTCCTTCACATCTTACCACCTCACCACAGGTACCCTCCAGCATTGAGTGATTAGGGCTTATGGAGTAAGATCTCATTAGTTAAATTGTGTTGTATTAAAACCCTCCTTCTTACTGGCCTTACCCTATGGCTTCTGTGTGATTGAGTGAATTTGGCACATATTTGTCATGTGCTAAGGCTTCTGAAGAAATAAGTCCCTTTCTAATAGGATATTTAAGAACACACATGTAAAAGAGAATTTGATATCCCTGACAAAAATCAAGGGTCCTAGGGGCACTGCAGTTTTTAAAATAAAGTTTCAAATCTACATAGATTATTCAGTATTGTCAGAGAATAGACCAGTACTATAATTTGCTTTTCTGCCAGCAGAGACTGGGTGACTCTGATAGTTTAATGAAATATAATTGCCCACAGCATATGTTCAGTATGTGTTTGGTGTTGAGTATATGCAAAGTAAGATTTATCATAACCTCAGAGAAGAAAATTAGAATGTAATTTCCATAAGAAGAGAATTAATTATATCAGGAAAATTATAAGAAGTAAAGAATATTAAGGGTTTACTCTCATAACTGTGACTGGGAAATGGGAGCGATTATATAGTATACCTCTTAGAATGGCTATAATTAAGACAAAAATATATTTGTGAGGGGCTGTAGAAATGATTCAGTGGATAAAGAGCACTTGCTCTTGCAAACACAAAGACCTGAACTCAAATTCCCAGGACACACATAAAATGTGGGCATAGGTATGAATGCATGTGACCTTACTGCCAGAGGAAGTTGAAAGAGACAGGAAGACTCCTAGGGCTTCTTAGCCACTAGCTTGTCCTTGGATTCCATGAAAAACCTTACCTCACCAAAATACAGTGGAAAGTGATAAAGATGATATGGATTATCCTATGTTAGTCTATGCACACATCTCAAGACACTTGAACCCCCCCCACACACACACACACTTACACACACCACACCCCAAGTAAGACTTCAAGACAATGGCGATGACTGTGAAGTCATGTATATTATTTATAGGATTATAAAATAATGTAGCCACTACAGAATATACTTTGAGAATCACTCAAATTTTAACTGGGTGGGTGGGAATATAATCCAGCATGCTACATACAAATATATACTCAAAACAAATGAAAATATCTGTCCACATTTTAAAAAGTCTTGCAAAATTCATAGGGCATTGTTTATAATAATAAAAAGTAGATATAACCCAGATGCTTATCAACTGGCATATAGATAAAATCTATGACATAAGCCCTTGATAGAATATTATTTGGACACATAAAATAACCCATAATATCCTAGCTCCTACTAATCCATGGCACTAGGTTCTAAGACTTCATGAGAATGTTCGAGGATTTTATGAAATCGCCTCTCCTATGAATCATGACAAAATTGAATTTTTAAAGTCATCATAGCAGGAGATTAAAACCAATCACAACAAAATACCTTTAGTAATATACTGCAATCAAAGAATGTCAGTATTGTGTCTCTTCAAAAAACATCCTACCTCTCAAAATGAAGGGACAGTACATAAGAGGCAGGAATTGTAGCACACAGCATTACACAATTTTGGGGACAGCTTAAACTTTTTCTGTTCAGAAAAACCCTGTTCACTTGAGAATGAGCCAGCATCAGGGCAAACACCCAAAACTACAACACACAGTTGCTACACAGAGAAACCCTGTCTCAAAAAAACCCAACCAAACAAACAAAAAGCTCAGCATTTTTTCTTAAGGTTGAAATTTGTTGAATGTTGCTCAAAATGTTCAAATCTAAAACCAACACAAACACACACACACACACACACCTCATTAGTAGAATAAAAACAAAAACAAATGATTCAAAAGAAAACATTTTGTGAAGAAAAAAGAACATCTGAGTAAAAAGAAAAGTCTGGAACTTTTCTCTATCTTTATTAAATATAATTGTGTTTGTGTGTGTACGTGTGTTTCTGTGCATGTGTGTGTATGTGTGTGTGCATGTGTGCAGGTGTGTGACTTTATGTGTGTGGATGTATGTGTGACTGTGTGTGCATGTGTGTGCATGTGTGTGCATATGTGTGTGTGTGACTGTTTATGTTACTCTGTGTGTGTGACTAGGTGTGTGATTGTGTGTGTGCATGTATGTGGGTGTATGATTATGTGTGTGACTATGTGTATGTGTGTGTATCTGTGTGACTGTGTGTGCATGTGCATGTGTGTGTGACTGTGTATGTGTGTAACTTTTTATTTTTTATCATCACACAAAGTCACAAATTATGCTATACGGAGACTATTTCATCCTGCTTTGCTTTGGAACTTTACAGCAAATTCATTATCAACTGAAATATCCCTGCCACCTTAGTTCTAATCCCAAAATGCATTTCCTTGAAGAATAAGAACACCACATCTCTTAGCTTATATCAGTAAAAGGCAGAGGGCAGAGTGTCACTGCAATCCTGTTAAGCAGTTCATTTTTTCAATACTATTTCAACTTCTACCAAATAGGAGAAAAAGATTGTTTCACATGGCTAGTACATTTGCAATATTCCCTAAATACAAATCGGTGTGCCTATGGCTCCCTAGCTTCCTGCTGGTGAGTCTCGAGCTCTTCTATCCCATTCTAACACATGCAAAGTATGTGAGTCCACACTGTCCACAGTATAATGAAATCCAGTATGAGAAAAGCATTTCCATTGCTTCTAAAGGTAAAATAACTTCCCTTCCAAGTAATTCTCTTTCTGAGGTGTTTTCAGTAGAAATAATTATGATTGTTCCAGTGTTATTTTCTCAAACTGAGCCCTTATCTGAAGGTAGATAAGTAAGTGGCAAGACAGCCCTGTGTGATAAAACAGTGAGTATAAAATGCTACAGAAAGCAATGCAGAGAAACAGTAAAGAAACTGGAAACTCAGCTCAGAAATAGACATGGGATTATCTGAGTGAGTACCTTGTTCACTTACCATATTCTAGTTTTAGCTTTGTCTATGAGGAATACAAATATATGAAGAAAGAATGCTTGAATCCTGATTTATCGTACATTCAACTATATCTTTAGCTGATTTATTTAATTTCTTGGAGATTTCATTCCTTGTTTGTAACAGTGGGCATGCAGCTTTTAGATGGTAACTTTAGCTGAGCAGGTGTCCTTGTGGACATGCACTTGGGGTGTGGTGCATGATCAGGAATAGAGGGAGCCATGGAGAGAGGGCAGAAAGAATTAACTAAATCTGTAGGGGTAGAGCAGAGACCTGAAATTGGGGAGATTCCAGGAAGCCTATGAGAGTTAATCTAGCTGAGACTCCTGGCAGTGGGGGATATGAAGCCTCAAGGGGCCACCCCCTGTAGCCAAGCAGGACTCATTGGAGGACGTGGAGGACAAACAACACCAACTCTTCCACAAAACCTTCAACCCAAAATGCAACCCACCTACAAGAAGTGTAGAAACAAAGATGGAGTAGAGTCTGAGGGAATAGCCAACCAATGACTGGCCCAAATTAAGACCTATCCTATGGACAAGAACTAATCCTTCACACTATCAATGATGCTCTGTTATGCTTGCAGACAGGAGCCTAGCATGACTGTCCTCTGATTGAAACAGCTGTAGACAGATGCAGAGAACTACAGCCAAATATTGGATGGAGCTCTGAGAGTCTTGTGGAAGAGTTTCAGGAAAGATTGAAGTACCCCGAGGGAATAGGGAGTCCACAAGAGGATCAACAGAATCAACTAAATTAGAGCATTTCTGGCTCTCAGAGACAGAACCACCAACCAAAGAGCATACATGAGCTGGACTGACTACATCTCACAGCACATGTATAAGATTTGTGCAGCTTGGTTTTCATGCAGGTCCCCCAACAACTGTCTTTGACTATGTTGCCTGCCTATGTATCTCATTCTCTTAACTGGGCTACCTTGTCTGGCCTCAGGGGGAGAGGATATTCCTAGTCCTACAGGGCCTTGACATGTCAGGGTGAGTTAGTACCCAGGGAGGCTGCCACCTTCTCAGAGAAGAAGGGGATGGGACAGTGGGGAGAGGATCTATGTGAGGTAGGGACTGGGAAGAGAGGGGAGTACAGTATGTTATCAGTATGTAAAGTGACTAAATAAAAATAAATAAATAATAAAATGTTATTTTTAAAAATAAATATAAAGAAAGACACAATATAGAATAATCAATAAATAGTTCCAGCTAGTGTATTTGTTTTCCCACAAGTATACACTAGCATGCATTCAGTGGTGAAGTTTAGATTATTTTATTTTGCCAAAAATTTCTTTATCCACTCTTGATATATTTATATATGTGTTTACTTATTTAACAAATACTTATCTTTTATTAACTTAAATTTTTATACTCCATATTTTCCACCCCACCCTAATCCACCCTTCGATTGTTCAGCACTCCGTACCTCTCCCCACCCACCTGTCTCCATATAGATGTTCCCACCCCTACCCCACCTGACCTCTAATCTCCCTGAGGCCTCCAGTCTCTTGAAGGTTAGGTGCATCATCTTTGAATGAACGCAGACCCGGAAGTCCTCTACTGTATCTGTGTTGGGGGCCTCATATCATTTGGTGTATTCTGCTTGTTTGGTGGTCCAGTGTTTGAGAGATCTCAGAGGTCCAGATTAATTAAGATTGCTGGTCCTGTTACAGGATCGCCCTTCTCCTCAGCTTCTTTCAGCCTTCCCTAATTCAACAACTGTGGTCAGCTGTTTCTGCCCATTGGTTGGATGCAAATATCTTCATCTGACTCTTTCAACTGCTTGTTGGGTCTTTCAAAGGTCAGTCATGATAGGTCCATTTTTGTGAGCATTCCATAGCCTCAGTAATAGTGTCAATCATTGGGACGTCTGATGACCTGGATCCCACTTTGGGCCTGTTGCTGGACCTTCTTTTCCTTGGGCTCCTCTGCATTTGGGAGTGGGGGAGAGGGGAACCTGATCTGGTATTGGGTGAGGAAAAAGGACTGAAGCCCTGAGAGCTAGCAGAAAGAATGGAAACCGGCAACCTCGGAAGATTGGAGAAAGCACCAGGGGCCTCTCAGGACTCAAAGGGAGAGAGCTTAGATGAAATGCCCGACAGTAGAGAGAGAGAACTTATAGAACCCACCTCCAGGAGGAAGACGGGACATCAAGTGAAGGATGGGGTTGCCATTCTATAGCCACAACTCTGACCCATAATTGTTCCTGCCTGAAAGAATTACAGGGATGGAAATGGAGAAAAATATTTATTTTTTATCTTTTTTCTTTTTTATTAGGTATTTTCTTTATTTACATTTCCAATGTGATCCCAAAAGTCCCCCACACCCTCCCCCACCTACTCTCCCCACCCACCCACTCCCACTTCTTGACCCTGGCATTCCCCTGTACTGAGGCATATAAAGTTTGCATGAACAATGGGCCTCTCTTTGCACTGATGGCCGACTAGGCCATTTTCTGATACATATGCAGCTAGAGACATGAGCTCTGGGGCGGGGGCGGGGGGGTACTGGTTAGTTCATATTTTTGTTCCACCTATAGGGTTGTAGATCCCTTTAGCTCCTTGGGTACTTTCTCTAGCAGTCAGAATGGCTAAGATAAAAAATTCAGGTGACATCAGATGCTGGTGAGGATGTGGAGAAAGAGGAACACTCCTTCATTGTTGCTGGGATTGCAAGCTTATACAATCACTCTGGAAATCAGTCTGGCAATTCCTCAGAAAATTGGACATAGTACTACCGGAGGATCCAGCAATACCTCTCCTGGGCATATATCCAGAAGATGTTCCAACCGGTAAGAAGGACACATGTTCCACTATGTTCATAGCAGCCTTATTTATAATAGCCAGAAGCTGGAAAGAACCCAGATGCCCCTCAACAGAGGAATGGATACAGAAATTATGGTATATTTACACAATGGAGTACTACTCAGCTATTAAAAAGAACGAATTTATGAAATTCCTAGGCAAATGGATGGACCTGGAGGGCATCATCCTGAGTGAGGTAACACAATCACAAAGGGACTCACACAATATGTACTCACTGATAAGTGGATATTAGCAAATACTTATTAAATTTCTGTTTCATGAGATATGTTTCTCTGACAGGTGAGACTGCTGTCTCCTCCCAACTTAATTTCAGAAACAGCTATCCTTTTGACCTGTCTCTGTCTCAGGTTACTTTTAACATATTTTGTCTTTTGACAAATTATTTCATTTTATTTTCTTGCACAAGCCAGTTCTATAACAATTTGTTCACCAAATCAAGAAGTGATAAAGTCACACTGTTTTAGATAACAGCCAAACCTTAAGGTTGTAAAATGAACATTACCACCAATTATTGAAGCCCATTTGACTAGTAGTTTTTTAAACTAAATTTCCTCTAATTCACTAAATCCACTGCTTATGAGAAAAAAATGGATGTCACAAATACAAGTTTAAATAGACATTATGACAACAAAAGATGATATTAAAGGAGATAAGTGACTATGGAAAAACTCTATGTGATTAACACTTTTCTTTTATTTCTTGATGTTTATTTTTTGTTGCAGTATATACTTACTTAAAACAGCTGGTCATGTACACAGGTTCAGCAGCAGCAACAGTGATAACAGAAAGAGGAGAAAACCAATAGTGTGCTTCAGCCTTCTCCCAATGATCCCAATTTTCTCATCACTCTATGATACAGGGAGCAAAACAAGGAGGGCAATATTCTTTGTCTGTCTATTATGAGCAGTGCTGTCGTACATCTTGCTCCCAACTCCAAGGTTCTCTTCCTGGAAAAAAAATATGAGCTAAACATTAAAAGAAATATTCTATACCTTCTAACCCTTCCTTCTCTTGCTTCAACCTCTCTACCTACCATTCCACACATCTCCTACCTTTATCCAGCTACCTAACAAGTCACTCTCATTAGCCCATCTTTTTATCTTTCTAAGCTTTTCATTCATGTAGTTGCAACCCCATGTTTCTGCTTATGTCTTTATTCCGATCAGTAACTGCTAACAGCAGTGGTAGAAATGGATTCTTGGTGGCTAGGGGGACTGTGGTTTCTGCTCATCCTCTGAAGTTTTACAGCAACCCTAGGAAAGTTACTTCATCCCTCTAAACTCCACTTACACCGTCTGTAAAATTATGTTACCTTTCAAGATAGCTTTAATAATAAACCATATAAAACACCTGGCTCAAAATGTGTCGGACAAATACTTTCACTTCCCCTGTAGTTATCGTCTTTTGGAGAAGAGAAACAAAAAGGATTTGGATATTAAAAGGTTAGTGCTACTTTCTATAGGGTAATTCAAGCATGTCTCAAGGACACAGGGAGAAGTTAAATGATATCTGGGACAGATTCCAAACCTTTACTTTAAACAGATATTCTTTAGATGAGAAATGTGAACCACATGGCTAAGACCTCAGACAGATTAAAAAGGACAGACAGGCTGGGACTATTCTTTGAGTCAGTGTACACAAGTTGCCTATTGTGAGTTACACCTGTAAAATGGAGATGCTAAAGTATTACAAGTGTGTGTGTGTGTGTGTGTGAATGAAAGAATTAATTATACCTAGGACTGGTGAATGGCCCAGTGGGTGTCTATGGCCAAACCTGGCAATCAGAGTTCAACCCACAGCAACCTCATTGCTGAAGGAGAACCATCTCCAAAACTTGTCCTCTGATTGCCACATTCTCTCTCTCTCTCTCTCTCTCTCTCTCTCTCTCTCTCTCTCTCTCTCTCTCTCTCACACACACACACACACACACACACACACACACACAGAAAGAGAGAGAGAGATTCATGCATAAAAAAGATAAATATTGGACATGTATTAAATGCTTTGGAAAGCACAGTCCTTTACGTCAGTGCCTGGTAACATGAACACATTTTTTTCTCTCTTTATATGGTGGTGATGAATACAATACTGATATTACAAAGAAAAATTATGCTGACACATCACAATGCTTAAAAGGTTTATATAAACATTGAGATGAAGTTATTTCTAAAAATATTATAGACATTTACCAGATCATTGATACTGAAGCTTAATAATGCAGTATGACACCAGTTGGTGCCTATTAATTTGTTGGTTTGAAATGCTGCTAGAATGATATGCTGAGGAAAACATGAAGCCCTGAACTTCCTCTGTCTTTCAGTGTAGCACACGGCTGTAGCCATGGCATAAATTTAGTCTTGAGCAACAAGAAATAGTCTCCTAAGAATGGCTGAAATGTGATTTTAGGAAAATGAGGGCATAGAAGAGAGAGGAGCTCAGTGTTTTACAGAAGAAAAAAAAAACAGTTCATCTCTGGAAGAGCATTTCTAAAGCAGTAAACAGGCTGATGATGAGGTAAGTATTAGCTTCAGAGACACACTAAGGTATTTTATTTTCCATTCTCAGTATCATGTTTGGTCCTAAAATCATAAAGTAATTATGGTCACCTGCTGAGAAGCCACATGTAATAACCAAGTTGTATAGAATTCAATAATAATAATAACAATGATAATAATAATAATAGTCATCCCCAAGAGCCAAAATCCACAGTTTTAAAGAGAAAATGCCACTAGATATTATAATTAACTGACAAATTATTGCAAAACAACTATAATTCTTACGATTGTTGCCTGGAAAAAAATTCATAAATTTCCTCTTCAGCTACAAAACCCTTGACCTATGATACAAATGTGCTACTCAGAGTGGACTCACTGGTTCCCCACGGGCACAACTGCTATGGGGATAACCAATTTCTTGCTGATTCGATTTGAAGATGTCGTTTCAGGGAAGCTAATCTCACACCTGCTAATATATTAGAGAGGTTGCACACTCTAAGGAGCAGTCTACCATGGTTTGCTGCAGAGCTGGACTGAAAACTACCTTCTAAATATTTGCTTTTATACCCACAAATTAATGATGTCCTTAGTCTTGGTCAGAGAAGCATCCTTTACAGCAAGTGGAGGGTTAATGCAGGGACCCATAGCTAGTTAAAATAATGAGCAAAGTACTATTGAGTATTCTGTTCTAAACTAGACACCATCTAAAGCTTAGAGAAAAAAACATCACAGAAAAGAGGGCAGAAAGAATACAAAGGATCCAGATGATGAGGAGGAATCTTGCAAAATGCTCTTTGCCAAATACATCATCAATGCTACACTCACGGACATATACCATTTATGGTTACCGACACAAGATCTGCAAAGGACTGGGTCCCTTAACATTTTGCATCATAGATACAGGATGAGCTTGGAAGGTGTTACTCCACCCCCTACCCCTTGATGGTGCTTTGGTAGTTAGAGGCTACCAGGAGAGAAGGAGACATTTTCTTCCATGTGAAACCTTTTGTTAGCCCACAATCCAAATATTATTTCTCATGTATGCTCAAACAAGCAAGACAAATTAAAGTCAACTTTTTGGAAAAGGGGGTTCACCAGTAGGAGAGGGAATAAGGAGGGATAAGGAGAGTGTATGTGATCAACATACATTATATGAGTGCATGAAATTAGAAAATAAAGAATAACAAAGGAAAGACATCAATTACAAAGACATCAATCGATGCTGCTGAGTGTTGCAAAGTCTCTCATTCTATACATTTCCTAGTTGTGGGTTTCTATGCTAACCAGCATTTAGTGAAAGAAGAATCTTGTCTGATGATGCTACAGCAATGTGTCTGAGACTAGCAATCTGTCAGTGGAAGTCATTTTATCTCTATATTTATTTGCCAGAATAATAGTAGTAGGTTTTTCTTTAGAGTTCATGACCTATACAGTCTCAGATTCTTGGCCATTTAGCATTGTCTCATATGGGTTCCTGCTAATGGAGTGTGCCTTAGTTCTATCTTCTTCCCTTCAAGAGTCAGAGATAGAAGTGAAAAGATTGAAAAGTACAGACAGAGTAGATGACTACAAAGAAAGCCTGTGTTCTAAGTACAAAGGGGAAGATTTACACATGAGATCACCAAAACTGTGACAGCACACTCAATACCTGTATAAATCCAAAGCACACAAAATCCAAGCACAGGGTAGGGACAGTGGAAAAAATGGTCCACCCCCAACTAGGATGCTAGTTTCAATTGATGCCTTCTGAAAAAGGAAGATTTTTTTTTTTCTTCATTAAAGTGTCACTTAGAATATTAGCAACACTTGAGGGAATCCTCATTCCTAATAATTGGCTAACACAAAACAGACTCCATATTCATGTGTGCTTTTTAGTTTGGTTCCATATATTTTGTCTTCTTGCTTTGTTTTGTCTGCTTGTTTGTTTTGATTTTCCTTTGTGCTGTTTTTGTTTGTTTATTTGTTTGTCTCAGGAAGTGGGGAGAATATGCAGTTGATAGGTGGGAAGATCTGGAAGGATTTGGAAGAATAAAAATATAATCTGTATATATTGCATGAAAAAATACATGATAATTTAATAGAGAAAAAAGGAGAAAAGGCATTGAACACATGTGACATGCCAAAAAAGGTAAAATTTCAATCCAAGAATGGCAAACTTCTGTTTTATTTCTGAGACTCCTTAAAGACATATCGTGTGTTACTTAATCTCACAGAGATGCATTAAGAGTAATTCACATCTATGGCTAGACTTGAGTCCTAGCTTGCTTTCTATTGCTATAATACCAATCATGAACAAAAGCAACTTAAAGGTGGGAAAGACAGAATTTATTTAGCTTACATGTCCTGGTCACAGTCCATCATTGAGAAAAAACTATGGAAGGAAATCAAACAGGGAAGGAGCCTTTAGACAGAAACCAAAGCAGAGGTCATAGAGAGCCCCTGCTTAGAAACCAAAGCCTAGGTCATGGAGAACCACTGAGTACTGACTCTTCAGGCTCAAGTTCAGCTACCATCTTTATGTCTCCTAGGACTACCTGTCCGGGGGATCTCCCACATCAACCATTAATCAAGAAAATGCTCCTACAGGTGTAGCTACAGGCCAATTATTTTGAAAACATTTTCACAATTGATGTTCCTTTTTTCCCCAGAGGACTCTAGTGTTAAGTTGACAAAAAGACTAACCAGTACAAACTGACAGCACAATCAAATTCGTCTCTCTAAGCATTTTAAAACTATTTGAATTGGAAATTAATATACAGAAATTATATTTTCACTTAAAATATAGTAGTGTGTTATTCCTCATACCTTTTGATGGACTGGACTAGATAACAGAAAATGAATGTTTTGAAGTTTTATCCAAGGAGTTCTCTCTCTCTCTCTCTCTCTCTCTCTCTCTCTCTCTCTCTCTCTCTCTCTCTCTCTCTCTCTCTCTCTCTCTCTTTCTCTCCCTCCCTCCCTCCCTCCCTCCCTCCCTCCCTCCCTTTCTTAACCGTCCTTCCTTGCTTCTTCCCTCTTCCTGCAACACAGATACACACAATACACCTATTATTACCTTAGAGACTACCATAGAGGATAACATGGGGAAAGATTAGTACTCATTACTTGAATAAAGCAAACTAAATAGTTTGTAGCAATTTAGATTCATCAATTCTTTTAAAAATTAGATAAAGTAGTTTTGCTGTATTTTGCTTGTAGCCCATTATAGTGCCATATCTGAACTGTTACTTATTTCTTTTTTAACTGATTGTCAACTGTACATAATACTGAAAATATTTCCTAGGTTGTAGAGATACAACTTGGGATGAAATTAAAATAAAAATCTAGATAATGAATCCATAGAAATGCAAATCAAAATGGCCCTGAGGTTCTACCTTACACCCATCAGAATGACTAAGAACAAAACCTCAGATTACAACACATGTAGGCTAGGATGTGGAGAAAGAAAGCACTCCTCCCTTGCTGGTGAGATTGCAAACTGGTACAACCACTCTGGAAATCAATCTGGAGGTTCCTCAGAAAATTGGAAATAGATCTACCTGAAGACACAGCAATACCACTCTTGGGCATATATCCAAAAGATGTCCTACCATGCCACAGGGGCACATGTTCCACTATGTTCATGGTGGCCTTATTTGTAGCCACTAGAAGTTGAAAACAACCCAGATGTCCCATGACAGAAGAGTGGACACAGAAATGTGGTTCATTTACACCATGGAATACTACTCAGCTATTAAGAAGGAAGGCATCCTGTGTTTTGCAGGCAAATGAATATTACTAGAAAATATCATCCTGAGTGAGGTAAGTCAGACACAAAAGGGCATGGATGGTATGTATTGACTAGTAAGTGGATATTAGCCAAAAATAAAAATAAAAATACAGAATACCCAAGATACAGTTCACAGAACTCCAAAAGGTCAAAAAGCTGAAGGGCTCAAGTGAGGACACCTCAGTCCTACTTTGGAGGGAGAAGGTGGGAGGGAGGGAGGAAGGGAGGGAGGGAGGGAGGGAGGAAGGGAGGGAGGGAGGGAAGGATCTGGAAGGGAAAAGGGACAGGGTTGGGGGAGAGGGGAACATGGTTTGGTATTGGGTAGGGGGAAAGGACTGAAGCCTTGAGGGCCAGCAGAAAAAAATGGTAACAGGCAACCTTGGGAAGTAGGATGTTGGGGGTGGGGGGTTCCAGAATGTACCAGAGAACTGGGAGGTGAGAGACTCTATATGAAATACCCATCAGTGACGAGAGGGAACCTGTAGAGCCTACCTCCAGCAGAAAGATAGGGCATTGAGTGAGGGATGCATTGCCATCCCAAAGTCAAAACTCTGACCCATAATTATTCCTGTCTAAAAGAACTGCAAGCATGGAAATGGAGAAGAGCATGAGGAAAGAAGGTCCAGTGACAGGCCCAAAGTGGGAACCAGCTCAAGGGGAGGTCCCAAGTCCCTACACTGAGGTTATAGAGTGCTCACACAAAGGAACCTATCACGACTGCCCTCTGAAAGACCCAACAAGCAACGGAAAGATTCACATGTAGATATTTTCACCCAACCAATAGACCGAAGCTGCTGAGCCTTGTGGTTGAATTAGAGAAAAACTGGAAGAAGTTGGGGATGAGGGTAACCCTGTAGGAAAACCAACAGTTTCAAGCTGGACCCTGGAAATCTCTCAGATCACCAACCAGGCAGGATACACCAGCTGATATGAGGCTCCCAACACGTATACAGCAGAGGACTGCTGTGTCTGAGATCAGTCAGAGAAGATGCACCTAATCCTCAAAAGACTGGAGGCCCCAGGGAGTTTAGAGGTCTGGTGTGGTGGGGGTGGGGGTGGGGGGTGGGGGCATCCTCCTTTAGACAGGGTGGTGGGGAGTAGGTATGGGATGTGGAACAGTCAGAGAGTGGGTCTGGAGGGGAAGAAAATCTGGATTGTAAAAAAAAAAAAAAAAAAAAAAGAAAGAAAGTAAATAAACATGAAAAAGAAAAAGAGACATGACTTGTCTTTATTTTTAAGGATAAACAAGAAATTTTTCATTTGAAGCTATCAAAATAAACATAAAATTCTTAAGTTACTTCAATATGGTTTCTATTCGGAGTCAGCACTGATGTTGGTGTACTATAAAACTCAGTACCTGAAGGAGCATCGCAGTAGGAAGGAGTCAGTGAAACATCTGCTAAGTCACAACCCCTCTTTGGTTTTTGTTTGCTTGTTTTATTTTTTTTTTCATGAAGAAAATTATTGAATATAACCTTAAGGATTCCATGAACTAGTGGTTATGGTATGTCTTGATAAGGTATAAATTATAATGTGAACTTGTGGCACTGTTGACTATTTCTGAAACTATTCTAAAATTATTATGTAATGGACTTCAGCTCTAGATAATAAAAGTATCCCCAGAGTAGTTTGATAATAAGAAAGAATATTAGCCAATTTACTTCTATATTCTTAAAATGGTAATCAGCCCTCTCATTTCTTTAGATGACCTTTTCTTTCATGTGAATGACAATATTTTTTTAACACAATAGAAAAGCTCATGGCCTTTTACTAGATTACAAACAGTCTAGTTTATTGAGGGAATCTGAGAAAGTCTCATTTTCCTCAAAAAATCAGAAGCAAATACAGACCAGTTCTTAGTCACCCTTCAGCATGGACCACACCCACAAAAGGTAAATTTCTGATCTTAAACTACTTTATCTCCATATATAAATAAACAAACCAAGGCTGAAATGATTCAGTTAATGTGATGTTTGCTTCATAAGTAAGAAATTAAAAAGATTCTTGACTGTTCTGCTCTATTTTCTTCCTTGCCTTGACCTCCAAAGCCTGGCACCCACCCCCCATAACACTGGTCCTTTGCTGTTGTGTTGTTTTGTTTTGTTTTAGAAATCTTGTATATAAAAAGGGAATATTTGAAGAAGGGAATTGGGGAGAGAGACAGAGAGCCTAGATAGCTACTGTGAACCAAATGAAGACTAAGGCAGATGAGAGGTGGATGCTGTCATTTTCAGCAATGTGAATACATAACCAGATACTGGGTTATTGCCTGCATAACGTCTTAATTGCCAGTTGGCTACTTTTTCATAAGAAGGCTGCAGGTGGCAACAAGAATATCATTGACTAACTCTCCCACACATAAGTTGTACTTGTTTTCCCCAATTCAAATAAAATCAACTGGAAGGTAGTTCTATTTGAAGATTTAAAAATGATGTTTGAATATATTTATACTAGTGTTATCTTTGGCAGGAGTACAAGTCAAAGGATCAAACTAGTGAAGACACTGGGCCATTCTATTTTGTAGTTTGAAGAAAGATGGGTGTGTGTGTCTGTGTGTGTGTCTGTGTGTGTGTATGTGTAATTGTGTGTATGTGTGTATAACTGTGAGTGCTGTGTGTGTGTGTATGTGTAAATTCCCACATATAGATGTGCTCTCTTGTAGAGGCATCATACTTCGTTCTTGGCTTGAATTCTTGGGATTTTTTAATATGAAAATTATCACTCAGTTGTATTAGCCACTGTAGAATTGTTGTTCTCTGGATCTGTAAACATCTAGCTTGAGGCTTATTAGGCTTACAGATTCATGAAGATATTCAAGAGGGACTCTCCAGTCAAAGACATTATCATATAGCATGTTCAGTTCCCTAACCTGTCTGCACAAAAGTTCAGACTTTTGTGGTATAAGAGAAAAGAGGCCTAAGACTGTAATCAACTGGCATCAATAGAAGGCACAAAGTTTGCACATCCATCATTTTATAGAAATCTTTCCAAGACAGAAATGAACAGAGATAGAAATAAAAGCATTGAGAACAACAAATAGCCTGAACAACACGAGCAGGTGCCATTTATCTCTTCACAGTATTACATTTCTCCATCTTATATCTAGAAGCCTTTGGATGTCACTGCAGCCCCTCCCTACTATAAGAAAATGACTCTAAGTATGCTTCCTCTGCTATGTCCCAAGGAGGCTCTCTGTGCTCCATGGAATAAATCCTCTTTTAGAAGATCCACTTTCTGGAGTGATGATACCAAAATGCTGTGAAGCTAATTCCAACTCTCTCTACACACCTTGGATAACCACAGGACACAATTTTCTAGCCATGGCTCCTTAGCATGGACAAAAATCTGAGACTGTCCCTAGGCAAACAGCAAGACCTCTCATAAATATAGTGGGAAAGTCTAGACAGTGAAGATCCTTTAGTGATCTGACCAAGGCAAGGGGTCCAGGCATCTTCCTGCAGCACATTTATAGTTCAATTCTTTTATATCCTGACTTGATCTATCCACATTTTTTAATCCTTATTAACCACAATTATTTACAAAAAATCACAGATCTAAACACAGAGCTGAGAAACTAAACTGGCCCACAATATTATATAAATAATGGCCAAAGTTAGACCCAAAAGGTGAGAAATGCAATTAGTGCCCCGCTAGCTGGAAAAAGCAATGTGTGCAGATTTAGGTGTTGCTTCTTCTGACTCTAGACCATTAATCACAGGCAGGAATGACTTTGTAGCTATTAATCCTTATGTCACAAACCTGGAACAAGAGAAACAGCAGAGCTAGACTAAGTGTCCCATCTGTGAGCATAGATGCCTGCTGGCCAAACAGTGAGATACTTTGCAATACTTTGTTACTCTTGTGATTTTTGAGGGAAACTAGACTGGAATCTTCAGAAACAGAAGACACCTCTACCCTGAGGAGAGAGAAGTCATTCCATTCATGAGGCTGGATCTCTTGTCTAAGAAGTTGCCTGGGTAACATGGAAAGCCAAGAAATAAAGTGGTTTTTGGTGGTGGTGTTTGTTTTTGTTTTGTTTTATAACTTCCAAGATGATATATCAAAATATTTCTTTCCCCCTTATATACCTTATCTCTAGAATACAGAATTTGGGGCAAGGGAAGGGACTTCATCCGTGGGCACTGTTTTTATATTCTATTATTACTACAATTGTCAGACAACTTAATGGTTATGAGAATGGACTCAGTAATCAGAAGGATTTGTGTTTAAACATGACTGTACAACTCATTTGATGTCTCTGGCCATCATCATTAGTTGATATATTGAGTACTTAATTGATGGGTCTCTAGGAGAAATATGAAGACCCAACGTATGGATCTCATATGAATTCAGTGTTGATAAAGCTTGATATTATAAGAACAGTAATACAAGGTAAAACTATAAGAATATTGTACACGAAAACAATGAGAAGCAAGCTGAACAATTTCCTGCCCTGTGAGAAACAGGGAAGAAGGAAGCAGGTGGGGAAAGGGTAGCTTTAAGAATTTCTTCAGGATTTTCTATGGCCCAAGGGGATACTTACTCTCTCTCAGGGAACAAATGCTACACCTGTAAACCTACTCAAAAACAGAGACACGTGGGCACACAGACACTTCCACACAAATACATCCCTAGGTTTAAAATGTAGAAAAGTACATCATCATGGAGGCCATCTGATTTTCATAATTCGCTTCACTTCTTATTGTGTATCTAAGAAGACACAGTCTTTCTCATTTAATTTTGGTGGACACACAAGTTGTTCTATTGATTGCAAGAGGATAAAGGTTATAAAAAAAACTGGAAATAAGATATAACAGCCAGTCACCATCCAAGGCTTCTTATTGTCAGTGTTAACAATGACAGTTTCACTCCTTGGAACTTAAATGGGATGATATCTAAATATTTTTAAATGTATCTATCAGTGACATTTTAATACCCAAGCAAACAGCAAAATAAACATCTTTCTACATATTCTATTCGTCTGTAAATGTACTTCAAAAGAACACTTTCTAGATGTGTGATTCTTGGTCTTGTGAAGATTGTATGCCTCCCCCCCCCCCACCCCCGTGCAGGGGAACGCCAGGGCCAGGAAGTAGGAGTAGGTGGGTTGGGGAGCAGGGCAGGGGGAGGGTATAGGGAACTTTCGGGATAGCATTTGAAATGTGAATGAAGAAAATATCTAATAAAAAGAAAAAAACAAAAAGAAAACCAAAGCCTTTTAATAAATTTGCACATTTTCCAAGAAGATAGATACTGATAAATTTCATTACTAAAGTATATATATGAAAATTTCACCCAGAGAATATGAGAGAGCCCAAACTCCAATAGAGCTAACATATTATTATCAGTGATTTAGAGGACTGTCAACATTTAAGGTTAAAAAAACAAACAACAACAACAACAAAACAGAAAAATTGAGTTCTTGTTTGGCCAGTGTTAAGATCAATATCTAAATCCTAACATATAAATTGTATGTTGTCAAAATTATCCTGTAAAGTCTGAGTCACTCATCACACAAAATATGCAGATTGGATTATGTTGTAGGCTTGTATAAGAGGACCTTCACGTTCATATATACGATGCAGAAGAGAAAGAGCCACTGAGCAAATTGAAAATGACTGCAAAGGAAGACCTCTTGCTATAACGTGTCACTCTGCTATCGAAAAGACTTTCAAATTATTTTTCCTTGAACAGAAATGGGTCTCCACACCCAAGTGATTCTGATCAGGTGAGAACGACCCGCAGTCTGCTCCCCCACAACCTGCCAAGGCACAGTGGATGCTGTTGTGAATGACAAGCCTCTGTTAGCTCCAGTTATTTTGTAGCTTGCCATACTCATTATGCACCAGGTTGATATTCACCTGAATGCTCTCAGTGATGCAGAGTGCCTTTTTCGTTTTAGAACTGCCTGGAGATTATAATAAGCTTCAACAGTATTAACTCTGCCTTATGAGAAAAGCACAAAGCAAGCCTCTTCCTGAAGGAAACAAGTGTCTGCAGGAGGGCTGCTGGTTGACCCGCGGTGCTGTGGGCTTCTGCAGATGTTCATTAAGCAAGAGTCCTGAAGAGGTAGCAATTAGCAGGGATAATTTTAGAGAGACACAGAAGCTGGAAATGGGGCATCCACTTATGCTGCCACCTGGACTATGGCTTCTTGGCTAGACCCAGGAATTCGTCTCAGCCTTTGTATTTTAGAGACGAGTTCATCCAAGCCTAGGAGCTGAGAGATGGTCACAGGAACAGTAACATAAAATGTTAGTGCTGGAGAAGACCCCATGTTTGCCTGTATCAGACAGAGCATGCATGCCTGAAAAGGAGAAAGTAAGGAAAAATTATCTGTTGAAAAGACTATAACAGCACACACAAGACCGGCATAGGTTCAAACCAAATAAAATCCCAGCGTTGCGCGGACGAAGTCGACACAGATCTCAACCCCGAAGAAGCTTTTGGCAATAGCTGCCGGAGAAAGAGCAAAATGAGTTCTGCCCCATAGGACTGTCCCTGAGTGTGATAATCTAATCGCACTCTGAGGCACACCCCATGGTTCTT
The DNA here is from genome assembly GCF_978045245.1 of Mus caroli. NCBI lineage: Eukaryota > Metazoa > Chordata > Mammalia > Rodentia > Muridae > Mus > Mus caroli. The sequence continues at coordinate 9,278,196 of NW_028227275.1, read as the reverse complement.
TCTTCACTTCCGTTTGGTTTTTGTTTAACTCTTTTTTTTTTTTTTTTTTTTTTAAGAGAACAAAGAAGATGAAGCTGCGTGAGTAGGAAAAGTGGAGAAGAGGGAAGTATCTGGGAAGACAGGGGAGAAACGTAAAGCATCAAAATATGTTGCATAAAAAACTGTAAGCGAAATAAAAGAAAAAAAATTACGCCCGTTTTCCCAATTAAAATAACCAGTATTGGAACCAGTATTGGGGTGTTTTGCTTTTATTTTGGCTCTGGGCTACTTTGTTAACAATAAAGCAGCGGTGTTTGTTAAACTCTAATACCTGATTAACACACAAACACACACACACACACACAGAGAGAGAGAGAAAGAGAGAGAGAGGAACTGAACACAATGTATAAACATCTGACTCAAATTAAATAAATGAACCTAACTATACATCAGCTCAAATTTAACTTAGAATTTATTTAATCCCCTGCAACTTCTAATTTTATGCAAATATATTAATTACTAAACAATCATCATTTGTCACATGGAATGCTCTATATTTTTATTTATTTATTTATTTATTTTTTTAGTGTGGGTAAAATTATCCCTTGCTGAGGCAGTTGATGAGTTGTAATTAAGCTTCTCCCAAGATATTTGAACTTGAAAGATTATGAGGTTAGGTTTTTCTGCTAAATTGATCAAGTACAAACTGGAAGAAGAAAGCTACACCTCTCTGCTTGGATAATAAATGATTGTTCATCTGAAATGTTATTACGATTTCACTGAATCATGAAACAGCTAATGCAATTAATCACGAAAACACACCATATGTGCTGAAGCTCTCTTAAAAGATAAAACGTGAAACTCAGCAATCCCCTAAAGCCTAATAAAGGGATGTTTATGATGTAACTCTAACCTTCATTGTTTCAGAGGGTCTCTGCATTCTTATTTTAAGTCAGTCTACTCATGGTCCATAATAAGAAGTTTGCAGAGCTAAACAAAGAATTCTCAACTGAGGAAACTCAACTGGTCAAGAAGCACCTAAAGAAATGTTGAGCATCCTTAATCATCAGGGAAATGCAAATCAAAACAACCCTGAGATTCCACCTCACACCAGTCAGAATGGCTAAGATCAAAAATTCAGGTGACAGCAGATACTGGTGAGGATGAGGAGAAAGAGAAACACTCCTCCATTGTTGGAGGGATTGCAAGCTGCTACAACTACTCTGAAAATCAATCTGTCAGTTCCTCAGAAAACTGGACATAGTATTTCCTGAGGACCCAGCTATACCACTCTGGGCATATCCCCTAAAGATGCTCCAACATATAACAAGGACACATATTCTTCTACGTTCACAGCAACCTTATTTATAATAGCCAGAAGCTGGAACGAACCCAGCTTAAACAGAGGAATGTTCTGCAACAGAGGAATGGGTACAGAAAATGTGGTACATTTACACCATGAAGCACTACTCAGCTATTAAAAACAATGACTTCATGAAAATTTTCGGCAAATGGATGGAACAAGAAAATATCATGTTGATTGAGGTAACCCAATCACAAAAGAACACACATGGTATGCACTCACTGATAAGTGGATATTAGCCCAAAAGCTCAGAATACCCAAGATACAATTCACAGACCACATGAAGCTCAAGAAGAAGGAAGACAGATGTGTGGATGCTTTAGTGCTTCTTAGAAGAGGGAATAAAATAGTCATGAGATCAAATATGGAGACAAAGTGTAAAGCAGAGACTGAAGGAGAGGCCATACAGAGACTGCCACCTCCCCCCAACAGGGATCCATCTAATATACAGTCACCAAATGCAGACACTATTGTGGATGCCAAGAAGTACATGCTGACAGGAGCTTGATATAACTGTCTCCTGAGAGGCTCTGCCAGAGCTTGACACATATAGAGGCAGATTATAATAGCCAAACATTAAACTTATCACTGGGTCCCCAATGAATGAGTTAGAGAAAAGACTGAAGCAGCTAAAGGGGTTTGCAACCCCATAGGAAGAACAACAATATCAACCAACCAGAGCTCCCAGGGTCTAAATCACCAACCAACGAGTACACATGGAGGGACCCATGGCTCCAGCCACATGTGTAGCAGAGGATGGGCATCAATGGGAGAAGAGGCCCTTGGTCCTGTGAAGGCTCAATGACCCAGTGTAGGGAAAAGTGAGGGCGGGGAGGCAGGAATGGATGGGTGGGTGAAGTCACACCCTCATAGAAGCAGGATGGTAGATAGAATAGGGGGTTTCTGTGGGAGGAAATCGGGAAAGGGGTTAACATTTGAAATGTAAATAAATAAAATATCCAATAAAAACATGACTAATCAAAAAATAGTTTGCATTTTACTGGCATACACACACGAGCAAAGTGGCAAACCCCTGAAGGAGCATATTCCAAGGGTTTAGACACTGTCAGGCATGTGCATGGGTTATTGTGAACTGTTCAATAATCATGCCATTAGAAGCCTAATACTCGTGGCATTATCATTGAACAAAGTTTGTCAAATAATTCATAGAACGGATATTTTTATAATTTCTGACAGAGCCAAATTCAACTGTGAAAGTCTAGAGGCTGATATTGACCTAAACTAGGGGGATGAATGGAGTCATCATAAAGAGGGGGGAAAAGTGAGCAACAAACAAAAAAACCAACCAACCAACCAAACAAACAAACAACAACCAGAACACTTCTCAAGATCTTTTCTCTGAGGGGAAGAAATAACTGTAGTGGCTCAAAGTTTAGTTCCAGTGTGGAACTTCAGAAAGCAGCATGGCAGACTATGATGGAAAAGAATGTACAGTCAGTCCAGAGAGGGATAGAATGGACCATGCCTTCCCAGTCCCAGCCTGGATGCTTTTCCACTAAGAAACCAAAGATCAACACTGGTGGCATTTTCTTAGAACAGTTCTTTTAAATAAGAAATTTCAAACTTCAAAAATAGTATTTTAAAACAAATTGAATTTAAGACTCAAGAAAACTAGTAAGTCATGAATCCAGAGGTAAATTTTTAATTGTGTATGAATTTAAAGACCGAAACAACATGCAAATGTTTTCTTCTTGGCTTTAGTGCTCAGAATGAAACTCTTCTCCACCAGCAACCATAATAGAAGGCATCTCGATTGGCTGACCTTTAAAATCTCTTGTTCTCCATCCTAAAGTTTCTGATTATACTGCTACCCAGCATGTGGGATATTTAATACCCATAATATTGGAATGGATGTTTTCATAATAATGCTCTTAAATACTGTGGATGCTGGGAAATTATCTTTTTTATATTGTTCCCTTAAAGTTACTGTTGACACAAGAAAATGTAGGAGGCTCCATGAAATCAAAATAATCCTCATTAGTCACATGAATTTAGACAACTTACCTAACTTACATTGCGTATGAGAGTAATACTGCCATCTCCCTCTTTGTTATAGTCCATGAAGAACACTGTGTGTAGACTGCTCAGCTCTATTTCTGTTCCTAAATGTACACCAGGTTTGTTTCTTTGTTTTTTAATCTATTTCTTAAGAACATTCCTAACATAAAATTTCAGAGTGTTTGTTTGTCATGTATTTACTTATTTTCTTGAAATAGGACTTCATGTTATATCTCATAATGGCCTGGAATTTACTAGGTAGACCACCAGGTTGACCACAAACCAGAACAATTCTCCTATTCCAGACTCCTCAGTGATAGAATTGTAGAAGTTTGATCTACCATACCCAGCTTGAATTTTTTTTTCAAATACATGTACTCTATTCCTGCAATATAATATATACCATAATAGATATTTAAATATTGGCAAGATATATTCTATGGTGTTCCAGTTTCTAAAACCCAAAGAAAGGGAAAAAAAACAGACTTAAGTGTTAACAATTAGCCCAGGTGTGTCCAGAAATTTGACTCTGCCACAGGGGAATATCTACAGAGGCTGCTCTAGAACCATACAATTGAGGTTTTTTTTTTTTTTTTTTTTTTTTTTTTTTTTTTAGAAGTGGTCATAGTGCAGTTGGGTATCATTCTGCTACATGAACCTGGTAGATTCTATCCCCAAACCCATGTAAGGCCAAGTACCCACTACTGAAACCACATACATACAAGTAACACTATATGAGAGAGTAGATTCTGTTTACACAAGCACACACACACACACACACCAGTAAAGAAAAAAAGAGGCCAGAGGCCATAAATTTAAGAGAGAGAAAAGATGGAAGAGATGGGTACATAGGTACATGGCAGGAGAGAGAGAAAAGGGAAAGGGCAAATTATGTAAGTATATTTTAATTACAAATAATAAAATGAACAAAATATCAGCTACTGTTTTACATGTTTGAGATTTTTGTGCTGGGCTGCATTTGTAGATATCCTAGGTCACCTGCTGCCTGAGCTTTGGGTTATACATCTGTGTCAGTGGCTTTCATGCTTCCCTGAGAATTCACCCTCTCTTCTCTCATAAGGATGCTTTATGAGAAAAGCCCCCATTCTGAGTAGTACATATCTCTCCAGAGGCAATTCCTCACATAAAGATAAGGAAACAGCTCTGTCTTCCCATCAGCAAAACATTCCCTTCCTCACAGAGGTGCTAATATATTCTTATATATTTATTTACTCACTTGCTAAGTGGAAATCAGAAAAATTGTCTGTTAGAACTAGCAAAAGAGCATCTAGTGTAAGCTCCTTCAATTGCATTTGTTTCTTCTAAGCACAAATGTTTAAGCTTGGCATTCACTTCAATTCCTGGGGATATTTTGAGTGGTATTTGTCATAGATCTAAATTGCATGTTCAGCCTCTATGAATAAGGTCAGGGAGAAATGACACTTGAACTCATGACCTGTAGAGTGGCTAAGAGAATGGGTTTCTACATAGAGCTGAAACATCCTTCTGCCCCTTGACTTGGCGTGCTATGCCAGTGACGAGGGACTGTGTAGAGATGAGGAGTGTGCTAGAGAATCAGAAGTTTATAGTTGCTCTGAATAGTCAACATCTTTACTTGAGTATTTATGTAGAACAGTGTGGAGTAGAACACAGAACAGAATACAAATTGTCTGAAATCAGGCACATCCATGGGGGTACACCCATAGAAACCACATAATGGGTTCCCATCACTGTGTATCTGGGCCATGATACACTGCCTATTATGCTCTTAGAGTTCAATGATAAGGCTCCTGTACAGGCTGTAGACTGTCACTGGAATGGTTTCCTAGCTAAGGGTGTCCTGGAGACATTCATAACTAGTTTACCTGATGTCTAACCTGACACACAGTACTGTATCATCTGTTTTATTATTTTGGATGTAAAACTAGGACACCTCAGAAATTTACCTTACTCTGAGGATGACATTCACATTCTCTGGAATGTCTGGAATTCATCAACCGAGTCAATTCGAAAACTATACAACTGGAATCCATGTTCAGATGAACGATTAGATGCAAGTGAAGTTCCATTACAAGTCCATTAAGGAAGAACAGATCAAAAACAAAGAAAATATCATAGAACCAGATGGCAACTGCGTTAGTACAAAATTGAGCTTTCATTATTATGAAGATAAATTGTACTAATTTTGAAAGAAATGAAGAATACCAGCATACATCGCCATGAATATGAAGTTTAATGTAGTGACACACAATTACATTGATAAAAGTAAACATCTCTTCAAATTTTCTTCTTTTTCTTTCCTTTAAAGTTTTCTCCCTTTGTAAAATGTGGATAATAATGATACTTTCTAAAGGCCTCCTATAAAGATAGTGGCCTTCTGATATTCAACTTCTCTTAAAGGATACTTTCCTTGGTGTTTAATGAATGAAGAAGAAAAAATTAATAACGAATGAGCTTAGAATCAAGCAAATCAAGTTAAGCAGGTATATTTCCTGCAAGTCATCTCAAATATTACCATATTACCACTAATATGATAATAACTTGGTATGTGTTAGAACAAATGTCTTAGAGTTACTAGCTATGACGACAATACCAATCAAACCTTAAACAAGAAAGAGAGAGAGAGAGAGAGAGAGAGAGAGAGAGAGAGAGTTAAAGACTGAACATTTTTAAGAATGTGTTGTTCCACTAAGAAAAAAGTAAAAACACTTTAAAAGATCAATGTAGTCTTAGAACTAACCACACCAAATGTTCAAAAATCAGATTCATTACAACTTTCTATAGCTTACAAATCTCCTCTATATTTAATACTCAGATGAATATAGCCTATTATTTTAAATGTGTGTATCTTAACCATCTCACTTCACAATAAAATCTGAAAGTACCTATGTTTGAGAGATATTACCAAAAAAGACCCTAAATATGTATCAGCTTATATTTCAAAAGACAGAGATTTGTAATGTAAAAAACAAAAATGTGATAAAGTCAAGATGTTAATAAATGGATAAATAGCATATATCAGAAGCTCTAGAAAGATAATTCAAATAATACATTATATAACGTGCATTATTTATGGAACCCATTTGTCATTTCAGTATAAAATATTATGAGTGTATGAAGATCCTTGCAGTTGTGACAGAAGATTCTAGAATGTTAAAGGAGTTGTAATCTCTGCCCCTCAAGTTTAAGTTGTCCCAGTAGAAGTAGAAAAGGTACAAGAATACAAACATACTTTAACAATAGTATAATTATTTGATTACTGTTTTTATTCATTCACTTACTCATCCTTTTTATTAGATATTTTCTTTATTTACATTTCAAATGTTATCCCCTTTCTTGGTTTCCCCTCTGAAAATCCCCTATCTCTTCCTCCCTCTGCTCACCAACCCACCCACTCCGGCTTCCAGTCCCTGGCATTCCCCTACACTGGGACTTAGAGCTTTCTTCACAGGACCAAGGGCCTCTCCTCACATTGATGACTGACTAGGCCATCCTCTGCTACATATGTGGCTGGAGCCATGGGTCCCTCCATGTGTACTTTTTGGTTGGTGGTTTAATCCTTGGGAGCTCTGAGGGTACTGGTTGGTTTATATTGTTGTTCTCCCTATGGGGCTGCAAACCCCTTCAGCTCCTTAGGTCCTTTCTCTATTTCTCCCATTGAGGACCCTGTGCTAAGTTCAATGGTTGGCTGAGAGCATCCACCTCTGTATTTGTCAGACTCTGGTATAGCCCCTCAGGAGACAGCTATATCAGGCTCTTGTCAGCAAGTACTTGTTGGCATCCATAATAGTGTCTGGCTTTGGTGACTATATATGTGATGGACCCCCAGGTGGGTCAGTCTCTGAATTGCCCCTCCTTCAGTCTCTGATCCACATTTTGTCTCTGTAACGCCCCCCATGGGTATTTTGTTTCCCTTTCTAAGGAGGTTTGAAGTATCCATTGCTCTGTTGAGAAACATCTAGGTTTTTTCCAGCTTCTAGTTAATTTTAATAGGGTTATTTGGTTTTCTGGAGTCTAACTTCTTGAGTTCTTTTTATATATTGGATAGTAGCCCTCTATTGGATGTAGGGCTGGTAAAGATCGTTTCCCAATTTGTTGTTTGTCGTTTTGTCCTATTAACAGTGTCCTTTGCCTTACAGAAGCTTTGCAATTTTATGAGGTCCCATTTGTCAATTCTTGATCTTAGAGTATAAGCTATTGGTATTCTGATCAGGAAATTTTCCCCTGTGCCACTTACAAATCTTTAGGACATAAATATATGTATGAGGTAGCTTTGGTCACATGCTTCTGGTGTCTGAAATTCGACTGTATTTTCCAAAAGGCTGTTCTGTCCTCCCTTCAGTGCATAAAACTTTAATGGAAGTGGAAATTTCTAATTGCTTTGACCTTTCAGTTGTGCCATGTGATATTTTTCTGGAAGTTGCCCTATGAAAGAATGTTTTGCTGAAACAAACCTGTGAGAGGCTGCTTTGCTGAAGCAGACAAGGCATATGGTGTTTTGCTGGAGTGGATAATTGAGAGAGTGCATGCTGTTTAGAAAGAGCAGATGCTTGAGACAGTGCATGAAGTTTAAAAAGAATATAAATCTAACCCTACAGACCATAATAAGAGACTCTTGCATTTGTTCTCCTTGCAACAGTTTTCTGGTCATTGCTGATCTTTGCTTCTCATGACTTCATAGAGAGATACACTCCTCATAGTCTTCTGTCTTCTTCTTGCCCCTTCTGTGGACTCCTGTAGATTTGGCAGAGCCTTGTGGTTTCTTCTGGATCAAGCTGCTGCTACTGATTTGTGTTTGATGTTTTGGCCTGGATTACTGATATCCTAACAATGAAGATTAGATTTTCCCCCAAGTAACTATTTGCATACAGGTTCACAATCCCTCTTTCTTTTCCCCCTACCTCTGGTAGATGGGCTAGAAGGGAGGTTGAAGAATTTAAGAACCCTTTTTAAAGTAGGTTTTGAAAAATCTAAGCCTATATTTAAAACAAAATGACTGTCAGTGAAGAGTCAACAAAAAGTAAAGTCATCAAAACGGAACATCAAACATACTTAAGCCTCAGACAAGATGCTTGGCCCTATGGGCAAGGAGAGCTGTGCCAATGGTGTTCTAGAGGGTGCAGGAATCATGACAAGCACCATGGAGTTCTGCAGACCTTTAGGAACAAGTTAAAGAACAGTGTGAACTTCAGGAAATGCATTTCTCTCTCCTGGGCCCTGATGTCTGATAAGGTTGATTTATAGTAACATACCTATCATATCATTATAATAAAACTTACTTGTGCTTCACTTAAGAAAGCTCATGTCCAGTATGAGCTAATATATCAGTAGGAGTAACAGACACAGTAGCTCCTCTTTTCTCCATTCTTCACTTCTGAATAACCTCCCAAAGAACTGTCCATTCCCTGGGCCAGATGCACACAATCAATGAGACATGAAAGATGGCTATTCTGGACTAAGGGTGCATGTGTTTCAGGAACATGGATCTAGGTTTAGTCTGTGAGAAAATTCTACATAATAAATTTATCTCAACAGATCCCATACCACTTATTCACAGCACTGAGCTGAATACTGGTGCTCATCTAATGCTGAGCTAGGTGGCTTCTAGGCTTCCAACAGAGGGAGAGCTTCACTGTCATAGTCTGCCCAGGCTACATGTGGGCATGAGCCAAGTACTCTCTTTAAAGTCCCTCAAGCCCTAATGATCCTGAACATGAAAACATGTATTGTGCTGCCAACATCACTAATGACCAAAAGCAAATAAGAGGAAAATTAGAGTGCTAAAGAGACCTGACCTGATTTTGGATCCCTGCCAGATGTTCCAGGAGTGCCAAATGCTTTTTGCACAGGTCACACCTGCTTAATTAGCAATAATAAGAGCTTTGGGAAGTTCAGAGGGAAATTAAATAGTTACAGATAAATGATCTAACAATTTGGTCTCTACTAGAGAGGGGACAGGATGCAATTTAATAACATGATCACAAATGGAATTGCAGGTTAATGACCTAGCACTTTATAATTTAATGGAGCACACATAGTACCAGGCTGAAAGTAAATGGATTGTCAAATGTAAATGTATAGAGTGGCATTTCATAAATAAATTATGATAGCCTTAATTGCAACTAAATTACCAGGTTTTAATATGACCTGATAATTAAGTCACAAATGATTTGCTGCCTGGTTCTTGCCTAATCTGGTACCAAATAAAACTATGTGACTCAGCTAAACTTGCTCTAAATTTGTCCAAAACTTTTCAACATTTGTGGAGATACATTGAAATCCCAGTTATATAATAAAGAATACTTTGGCTGATTATTTACAATGGAAAATAGCTGAACAGTGAACTGAGTAAACTCGAGCCTTCCTAAATTTTCAGATACTTCGTTGACTCTGAGCTAATTTTCTAGAATAATTTTTTCCTTGGAAATCTTGGAGAGTATTTTTGAGATAATAATATAATTATATCATTTGTCTCGTTATCTCTTGGCAAACATTTATATTTAACAACGTATAAGGCAGTTTATTGTTTTAATTCTTAAAATGGACAGCAAATAATTAAAACCTGGTTTTTGAGCCAAGCTTTGTGACCATCTAATAAAATGAAATTATATATTCAAAAAATATTATAATTTAACATGGTTGTCAGAGTTTCAAGGTAAATTACAAGCCAGCCAATTGACTGATAAAGCCTAAAGTAGGCTTCCCTGTTGGATTAGGAATGGTATAACAAAAATATGATACAATAAACAACTGACTATATTAACCAAAAAATTCTTAAAGAATGTCTTGAGACATACAATTCCTTGTCATTAATCTTTTAACCATTTTACACATGTACATTTTAGTGTTTTCATCATATACACTCCCATTACCCTTTATTTATTTATTTTTAATGTAATTTCATTTCATTTCATTTTACTTTTTTTTTTTTTTTCGAGACAGGGTTTCTCTGTGTAGCCCTGGCTGTCCTGGAACTCACTTTGTAGACCAGGCTGGCCTCGAACTCAGAAATCTGCCTGCCTCTGCCTCCTAAGTGCTGGCATTAAAGGCATGTTCCACCACCACCCGGCTGCCCCGTTACCCTTTATTATCCCTCTACTTCCATAAAACAACTTTTATCTGAAATAGCATTCTATCTATCATATGTATGATATATGATATCTATACATGATAGGCACATACACACACACACACACATTTTTTCTGGGAGCCATGCTGGGCTTAGTTACAGCTGACTCCATGGACATTGGTGAGGCATTATTTACTAGGGCATTGGAAAACCCCATGGCTATACCATCTCCTCCTGTGAAATAATATAGAAGGGCTCAATCTTATACAGATCTATGAGAAACCACAGTTGCTATGAATTCAAGAATGTTATATCCAGAAGGCAGCAGCACTTTCCAATATTCTTCTACATCCTCCGTGAATTACAGTCACTCCCAGTCATTCTATCTCTTATTCCCTAATGTTCTTTAAGTCTGAAATGGTGATAATAGATTTCTACTTTAAGACTGAACACTCCACAGTCACTTATTCTCAGCACATTGACCAGTTATGGTCTTTGTACATAAATATATATATATATATATATATATATATATATATATATATATATATCCCCTCTTTGTATTAACCACTGCCAAAGAAAGATTATCGGACTAAGGAAGAATAGCGCTCATCTGTGGATAAAACCTAAAGATTAAAAGGCAGTTTAACAACCTGCCCTTTCACAGAAACAACAGTATTAGATTACATCTAATGTCTGGGACATCTCTGGCTCTGAGATTTTTGACCAGGTTTATATAACATTATCAACTCCCTTTTGTTGAGCAGGCCTAAACCTAAAAACGAACAGCTTGTGACTCCAATAACAGTCATACAACCTTTGCACCACTGAGCACATCTTGTCTAGTGTCAAGATTGTGCAGTATATGGAGCCTATAGCCCCCTATATATGATGAGATTGTTGTTCCTCCTGTAGTTTACTGCACAGTACTTCTCTCACTGAGAAAACTAGTTCCTCCTTTCAAAGTGTGTCATGGCATCGGCAAAACTAAAAGGCAACCTAGAACTATGGCAAAGGCTGTATTTTTTTTTTTTTTATGTCTCTGAGGCCTCCTTGATTAAACAGTTCTGTGTTATCTCATATTTGGAAACTTGATTTCTACTTAAGACCACTTGGCTTCGGAGAGGAGCATTATTCACTCATGAACTGCTTCCATTGCTATTCTTAACTTTTGGGCTTTAATAATTGTTGATTTCATACAGCTTTTTCCACATTTCCTAAGTCTTGGTTAATACTTCCTCATTCTTTCCTTTATTTCTTCTCTCAGCCCCAGCTTCCTCCCTGTCAACCCTACTACCAATATGACCCCAGGCTTCATTTCCTCCCTTGTGTCCTGGTCTCAATCAAAAATTCAAGTTAAGCACACAGATCTAAAAGCTATGATGTCAAAATAAGGGAGGACATCCAGTAGAATGTTTTTCTAGCTCCATCTATCCTCCTGAAAATTTCATCAATTTATCTTTTCTTTTCAATGTAATAGACGTGAACTTTTCATTTTACTCTTGCTTTTGCATTGGAGCTATTATCCTGGTGAATCAGAGCCTAGTTTGACGTTTGAAATTTCTTGGCACACCCACATTGAGAAAGAAATTGGATCTGTGCTTGATGTTCTCTCAGCTTCGCTTATCATATCTTAGTTAGGTTCTGCATCAAGCTCATCATGAAGGCACACTTAGTCCTCAGTGAAGTAGCTGAGGTGATTCTCGCTTAGCTGAGGAAAGTGATGGGGCATATATGTCCTCAGACCTAGTTGTAAGACCATAAACTGCAACAAGGATTGCTTGGCGTGTATGTGAGAGCTGTACATTCTTTGATCTCTGGGTGAGGTCTGCTCTGTGCTGCAGTGAATCAGAAAAGCAGAAAGATTTTTAGGGCCTGAGACTTCACAGATGGGATTTGCGTGGCAGTGGAGTTGAAGGAAAGAGTAAGCATGAGAGTCACAGGGTTTCTGATCTTATAAGCAACATCAGAATCTTCCTGCTTCAAAATGTATCCAATATTTGGTATTGAGTGGATATAAAGATAGCTACCTCAATAGGAGCTGTGAGGTGTGAGTTGTGCTTACCTTGTTTATATATCAAACTTCTAGGAAAGCCTTTTGGATATTCTCTCTGTGGGTCTCTGTCTCAATCTCCATTGAATCTGCACTCATGTAGTCCAAATACATAACTTATAAAAAAAACAAGGAAATCTTCACCAATTATTTATCTGACAGGATAACAATATCCAGAAATATTACATACCCAGAGAACCAACAATCTAATCAATGGAAAAAGTCAATTGAAATTGAACACACAGTTTTCAAAGGAAGAAGTACAGACACCCTATAAGTATATGAAAAAATGTTCAATATGTCTAACCATCAGGGAAATGTAAAACAAAGCGATATTAATAGTTTATTTTACTCCAGTCAAAATGAATAACATTTAAAAATTGTTGGCGAGGCAGGGACAAAGAGTGGGGCAGAGACTGAAGGAAAGCCCATTCCCACCTACGAATCCATCCCACCTGCAGACACCAAATGAAGACACTATTGCTGATGCCAAGAAGAACTTACTAAAAGGAACCTGGTACAGCTGTCCCCTGAGAGGTTCTGTCAGAGCCTGACCAATATAGATGTGCATGTTTGCAGTCAACCATCAGACTGCATATGGGGACCCCAATGGAGGAGTTAGGGGAAAGACTGAAGGAACTGAAGGGGTTAGCAACCCCACAGGAAGAATAACAATTTCAACCAACCAGAGCTCCCAGGGTCTAAATGACCAACCAATGAGTACACATGGAGGGAACCATGACTCCAGCTGCATATGTAGCAGAGGATTACCTTATCTGGCATCAATGGAAGGAGAGTCCCTTGTTCCTGTGGAGGCTTGATGCCCCAGCACAGGGGGATACTAGAGTGGTGAGGTGGGAATGAGTGAGTGGGCTCAGGAGCACCCTCATAGAAGCAGGGAGGGTGTGGGAGGGGATAGAGGGTTTAACTGGGAAGGGAGATAAGATGTGAAATATAAATAAATAAAATAACCAATAAAATAAAACTATTGGTGAGGATGTGGAAGAAAAGGAACATTTATACCACAGGGATGATAATGTAAATTATCTCAGTCAGTGTGGAAATTAGTTCAGAAATTCCTAGAAATATTTCAAAACTCATCGTCACACAGATTATCCTGATTAAACAGTGATCTCAAAACAAAACGAAAAAGAACAAAAGACAGATTCGGTCGTAGTTGTAGAAAGGGGACGTTTTGGGAAAGATGAAAGAAGCAAACAGGAAGGAAACGATAGAGACATGTGGAAATCACAACCAAAATGCACATTATACCTGCATAAAATTATCAAAGAAAAAATATACATTAAAAGCCTTAAATAAACCAACCATATGAACAAACTATATAATATAAATCTTAATGTTTTCCAGAGGAATCACACTTGCACCACAGAGAACTGCGTATCAGTTTTTACTGTGGTAAAAGTCATAGTACACAAGTCATTGTACAATTTTAGGTGTCCATAAATATGTGAATGAATAAGGAATTATTGCACACATAAGCATCAGAATTCTATTCATCAGTGAAGAATAAAATTATGTCATTTGCCAAAAAAAAAAAAATTGGTAGAACTGGAGATTACCAAGTGAAATAAAATATATAGCTAGCTGAAAATAATAGTGGCTGTTTTCTTTCATATATGGAGTCCAGATTTTAGCGAAAGAAAACATGAAATGTTCTTCCATTGGGAAAACTATTTCCCTGTCAGAATTGCTCACTCACCTGTAATTCTTGGTCTAGGATTAAAGGCTATAAGCTTTCTCCTTTCCATGTTGGCTTTTCTGTTTCAGCAGCCATGTTGGTGAGAGTTCATGACTGTAGCTTCTGAAACTTCAAGGAGATAAGAAGAATTTAGAGGACACAAGGGTAGGGTAAGAGTGAAATAATAGAATTCTAGTTCAAAAATATCAAAAAAGCATCTTAAATTACATGGAAGTAGAGAGGGGACTTTTTAAGAAGATAATGAGGGTGGGTGGGAGGATGGAGATGCAATAGCAGTGAAATCAAAGGGATCAGAAGGGAGACAAGGGGGAGAATAATGGAGGGCAAAAATGATCAAAATACAGTATTCATACATAGAAAATGTCAACAAAACGTTGTGTAATTAATATATACTATTAAAAGACTATGTGGTCAACATTACTGATCACCTAAGGATGCAAAATAGAAAGAAAAACTAATTTATTGTACATTATATTCACAGTGAGTACATATGTAATGATTAAACTAATATTTAATATTAACCCATTGCTAATAGTTCTGATTCTGCAGATACATAAGTTATAATTCTTGTCTGCAAATAAATAAGCTTGTATTATTAAAAGGAATAACACACAAAGGAAAGATAATTTTGCCCTGAAAACAATATGGACTTTCACAATTATATCATTATTGTTATATTATTGTTTAATATATGAGAAAGTTGAGACACAGAGTGTTTGGAAGTTTCATCAAGTCCTCTCTAATGAAGGAGAATATTTTCTCATCCAGATTAGCTGTTTCCAGCCACTGTTCAGTAAAGAACCAGCTACAGTTTAGATTTGATACAATTACTGTTAAAGGAGGAAAAGCCTACTGATCTTGACATGTGGTGACTGCAAATAGCATTAAACCAGAAGTTATGCCTCCTTGTATGGACAAATTTATATGGGCAAAAGTTGAGGGAAGAGAGTCTGTGGGGAGTCAGGGCTTAAAATGGATTGGCAGAGCAATAGATTCATATGGATTTTGTGAACCTTTAGAACAGAGTCAAATAATGGACAGTTTTGATTCATGCATAAGACATCTTAACATACTCTTAACTCTTACTATTTGATGCTAGACACTTGTGGTTATATGGTCTATTTATACACTGGATGTCTTAAATAAATAGCCATTTATGCAATATTAGATTTTCCCCAAGCAAGTGGTCTGTCTGTCAAGAAGCAGGTGATAATCTCTCCTACTCTAATCTCTAATACATCACCTCTGCACCAAGCTTACAGAGAGTGGAACTGGTTTAGTCCATCAAGGAAGGTCATATCCTGGAGTCAAATCTCAGACAAGCCATGAGGCCTGGGTACCGGCTTGATTCTACCAGTATCTTCTACCATTTAAATGACACATAGAAGAAGTTGAGAAGGAAAGCTCTTTATTTCATTCATGACTATTTTATTTAATCAGAAGTTTTATTAAATTATCCTAGTAGACAAGAGGGATGTGTTGTGGTTTCATAACTAATACTTGAATTCTTGTTTACAGAAAATGTGAAAGGCCACTGTTTCTGTGAGACTTGGAATCCTGTGTGAATCTATTATCAGATTCTACCTAGCTGGAGGCCCCATTCTAACGAAAGTACAACCTGTGAAGCCATCGATACATTGAAGACGGTAGCTACTATAGATCATGTGCCAATTTTATTTAAAACCAAAACCTTAGGAAAACCCAAATACCTCACAATTCCAAAATTTAAAGCAAGAAAAGAGCTATCTGGATATCTGAATGATAGAGATTTAATGGAATCTTTCATATGTGAAAACATTGAACCATTAAGGTCAATGCTACTGTCAATCATATCTAACAACAGGAAAGCATTGGGGCCATAATCTGGCTGACTTAGTGCATGTCAAACATTGTTTTAGGCACTCAACCATATGTAATTTTTATTTCAGCCTCAGGGAGTGATTATTATTGTGTTGTCACATTTTGCATGCAAAGTGACTTGCCTGTGTGGCAGGTAATAGAGTATGCCTGAGTTAACCCCACGTTTTTTTCTGAAGTCTAAGCTGTTAAACAATGCACTATCACTAGGCTGTTAGTTCTCACTAATGGAAAACACAGAGACATCTGCTCCATGACTCCAGGTTTTGACTGACAATCTACTCTATCATTTGCAAATTTGGGCAAGTCTGAGTTAGACTTTCTAGATTTTCACCAAATTGTTTTGTTTTAGGAGAAGGCTAGAGAAAAATGGGAGCTTAGCCTCTGGGCAACAAAACAAGTTTCTTGTATTATTATCAGATATGAATGGTATCTCAGGTAAAATAATTAGAAAATACGACTCAGAGTCAGAGAAACTCATATCCTAAAACAAGGTCACACAATTCATTTGTTTGTCTAGCATTTATTTTTAAAAGGGGAAAGCCAGTCTTTGAAAACATGATCTCAGCTGGGCGTGGTGGCACACACCTTTAATCCCAGCACTCCGGAGGTAGAGGCAGGCAGATTTCTGAGTTCGAGGCCAGCCTGGTCTACAGAGTGAGTTCCAGGACAGCCAGGGCTATACAGAGAAACCCTGTCTCGAAAAAACCAAAACCAAAAACAAAACAAAAAAAAAAAAAGAAAAGAAAACATGATCTCATTGACAATGTTTGTTTGTATTTGATTGTTGTAGATGTGCCAATTGGGATGGGGTACCTCATGGTCAGTCACTTATTCTCTGCATTTTGACTAATTGTAAATTCCTGTAGTAGTATCTGTCTCCTTCAGAAAGGAGCTTCATTATGGAATTATGGAAGGGTAGCATTTATATGCAGGTATAATATAAAGATAATTATTTATTATGCATTTAGAAATTATATTGCTTTCTACCAATGGCAGTAGTAAGTTCTGCTCTGTGGTCTCTGACTCTTTGAGCAGTTGGTTAGGTTTATAGTACTGGGCATGCATTTTCTCCTACTAAATGGATTCTCCATCTAATTAGACAGCTGTTGACTTCCCCTGTGGTAAAAGTGTCACCAGTGCTCCTCTGTTCTACTCCTCAACATATTCTGCTGTCGCTCAAAGATGCAAAGCCAAGGGTAAATACATTAGAACACAAAACATTTAACATGTTCATAACTGTGACTATTCATCATTGTAGATGTTTACTCTATATTGCAAGTTAGAAGTTAGTATTTTTGGTATATACACCTTTATTATCCTTTATTATACCACATACTTCCAATAAAAACCCTATTATCTAAAAATCACACTCTATTTAATACTGTCTGTCTATCAATCTATCATCTATATGTCATCTATCATTTATCTGTCTGTCTATATATCTATGTATCTATCTACATAACTATCTATCTATCTATCTATCTATCTATCTATCTATCTATCTACCTACCTACCTACCTACCTACCTACCTACCTATCAATTTCTTGTGGCCATGCTGGGTTTAGTAACAGTTGCCTTCATGAAACTTGTGGAGGTATTATTACTAGATCATGGGCAAAATTTCTCTCTCTCTCTCTCTCTCTCTTTCTCTCTCTCTCTCTGTGTGTGTGTGTGTGTGTGTGTGTGTGTGTGTATGTGTTTATGTTTGTATTTGTGTGCTTGCATAGGTGTGCAAACTATGTATTGTACTTGCTTACCTTACTTTTTCACAGTCTCTGGGATTACTGGCCTATGTCACCAGGTTCAATCAAATGAAGTAATTTTAAAGTCATCTCTCAATTAAGTACATATCAGCTGTGAAATAACGAGTTTTAACTTCAACTTCAAACTCCTTCGTTGACTTCTAATTCTAGGGCTTTTAAAGTGGAAACCCACAAGTTGCCCTACGGATAAGACAAGTTTGAACATAAATCACTATATGTATATGGATGACTCAATCAGTCATTAAGTGCTGTTTATTTGCTTTATTGGTGCAGGTAGATTTTAAAAGCACAGACCCAAATTTTCATTCCCCCCAAACTTCTATGCAGCTGTGAATAAAGCATTCAATCTCTCTCAAAACTGATCTCATTGCCTATGAAAAGATGGTAATGATATTAACTCTCAAATATAGGTTAGTAACAATTAATTAACACAATGAAAGAACATAATTACCAAGATATAGTTAATGATCAATAAATGTTGCTTATCATCATTACCAATAAATAAAGATAAGGAAAATAGCAGGTTACGTCAAATAATGCAGAAGGTATGTATTGAAAGCAGTAGCTTAGGGAAATTCCATGACAATCACCATGCCAAAGTCAAGAGGATAACTTAAAATGCTCCCATACAAACAAGGCCACTTGAGGACTTGTTACATGTGAAGTCCAGAAGTCAGCAATCATGGGGCAGTAATGAAGACACTTTGAATCAAATGTGGGGATTCTCTGGATAGCATTTGAAATGTAAATGAAGAAAATACCTATAAAATATTGGAAAAAATAAACTTGCGTTTATTTCATGGCTGACATTCATTTAATGTAGGTGACTTTAAAAGTAATTTCTTTCGTTCATACAAAGAGTGATGCAGGCCACTAATCCCAGATTCTATGAAGGATGCAGCAAGAAGGAAGCAAGTTGAAGGCCTGTCTGATTAACTTTAACAAGACTGTCTCAAATAAATATTAAAATGATGGACAGCCGGGCAGTGGTGGCACATGCCTTTAATCCCAGCACTTGGGAGTCAGAGGTAGGTGGATTTCTGAGTTTGAGGCCAGCCTAGTCTGCAGAGTGAGTGCCAGGACAGCCAAGGCTACAGAGAGAAACCCTGACTTGAAAAAAAAAAAACAAAAAACAAAAACAAAATAAAGTGAAATGAAATAAAGTAATGATGGACAGACATACAGTTCAGTAGAGTGTATCTGAGAATGAATGACTACAAAGATTCCCCTGCCAATACCCAGGAAAACTAAGTATTGATTTGAATTCATGTCTCAGTGAGAGAAAAAGTAAGAAAATTAATTTTTTTATATTAGTATAATGTCATTTATGAGAAAGTTGGAGCAAGGGATTAAAAAGAAAAGAACCTTTAAAAAACTATACATCCTAAGACTTCTATTATTGTAGACATAAGTAGATTTAATCAGTGATCAACAGAAGGAATCATTTAAGCTGTGAACAACTGCCAGAATTGTGAGTGTAATGAATTCTCTCCTTTAAACCACAGTTCTTTTTTTTTGAGACTCAGGTCCCATGTTCCTCTAGTCAAAAAGTCTTCAAAGATTAAATTAAAACTTGTAAGTAAAACTCTATTTTGTGAATAAAAACACTGTTTTGGAGTGTTTCAATATTGTATAGGCCATAGGTCTTAATAAAGTTACATTAAGCCACAATGAGACCTGAGGCTGTATGTTAGTGGTGAGCCCTTGCAAAACCCTGGGTTACCAAAAGTAAATAATACAAAGAATAAAAGGTCATCTTATGGAAAATATCTATATGCAATAATCTAGAAATCTGTGGAACTGTGGACCAGGGAGCAGAGTTATTTCTGGAAACAAAGAGCATTGAAGGACGATCATTCTTGATGGGCAGCCTTGTGCTGAATTCAGTATGTACGCTGTAGCAAAGGTTTAGTAGCTATAACATATTAGTTTGACTAGAAGATATAAAAAGAAATAGACTTGGGTGTGGCCATCAATATCTCATTTTGGACTCATATTCCAGGTATTTATATGAATCATGAGGAGAAATCAAAATAAAGAAAATACTCAGAGACAGGTTTGTTAATAAATAATAAAAGGACTAACTACACAAATACATTAGCAGGAAAAAAAAATCTCTAGAAATTACAAAGATGAAAGCTGACAGGTAAAACATATGTGGCCTTAAGGTGAGCTCTGAAGGAATGTTATGGATGCTATGTGGTTAAAAATACACATTCTATTCATAAAGTTCCTAAATTATAACAGAAATATGAGTGCCTGAAGAATGTTGCTATAAATAGTTCAGTATAAATAATGGGAAAACTGTGTGTATTGAAAACTGAATGTGTTCATGGAAAGCATGAGAAGCAAGCATTGTGGTTCAGAATGATCAACTGTTAAAATGTGACTGCTGCTCACAAATCCTGTACAGTTAATGTTTCAGCACGGGATATGTATGAAGAATAGCACTGTTTCCATATTAAGACTAAAAGCAAGTGACAATGATCTCAAGCTATTTTGGAAGAGAGTCTGAACCGCTAAATGTGTCATTTTTTTACTTAGTAACACTGACAGTGGGATGTTCATTGCATTTTACAATTAAATGCTAAAAACAGTTGTGGTGATTTTGTCAAGTATATATTTTATATATAACTTATTATCATGCTATAAGGCAAGCTGCCCTCAAGAAATTTCCTTTCTTCTATCCCATGATAGGAAATATATAAATTTAAACTGAAAATTAGTTGAAAGAGATGGGGTAATATTTAAGGAAGACTTTTTAAAAGCAAATATGAATACTCATAATTCTAATATTAGACTACAGCAGAGTGGACAGAAAATAGAAAATCTATAAAAAATGAACCAGAAACTATTTGTGCTTTTTATAGACAACAAAAAACTCAGGAACACATGAAAGGTCAAAATAATTGTAAGATTGAGATTCAGAATTCAGCCTCTAAGGAGGTACTCAGTCTAACAAAGAATTAGCAGACAGCACAAATTTCTTAGGAAAACATGAATCCAAAGAGCAATTAGATAAAAATAAAGAAATCTTCCTAAACACAGATGCCTAGATGTCAGCATAAACATATCATCAATAACGGACAGAACAATGTCTCCACTAGAGCCCAGAAACTAGACCACAGCAGGCTCTGGGTACTGCAGCACAGAAGTACAAAAGAAAAACCTCAAACCAGCCTTGATGATCATGATAGAGGTCCTTAAGGAGGAAATAAATAAATCCCTCAAGAAACCAATGAAAACACAAACCGTGGGAGCAAGGTTTTCAAAATGTTGTAGAGCCAAGGGAAGCCACACAGGCTTTTCCTTAGAAAATATTTCTGCAGTGTAACCACAGTTGATGGCTAGAGAAAAACAGAAATAAGCAAGCTGGTGTATCCTTACAGACAAGATATTAATTCTGAATTACCCAATCATTGTGTATATTATCTTAGGCATGTCAACCTATCTATCCAAGACTCAAACTCTGCATTTGTGTAGATTCATTCTGGTGTGAATCAGAAATGTAACAGTGTTTCTTTTGTTTCTGATACAATTATCTGTAAAAAGGTCTGATTCACTTTGAATTTGAAAAAAGAAAGAGGAGAGTCTTGTCCCAGAGTACAGTTTGTCAGGAGGACTACAGGCTGGATCTTAGACTCTACTTTATTAACTCTAAGTCAGCAAGGATGAGACAGCTGTGAAAACAGTATCCTGGGATACTTGTGACATAGGTAATAAATAATAACTCCTATTTAACAGTTGGTGAAATACAGCAGGAATATTATATAGATTCATTTAAAGAAGTTGAGGTAGTGTTTCCCTTAAATAGAATAATGGAGACTAAAGAATCATGAAGTATTTTGCATGGGAAAAAATTAATTGAAATTCAGTGACTTGTCAAAGAAACCAGTAAAATCTCAGTGGTTATAGTCGAGTTTAGTTAAATCTCAGTGGTTATAGTCGAGTTTAGTTAAATCTCAGTGGTTATAGTCGAGTTTAGTTAAATCTCAGTGGTTATAGTCGAGTTTAGTTAAATCTCAGTCGTTATAGTCGAGTTTAGTTAAATCTCAGTCGTTATAGTTGAGTTTATTTTATCTTTACTTCAAACTACATTTTAACCATGATGCCTGACCCAGGGTGTTCATCTCAAGCAGCAAATCTAAAACAGGATAAAATGAGAGATAACATCACAGACTTCCAGAAGATAAGTCAGCCTAAGAGACAAAATTGTTCTGTGTATAGAGTAATATATATCATTACAAATGGATAAGAAAGAAAGAAAGAAAGAAAGAAAGAAAGAGAGAGAGAGAGAGAGAGAGAGAGGGAGGGAGGGAGGGAGGGAGGGAGGGAGGGAGGAAGGAAGGAAGGGAGGAAGGAAGGGAGAGAGAGAAAGAGAGAGAGAGAATAAGAGAGAGGGAGGGAGGAGGGAGGGAGGGAGGGAGAAAGTTACAGGACAAATGTCATGACATTGAAGTAGCTAAAATTTTTGATTTGAAATATTCCTGTCTCTCCCTGAGGATATAGAGGTGATCGAATGATACAGCCTTCCAGTTCTCTGCAATACAATGAATTTGGATTAATTTAGTTAACCCAACTTGAGGGTTTAAATGGTAGTAATCTGAAACCCTGACTTACAGTCTTTCTGAAACATTACATGGTTCTCACTAATGGTGCTTTTCCAGAAACTCTTCCATAGTTAATAGGGTACAAATCAGAAAAAAAGTGAAGATTTAGTTTGCCTTTCCCGACCTCCACGAAGGAGTAAAGTGTACGGTATTGTAGTGTGTCAGGCCATGAGGCAATGGGACAGCTGCTTAGACGTTCCCTCTCTTTTATATTTCTCAGGATAAAAATATGTAAAAGAACTCACAACCATATAATTCTCATCTTCAAAGCAGGGAACATGACAGGCCAAAAGAGAATGTTAAGGGAATACTGGAGTAGGTTGAAAGTATCATCCACAGAAGAGGTTCGGGGAAACATCTCTTATTTGCAGGTTAGTCAGACCCCAAGTCTGTTTATAAAAGTTTCAAAGATAAAAAGTTCAGGAAGATCTTTACCTTAGTACTTTCCATCATGAAAAAGCCTAGAACTTAAATCTTCTACTAAAAGAAAGTACTTATGCTGGCTTTATTCTGTCCTACCTATCTGCCACAGCCACTAAGAGTCTTGTCTTGGCCTTATTCTGTCCTCAGCACCCACCATAACTACTAAGGGTGTTCAGAAATAGAGGAAATTCAGATAAATATTCCTATAAGGTATGCCTGAAAATACTATCAAATTGCTGGAAGCACACGACACTATTGACAATATAGTTTCCCGTTTTTATGTACTTTAATCCTGTCTTTACCAGATTCCTGCTGAGTCTAGTTGAAGACAGCTGGTTAACTTTAATCAAAGGAAAACAACTGGCCACATTGTTTTTAGGGTCTGATGGAAATCTGAACTTTCACTAAGAATGAACATTTATAGATAGGTGTCTAGCCCAGTTGTCATAAGAAAAGCTTCTTTCAGCAGCTCCTGAGAACAGATGGAGAGACCCACAGCCCAACATTAAAGGAAAATAGACCCTATATTGGAGATCTTCATCTGGACACTCCCTTGGGAGCTCCAGCAACCCAGCAGAAAAGGGGGAAGGAAATTGTAGGAGCCAGAGGAGTCAAGGACACAGGAGAACATGATTTACAGAACCCACTAAGCAGAGCTCATAAGGGCTCACAGAGACTGAAGTGGCAACCACAGAGCCTGCACTGGTCTGCTCTGCATACATATCATGGTTGTTTGCTTGTGGTTTTTGTGAAACACCTAACAGCAGGAGTGGGGGTGCTTCTGACTCTTTTGCCTGTTCTTGGTACTCTTTTCTTCCTTCTGGGTTGGCTGGTCCAGCCTTGATATGAGGGTTTGTGCATAGTCTTATTGGAATTTGTTATCCTGTGTTCAGTTAACATCCCTGGGAGGCCTGAGGCCTGCTCTCTTCTGAAGGGAAACAGAGAAGAGGATCTGAGAGAGAGGGAAGGCAAGTGGGGACATGGGTGGAGTGAAGGGAGTTGGAGAGAGGGGAAACTGTGGTAAGTATGCATTGTATGAGAGAATGTTACATTTTTTAAGAAAGAATGAATGCTTGAGAATGACTATTATCCCTTCTGAAGATTCAATACAGAGATCCCAAACTTAAAAAAGGAGAAGAAGAAGAAGAAGAAGAAGAAGAAGAAGAAGAAGAAGAAGAAGAAGAAGAAGAAGAAGAAGAAGAAGAAGATGCTAACAACAAACTACAGGTAACTATAAAGACTAGACTTTGTAGTCAGTGGTGATTTTCACAATTCATTACTCACTGGTATGCTTCACTGAGTGAGTAAATAAATAAATAAATAAATATCACTGATTATCTAGAAAACAAAACTAACCAGATTTGCTATATACAGACCGAGGTAAAACATTTTTAAGTCCATAGTTTAATATTAAATTGTGTGAAATTTTATGCTGTGTAAGACTGGGGTAAGAAATAATAATTCTAAACCATTTAAGTTAAAATTTTGAGTTGATTTGGTTATGCAAAGGCTTTGTCAGCAGCCCAGGTTTCTTGCTGGTTTCAAGTTACTTCCTACAGCCATCCAGGTTGTGGGGCTCAGGAGAGGTTTAGGGACATGAACGGGACACAGTGAGTCTGCTGAAGTGGTGTGGAGCCACACTGTCTATGCTTGGGAACTCAGGTGAACGCTGATTATTACAATCACAGGGGAAAGAACCAACATTCCCATCATTCCCGAGTCCTCGTCTCTAAGTTCACATATAATGGTGACACTACATTAAGACAGGAGAATTTCAGTGGGATGGTAATTCACACACACACTTCCTGTGGACCCATTTTCCTTCCCAACAAATTCTTCTCCTATTTCATGCCTTCATTTTTAAAGAACTCCTGAGGTTTAGTTAGAGATGCTTGAATGAGAATGATTATGGGAGAACTGGCTGAAGTCGAGGCTTCTTACCAATAGCTATACCACGGAAGAAAAGTAAGTCCCTGCTCCTGAGCATTCATTAGATCCTAGTCGCTCCACAGCTAGGGTTATAGTCTCATAAGCCTTTCTTCTACCCATGCTTCAGTATTGATGGGTCCAGTCTCGTGAAGGGAGTCACAGCTTCTCTTCCTTGTATTAAGTAGAATAACTGCCATAATAGTGTGACTTTTTTTTTTCTCTAGATGGTAGTGTTTCACGTCACAACTCCCCCTGTCTCGGTTATAACATCTGAGATGTTTCATGAACGTTGGGACTGAGGTTGGGAGGTAACATGTGTACGCTGCTTTCAGATGAGCATTTGATAGTCACTTATTCTCAGCTGCTTGACCAGCTAAGAATAGCTTCATTAATGTTGTATTAGTTATAAGCAGCTTGACAACATGTCTATTTTGGAATAAAATAGTACTACATTCCCTCTGATTCCTATACATCCTCCCTGTCATACGCTCGCAATGAGTCTTCCAAAAATTGGCATTAATTCTCTCAAGTGGAGAAAGCTTCAACTGCTATCAGAAAGTGACTGGTTACTCTTAGGAAAGCTATGCCACTATTACTCCACTGGGCAGTGCACCTGGTGAGTCAGTATTCTAGCATGCAGACTCCACTGCTGGGTAGGACTGTTGGTAAGGTTTCTCTCCCATGGCAGCCTACATAGCATCGCTGGCAATATGAAAACTTTCCAGCAGAAAGGAAGATGCCAAGCCAGTTTTGGGTTAATTTCTAAACATTGCACAACTTAAGCCTGTTGTCTTTATCAATAGGGTCTTACCATCTCATTCTGGTGGATAATGAAGAGAAATGGCAATATCTTCTATTGTGTTGGTGAACTCCGGTGCCTAAGCAGAGACTCTGACCGACAACTCATTGGGAGGTATACCACACTTGACACAATATTTACATTTGATAATTTTTGTCTTCTGGAGCATCATGGCACACCTCTGTTCCTATTCCTCTTTAAATCTGCATGTCTGTCTCTCTTTGTAGCACAACATAAGTGACTGATGCCTGTGGAGGCTGGAAGAAGGTGCCAGATTTCTTCAGACTAGATATACAAACAGTTGTGATCTGCCATGTGGGTGCTGGGAATTAAATTTGTATCCTATGGAAGAGCAGCTGGTGTTCTTAACGGCTGCCATCTCTCCAGCTCCTAAATTACATTTTAAAGTAGCTAGCAAAGTAGTGATTCAATAAACCTTTCAAATTTTAGAATAGTGCTTTATTTGTAAAAAAGAAAAAAATTTACAACTACTGCAGAGGACCGGAATGAAAAATCTAAAAATGTATCTTTTGTCTTTAGTTTGCCAAAATAGGAAAATTATAAGCAAGATATGCAACTGTACATGGAAGCATAACTGTCTTTTGTGTCGAACTCTCCCCTGTAGGTTCTTCCTCACCATAGATTCTGCTGACAATAAACAAATAAATAAAGCAATATTTCTATGGCAGGGGAAAGAACCAACTTTCTCATGTCCATCTAAGTTCACATATGTCTTAGTCAGGGTTTCTATTCCTGCACAAACATCATGACCAAGAAGCAAGTTGGGGAGGAAAGGGTTTATTCGGCTTACACTTCCATACTGCTGTTCATCACCCAAGGAAGTCAGGACTGGAACTCAAGCAGGTCAGAAAGCAGGAGCTGATGCAGAGGCCATGGAGGGATGTTCTTTACTGGCTTGCCTCCCTGGTTTGCTCAGCCTACTCTCTTATAGAACCCAAGACTACCAGCCCAGAGATGGTCCCACCCACAAGGGGCCTTTCCCCCTTGATCACTGATTGAGAAAATGCCTTACAGTTGGATCTCTTGGAGGCATTTCCTCAACTGAAGCTCCTTTCTCTGTGATAACTCCAGCTGTGTCAAGTTGACACAAAAATAGCCAGTACAACATATAATGGTGCCACCACATTAGGAAACAGGAGAGTTTCAGTTGGATGGCAACACACACACACACACACACACACACACTCACACCTCCCAGTGATCATGTGAGTGAACGACAAAGTGGTTCCTTCTCAGCCAAGTCGGGAACTGTTTATAGTTCACGAGCTATAGGGCTGTGTCGAACCTAGAACTAGAAGTGACTCTTTAGTCATATCTTATTCTGTGAGAAACCTGTTACTATTTTTGACCTCCATTTGTAATACAGCAGCAGATACGTGATACAAGGAGCAGGGCACTATGTTTGCTACTTGGGTATACTACGGTAGTAGCCACTGTCCTATATATATATATATATATATATATATATATATATATATATCTTAGGACATCATTGGGGTGACCAAAATACAGGCCTTCTATATGGGAAGTTGGACTTCTTCTAACCGGAAACATCCATTTTCCACATAGACTGGGAGAAAAGTCTCAACATACACTGGCTATCTATTTGACATGCTTCTCGTGGTGAATATTCATTGAAACGTATGGGAAACTCTGCTAATGCCCACATTTGAAATCTCAGAGCCAAGTGCTGGAGCTGAGGGGTCTGATTTGCATCCATGAATATGCAGCAACATGAGCCCTTGGCTTGGGATTTCTGCCCTGTGATGGGTGTCAGGAGGGTGTGTGCATGGCTGTGCATTTCCCCTTCCCAAACTGAGCTTGGGGAAGGCGGTCAGAGCTGGAGAGCAGAGGGAGGGCAGCAGCCTGTTTTCAGTTTCTGTTCTACAGCAAATGTTCCCCATGACATCTCCATTCCCCGGGTTGCTTTAATTCGTCTAAGTTATGGACATTTTTCATGTGTTTTTGCAGCTCCATTCAGGCTTAAGGCTTGAGAAACAGTGTGCAAACCACTCAAGTATAGCCATATGCTCTCAGTACCATAGTACTGACACTCAGTTGAAACAACAACAACAACAACAAAAATGCCTGTTGTGAAAGATAGCTGTGAAAATATGAGGAAAGAGCTCATTTCTAAAGTTATTGGGTTGGGTTATAATATATGATATTTTCAAGAAATGCTATTTCTATTTAATGGACATTTATTATGTAGAAAAGAAATATTGAGAAAAATCACTGAAGGGATTATTGTAATTTCATAAGACTTTCTATTACTAGAAAAAAACGTAATAATTGCAGTAGGCATGTGGCCCTATAGAAATCAATAAATGTCATTTTCTTTTTAATAATTATTGTTTTTTATTTGTATGAGAATTATCTTACCTTCATGTATGTGTGTAAACTGTGTGCATGTCTGGCACCTGTTTAGGCCAGAAGAGCCCCTCATTATGTTTGGTAGTAGTTCAGGTTTCAGAAGGTTGTGAGTCATCACATGGGTGCTTAGAATTGAACTCTGATCCTCTCCAAGGGAAACAAGTTCTCTTAACTGCTGAATAAATTCTGCAGATCCCAATGTCTGGAATCCTTGTACTGTGTGAACTAGTGAGCTAAGATATAATAAATGAGGTAATTTCCTGGATGCGCCTCTGACTGCACCAGGGAAAGGTGGTCCCTGGGTTCACCTTATAGGCAAGTTTGAATAATTACAATGGTGGTATTTTTATAGTTTTCTTTGGGAGTGCTGAAAAAAACCAACAACAACCAAAAACAAACAAACAAACGAAAACAAAACAACAACAACAAAAAAACCCAACTTCCTTTAAAAAATAGAGAATATTCCCTGAAGCTGGCCATGGGATGCACGAATGTACATGTCCTTAGCCTCGTCCTTCCAAGGTTTTATCACGAGTACACTAGAGCTGAGCCTCCCAAGTTGGATTTTAGATATCATTTTGCATTCTGGCGGCTAATGAAATACAGTTTAAAACCTCAGTCCTCTATCTTTTCCCAGCCCAGTTTGTGTTTGTGTAACATAGTTTGGCTACTGCAGCCTTTTCCTTTGTAACCTTATAAAAATGTTAATGCACTTGGAAACACGCCAATAAAAATCTCTTCTTTTTTTTATAAAAGATAGCGTCATTTGCAACATCCTGGGGTATATTAAATTTCACCTAGCTGTGCATACCTCGCAGACATTTGCCAATGCAAAGGAAACTATGTTTTAAGATATCATGTTTATTGCTAACATCAGATGAACCATAGAGTGTAACAAAACCTCACTGATGGACTAAAGACTGTTTTCAGTCTATCCTGCTATAAACAGCATGGCAATAAATAACTTTAGACAGCTGTAATTTAAACATGAAAACTTATATATGTCTATCTGCTGAAAGAATACATATATATTCATAATTTAGAAAAATTTGACAATATTTTTCTAGATTGAAGGATAATCAAAATATGAAAACCAAACCATGTACCATTGCCAGAAGATATCAGCTTTCGGTTCCTGAATAACAAGAGAGAGTTAATTTTTTTGGCCCCTGCTGATGCCACCCACTGCAGCTTTCCCTGAGTACTGGAATGTTGGAGTTGGATCCAGGCATACCACATATTACTTTGGCAGGGCACATTGGCTACATGAATATTCCCATTATACAAAATACATATTGTTTCAAAGTTATTTCTATAGTCTTCTTTTTAATGTTATTTTAGTTCTTCTTGTCTTGTTTTTGTTGTTGCTGTCAGGTGGTTGTTGTTGATGTTGTTTGTTTTGAGACAGAGATTCCCTTTGTAGCTTGGAACTAATGAGAAGTACTAGGTAGCACAAGAGTCTCTGTCTTCAGACTGGCTATCCTCCCACCATAGCCCCATGAGTGCCGGGATCAATAGTTTGCACAATCTCACATTCTTATCTTCCTGTGCTTCTTCTAATCTTGTAAGTACAGTCAGACTTTTTTTTTTTTTTTTTGAATTTTCAGAATCTAAACGAAGAACCACAGTCTTCTGTGACTAACATTTTCTGTTAAAATAATGTCAGTTCTGACATGGCTTTGCTGATGTTGCAATTCCTTTTGTATTTTTTGACAATGGATTATTTTGATTAAATTCTCTTCTCTTGATAGATTTCCTTGCTCTTAACCACACAGCAATGTATCTATGATGAAATAGCTTCATGATATAGATATAAGGAAAGATGAATAGCTGAAAATTTCCCCATTTTATATCTGTACCAGAGCAATAGTAAATCTAACATCTCTCTTTAAATAACTGCAAAGTAAGCAAAGTGTGAAGCTATGGTTTGGAGGCGTTGCATGATAAAAGCCATAATCCCTTGAGCCATGAGCAAAGAAATTCTGAAATTAAATCTGAGGTTTGTGACTTTAAGCCTGTAAGCACTTACCAGATGAAGAAGGAAATCCAGAGTTTATCAGTTCATCTAACATTTTAGTCATTTCAGGGGCACGATGCCATCATTGCTTCCTCTGAAAACAGAGGTCACATTTTCGTTCTTTGCAAGTAGAATGATTTTGTACCATGCTCTTTGTGAATAAAATGCTTGCTGATTATTTCATGTACCTTTGAGTACTGTGCATGTGCGAATGCATGTCTGCAAAAACTGTAATAAATAGTTGGATCCAACAAAAATATCTTCAGAACAGCCCAAATCTCAGGCCAATCATTTTTGCCATTAATATTTATAATGAACTACTAAATATTTATTTTTATAAATAACAAAATGTTCTATAATTTTATGAAGTCATCTACAGGAAATGTTATTAACAGAAATAAAATTGTATTAATGTGTGACTCTATAAAAGTTAAGGGAAGACAATATTGGCTACAATACACAAAGTAAATAATAACATTTCTTCAAGGGAAGGCAATAGGATCATGAGACTGGAGGTAACTGGGAAGTTGTCAAGTTTTCATGCTATGTTTTATAGTTGTTGAATTATGAATAATAAAAATGCATTAGCTATTCAAAAGTAAACAGAACAATAGTGAATTAAATATGATTTGGAAATTTTAATCTAATCAGAGTCATTAACTCCTGGATTATCATTCTAGAACAATGCTTCTCTCTCTAGAGCTTAGAATGAAGTCTCACATAGGCTATCTAAAGCAAAGCACAAGGGCAAAATTCCCTGGAGGCATCCTCAGCCAATCACCTCAGGAGGGAGGACATGAGGGAGAGTTTCTCAGAGGACTCTTGAGACAGATAAGACTGCTCTCTTTCTTTGAAAAATACCAGATTATTTTACAGCTAGACCATTGTTTTTCTAAAATTAGATTATTTTATTTATTTACATTTTAAATGTTATACCTTTTTCCCATTTCCCTTCCACAAAACCCCTATTTCATCCCCACTCCCGTTTCTATGAGTGAGCTCCCCACCCACTCCCACCTCACCACCCTGGCATTCCCCTACACTCGGGCATTGAGCCTTCACAGAACGAACGGCCTCTCCTTCTTAGTAATTAAATGGAATGAATGACTAACCATTGTCAATTTGACAAGATTTGGAATAATTGTGTTTCTAGGGCAAATTATGCAAAAGAAGAAGATCCACCCTCTGGTTGCAGCAGGTACTAATTTTCCCACGATGAGTGAACTGGAATAGTGAATCTAGTAGAATATGCCCATTTATCCCCGTTTCCTTAATGTTCATCTGCTGCCTCAAATCTGTTGCTAGGCCTTCTCTGTCATGGTAGATCATACCCTTAAACTGTAGACTAAAATTACATGTTTTAATGTACAAAATAGAAAGAAGTGGAGAGATTTAATAAACAGAAAAGAGAATATTATGTAAGTCTAAAGGAAGGAACAAAATAGGTATCCAATTTAATTATGATAGCAAACTGATAAAATTCAAATCATGCAGAAAATTCCAATGGTGGTTTCCTGGGTGAGTCTTTAATAAATGTAAAACTTTTAATATTTTGTCGTAATTTAATTTTATTTTTAATTTATTTATTACACTCCATATTCCATTCCCCACCCCTACTATCCACACTCCATCTGATCCACATCTCATACCTCCTCCCCACCCCACCCTGTCTCCATGTGGATGCCCCCACCCCAACACCCCTCTGAGTGCCCTGGGGCCTCCAGTCTCTTGAGGGTTAGGTGCATTATCTCTGAATGAACACAGACCCAGCAGTCCTCTACTGTATGTGTGTTGGGGGCCTCATATCAGCTGGTGTATGCTGTCTGTTTAGTGGTCCAGTGTTTGAGAGATCCTGGGGTTCCAGATTAATTGAGACTGCTGGTCATCCTACAGGATCACCTTTCTCCTCAGCCTCTTTCAGTTTTTCCCTAATTCAACAACAGGGGTCAGAAGTTTCTGTCCATTGGTTGGGTGCAAATATCTGCATCTGACTCTTTCAGCTGCTTTTTGGGTCTTTTGGAGGGCAGTCATCATAGATCCCTTTTTGTGAGTTCTCCATAGCCTCAGTAATAGTGTCAGGCCTTGGGACCTCCCCTTGAGCTGGATCCCACTTTGGGCCTGTCACTGCACCTTCTTTTCCTCAGGCTCCTCTTCATTTCAATCCCTGTAATTCTTTTAGACAGGAACAATTATGGGTCAGAGATGTGACTGTGAGCTGGCAACCCCAAACCTCACTGGATCTCCTGTCTTCCTGCTGGAGGTGGGCTCTATAAGTTCCCTCTCCCTACTGTCAGGTGTTTCATCTAAGGTCCTTCCTTTTGAATCCTGGGAGTCTCTCACCTCCCAGGTCTCTGGTGCATTCCAGTGGGGGGAGGGAGGTTTAACCCCCAACCTCCTATTTCCTAGATTGCCTGTTTACATTCTTTCTGCTGGCCCTCAGGGCTTCAGTCTTTTTTCCCACACCAAATTCCAGACCAAGTTTCCCTCTCCCCCTCACTCTGCCATTTAACTCTAACTAAAACATTTAATTTTATAGGAAGTCATTTATATCTTGTTTGTAAAGATGAATTTATAACATCTAAAATTCTAACAGTTGCAAAGATTTTTATCAAGTGTGATTTAATTATTTTAATGATTGAAAATATGATTTCTAATGTATTCTACTGAGCTACTCCTGACTAGAATAACAGCCATATAATTTTATCTTCACCTTTACAATCTTACAGAAAATATATATATTTACTTTTCTCGTGCAAAAGCCCCAACTTTTTTATAGAGATTAAGTTTTAGTTATCATACAAAATAATAACTTTTATTATGACATTTTCATATATATGCATCATAGGTATTAAATATATCTCTTTATTACTCTCTCTTATTCTTCTTTCCTCCTTCTTCTACTTGATATTTCATTTTCTTTCCCAAATAATTCTACTGCTGCTTTTTTCAGATAGATGGATGGGAAGATAGATAGATGGATGGGAAGATAGATAGATGGATAGATAGATAGATAGATAGATAGATAGATAGATAGATAGATGATAGAAACATAGATAGATAGAAAGATACATAGATAGATACAGAGATATATAGATACATAGTTACAAAGATACATAGATACATAGATGTTAAATAGAAGATAGTTAGATGATAGAAAGATAAATAACAGAGAGAAAATAAGCAATGCTTATCTACCATCTCCTTGACAATCCTTTCCCCCTGCAATCCATATAGATCTCTTCCTTCTCCTACAGAGCACTCTTCTATTCTCAACTTACTCATATATGTAAATGCTTCTTATAAGAGAGAAATAATGATATTTGTTTTTCTCAGTGTGATTTATTTTACTTAAAATGATGACTTCAGCTTTCAAGTTAATTCACTTCCCTTCAAGTAAAATCTCATCCTTCTTTATGGATGAATAAAAAAATTGCACTGAATAGAGATTTGTGTGAATCTGAATATCCTTACTAAAATTAACATTTATTGTGATGAATAATACAGGGATTATTAAAAAATAAAGTCAACAGGGATTGACTTTAATTTTCAAACTGGCTAATAAAATAATAGTTAATTCTTAAAATAAAAACCACAAAAGTATTTAGGATTCCATGCAAATGGAAATT
Source organism: Mus caroli (assembly GCF_978045245.1). Lineage (NCBI taxonomy): Eukaryota > Metazoa > Chordata > Mammalia > Rodentia > Muridae > Mus > Mus caroli. The sequence goes on along the minus strand of NW_028227275.1, from coordinate 9,244,571 downwards.
GGAATTCATATCTTTATCATTAAGAAAATCATTAGCCTCTCAAAGATGCCTGTATTAGAGACAAATTTTAAAACTTCCAAGAGTCTACACTATAGTGTATTCTTAGGAATAAGAGAAAGTTTTCCTTTCTTCTACAGTATGCAAACAGTAAGTATTATCCAAGTATGCCATAAGAAATATAGTCTTGCAGTTCCTCAGAAAATCAGACTTAGTACTACCTGAGGACCCAGCTATACCACTCCTGGGCATATATACCCAAAAGATGCTCCAACATATAATAAAGACACATGCTCCACTGTGTTCATGGCAGCCATATTTATAACAGCCACAAGCAGGAAACAACCCAGATGTCCCTTAACAGATGAATGAATATAGAAACTGTGGTACATTTACACAATGGAATATTACTCGGCTATTAAAAACAATGATTTCATGAAATCCGCAGGCAAATGGATGGAACTAGAAAATATCATCCTGCATGAGGTAACCGAGTCTCAAAGAATACACATGGTACATACTCACTGATAAGTTGATATTAGCCCAAAAGCTCAGAATACCCAAGATATAATTCACAGACTGCATGAAGCTCAAGAAGAAGGAAGGCAAATATGTGGATGCTTCAGTGCGTCTTAGAAGGGGGAACAAAGTACTCACAGGAAGAAATATGGAGACAAAGTGTGGAGCAGAGACTGAATGAAAGGCCATCCAGAGACTGCCCCACCCGGGGATCCATCCTATATGCAGTCGCCAAACTCCAATGCTATTGCAGATGCCAGGAAGAAGTGCTTGCTGGCTGTAGCATGACATGGTTGTCTCCTGAGAAGCTCTGAAAAATACAGAGGAGGATGCTTGCAGCCAACTATTGATCTGAGTGCGGGATCCCAGATGGAGGAGTTGGAGAAGGGACTGAAGGAGCTGAGGGAGTTTGCAGCCCAGTGGGAGGAGCAACAATGTCAATCAGCCAGACCCCTTCCCCGCCCCTCCCCCCACAGAGCTCCCAGGGACTTCTGACCACCAACCAAAGATTACTTATGGAGGAACCCATGGCTCCAGCCGCGCATGTGGCAGGGGATGGCCTTGTTGTACATCAGTGGAAGAAGCGGCCCTTGGTCACGTGTGGGATGGATACCCCAGTGAAGGGAAATGCTAGGGCAGGAAGGCAGGAGTGGATGAGTGTGTGGGAAAGCACCCTCATAGAGTCAGGGGAAGGGAGATGGGATAGGGCATTTCTGGAGGAGAGACCTGGAAAGGGGATAACATTTGTAGTGTAAATAAATAAACTATCCAATTTAAAAAAAAAAGAAGAAGAAGAAAGAAAGAAATACAGTCTACAGATGCCTCACAAACCCTTAATGAAGCCATAGTGTGTCTCTGAAGACACACTGAGTGTCAACCTGCAGAAGAGCTGCAGCATCACAGAGAAGAGAGAGTGGACACAGAAATATTTTTCTCTGAATTCTTGTAGTTAACAGGCTGGATTGCAGCATTGTTGCTTGCCGATAATTATGTTCAAAAACAGCTGTGCAAGTTCTTTCTGACACTACTCAAACCCTTCAGTTATAAGCCTCCTACAGTTCACCAAGCCTGAACCCAGGCGGTGATCTCTTGAAGGGCTGGTTCTCCATGCCACACTTTCTGGGGCTCTCCGGTTTTCTTGTCTATGGTTTTGCACATCCAGAGACAGGCGTGTTGGTTTCAAAGGCTTGCTGAGCTGCTCATCCTGCCTGTGCCCACTACCCACAGACTGGGTTGCAATCTGATTGATTGAATCCCCCACGTTTTCACCACTTCTTTCTGCGGAGATCAGAAAAATCCATGCATAAAAGAAATGCAGTCAAGATGAGAGAGGAAGGTAGCCCAAGGGTCCCCTTTCCATCTCTTCTAAAACTACTCGGTGATTTAGAAAAATAAAATATAAAAATTGCTCAAAACAATAACCCTTTTCTAATCCACAAAATAAGTAATGCCTGTCTATAACAAGGTGACAGAAAAATCTGAAGATTAACAGTGCAAAAGGAGACAGCACTGGAGTCTTCATTTGCAGAAAGCAGTATGTGGGAGAAATGAAAACATTTTCTACTTCTTTATTCTCTCACACAGTACATCCTGACCCGGGTCTCCTCTCCCCACCCCACCCCCCACCTCCTCTCTCTTCCCAGTTCCACTGCCCCTCCATTTTCATTCAGAAAAGAGCCGGCCTCCCAGTGATATCAACTGAACATAGCATAGCAAGATTTAATAAAACTAGGCCCACACCTTCATATCAAGGCTGGATGATGCCACTCAGTAGGAGTAAAAGGGTTCTGTAAGCCCGAGGAAAAGTCAGTCCTATTGAGTGCAGCAAAACTTTCAAGCTCAACTACAACATGTGTGCCAAAGGCCTAATTCAGACCCATCAGGCCCCATGGTTGCTGCTTCGGTTTCTGGGAGCTCACAGTAGTCCTGTTGAGTTTGGTTGAATCTGTGGGCCATTTTCTCCTGCTGTTCTAGATTCCTTTGGCTCCCACAATCCTTCCTCCCCCTCTTCCCCAGGATTCCCCAAGCTCTGCCTACTGTTTGGGTGAGAGTCTCTGTTTCTGTTCCTACCAGCTACCAGAGGAGACCTTTTTGATGACGCGGGTTTGTTTTTGTTTGTCTGTTTGTTTGTTTGTTTGTTTGTTTTTGGCTTCTACCCTAGGTCTCTGAGCCATCCAGCTTCAGGTTCCTGGATATCCAGGCAGTGTAGGACATTTGCTCCCTCTTGTGGCTTGGGCGTCAAGTTAGACCAGTCATTGGTTGGCCACAGCCACAAGCTGTAACCTACCATGCCTCATTGCCTGTAGCAGGCAGGTCGTGGGTTTTGTGGCTCAGTTGGCATCCCAGCCTGGCTGCTTCAGGCTCCATATCCTCCACTGCTAGGAGTCCTCCCTGTAGTCATCCTCATAGGTTCCTGGAAGTTTCCAGGGCTCTAGCTTTCCACACTACCCCTTAAATGCCCACCTAAGTTGTCTCTCCCAGTACTCTCTCCCTTTCTCCTCCCTTCCCCAGCTAGTCCCACCTGTTCCACTCTCACAGACCTCCATTCCATCCACAAAGTCTATTCTATTTTCCCTTCCTAGAGAGACCCATGTGTCTCTCCCTAGAGCCCCCCCCACCACCACCATGTTACTTCACTTCTCTGCGGGGTTTAGTGCAATTGTCCTTTACTTAACAGCTAATACCAACTTACAAGTGAGTACATAACACGTTTGTCTTTCTGGGTCTGGATTACCTCACTCAGGATGGTTTATTGTCTAGTTTCATCCATTTGCCTGCAAATTTCACAATACCATTTTTTCTAACAGCTGAGTAATAGCCCGTTGTGTAAATGTACCACATTTTCTTTATCCACTCTTCCGTTAAAGAATATCTAGGTTCATGAACAGAATTCAAAATAATCCCCAAAGAAGGAGACCCAAGAGAGCAAACAGTCTAGCCGGGCGTGGTGGCGCACGCCTTTAATCCCAGCACTCGGGAGGCAGAGGCAGGTGGATTTCTGAGTTCGAGGCCAGCCTGGTCTACAAAGTGAGTTCCAGGACAGCCAGGGCTACACAGAGAAACCCTGTCTCGAAAAAAAAACCAAAAAAAAAAAAAAAAAAAAAAAAGAGAGCAAACAGTCTGAGATATTATAGTAATAAATTAATAATATTAAAAAAGAGAGAGATTGGTTACATATAAGTAAAACAAGAATCTTAAATAGTATATGAGTAATGATAATAGATGATTGGTAGTCAATTGATAGACATTATAAAAACTAAAAACAAAGCCCAGATAGATATTCACAATTGGCCCTAGATTTACTTGGAATTTAAAGCAAAGAAATTACAAATATAATTTATACCATGTATAGGGCTTAAAAATAACAAACCTTAATAATATTGAAATGCAGTGGGTGTCACAGTAAAAGCTGAGAGGAATCACTCCCGTATTCATGGAAACACAGGTTTGTCAACATCTTTACAATATGTACAGTAATTTTCCATAGGAAGACTTGATAGTACATACTTCAGGGTGAACATTAGCAGTAGTGTTTGAGAGTGTTTTTCCTGCCTCTCCTTTAGTTTCCAGTGCCTTAGTGGTTCTTGACTTTATCAGACTTCTTAGAATTTGTTTGGCTTAAACTTTCCAGTTGCTTTGCAGGGAATATCATATATAACTCAAAACTGCCCTTGGCTTTGATATCAGCTTGCTCCAGGCCTTTGCTTTTAACTATGGTCAGACTCTAACATTATTTGAGGGCTCAGGAACAGTGGCGCAGAGAGTGTCTCAAGTCTTTACATCTCTAAAAGGCACAAAAATGTGTAAAAAGAAGGTGTGTGTGTGTGAGAGAGAGAGAGAGAGAGAGCCTAAAGATAGAGAGTAAAATCTATGCGACTCCTTATCTAGTATTATTTAGAAGTTTTAAAGGATTGTTTAAAAAATGTGGATAAAATAAAACATAACTGAGCCTATTATGATAAATCACTTTGTACCAAATCACAGATACTTTGTTTGCAAACGAGGTGGATATTTTTTAAAATCCACAATCCTGATACAGTATTTACAAAAATTAAAATTCATTTCTAAACTGTCAATTAGATCATCATCCATTAGGGAGATGCTCAGGAAAATATTTGAAAACAAAAACAAGCAAAAGTCTGTTCATCCATTACTTCTCACCGCTGAGCCATATGATGCTGCCTTCCCAGGATTCCTGTTGCTCCATCCTTAGGGCAGTTGATAACAGGAAGCAAATGAAAACTACGCATTGATTAATCGCCACCACTGCAATCAGCTTACGTCATACTGGACGCTCAATCAAACTAGCATAATGTAATGAAGAAGCCCTAACAGCCACACAGCTGACTTCTCGGAGGGGCTGGCCTCTGGTCACAGCTGTCACTTGGCTTCTCTATGTGTGGCCAGCTGAGGATAATGATCACAAGGTTATGAGGGTCACACAGATGTAGTATAAAATGACAGAAGAAGTAAGAATATGTCTCGGACCTTGGAATCGGTCTATTTGCAGCAGGACAATGGCTATGGTTGATGATTCAGTTTTTATCTTTTTAAGGGAAAATGATGCATGGAAACATGGCAAAGATTTAAAGTTAGGCGTTGTTTTCTATAGAACATCTAGGTCCTGGATTTTAAAAAGAATCAAAGAAATGGACCTTTAATGCTGACCAAACCATTGTGTCAGGAAGTTGGGTTGTTTGGATCACCAGTTCGTAGCCACGTAGTTGCTACAAGGTATCATGGTACCTTGAATCATTCCAGACTCCACGTATTTTGTGGAGGAAACTTAATATCTTGTCCCAGACACAAGTGCCTCAGAAAGTGAGAAAGTTTTGATCTTAAGGTAAGAAGCCCCAGTATATTCTGCATGAGACACTAGATTAGGGATCATTTCTTACTCCTCCTTAAGCAGATGCCACAACAGGAATAATCATGAGGAGTTAAAGGAAAGGAAAAGCAAGTATTCAGTGAGATGGGGCGGAGCCAGGGAAGGCCAAGGAGCCTTCACTGAGTCAGACCACAATGTGACTCAGCCCAAGAAGGAAAGAGAAAGAGTGAAGGGTGGGTGGAAGTGTCCAAGACAGAACAAGGATGGTTCAGCAGGGCTGTCTGTGAGTTCTGGAGCCAAAGTTAGCAGTGCAGAGGAGATTGTTCTCTTATTACTACTTATGGCAGCTGTGCTCTGTTATAGGATAGAGAAATGAGTACACAGAGATGGGTTTCTGAAATCAGAAGCTTGGTCCCTCATTCATGGATGGTTCATATGTTGAAAGATTGGGAACATTCTTATGGCAGCAAGAGGATGGAATCCAAGTCCTTTCATTGTCTTTGTAGGGTAAAACAAAATTAGCAAGTTTACCTGTCACCTAGCTCACAGTGTCTGAGAGTTTTAGATTATATTAAAACATTATGCATGACGGGTATTTTTAGCTGAAAAAGTGGAGGCAGAAGAAGGTTCCCTGCCTGTCCAAATTCACCTGCTCAAGTGAGCAATACTTCAGTGCTAGAAATGAGCAGCAGCCGAACTGCTGTAGCCTGTGACCTGAGCACTGTGGCTAATGAGAAGATGTTTAACTCCACATAATGGATGGGACAGCATCTACAGAAACAACCATAGAAACAGCCCAGAGGGATGAATGCCAAAATTTCCTATTTCTGTCCATTATGTCCATTCTCAGCTTTTGATTGTTTGTGTGTAAATCCTAAATCATATAAACTACAAATTCCTTTGAGTGTCCTATAGAAAAGAAAGCAGAATTCTTTCAGTTTTCTAAAGTCTAGTCCTAAACACTCAGGTGAAAACTAGTGGGTCAGACTCTAAAATGAAGTCAGTAGGGTTTTCTATTCATGAGCAATGGGGAGACTTGGCAGAAGCAGGATGGCCAGGTACAAGGGGGAAAAATGCGACCATTTATAAAACAGGAGTTATAATAACAAAATGGCAGGAGGCCCTCATGACTCAAGAAAAAGTCATGGATCTGAGAAACAATTTCATTTTCCAAATATCCATTCAACTGGACTTATCCCATCTATTTTGAAATAGACTTGGGGACATTAGAGTTAAACTCCGAAATAAAGATGTGACGATGAATTGCAATAATATTTTCCTCAACTATTCCTTAAAAATGAGATTTTTTATTTCACTTTTTACTATAGGCCCTTTTTATTTTGTATTTCAAACAAATGTGAGTTTGATGAATTATTTACTAAGGACTGGATAAACAAACTAGTACATGAGCACACAAAGCAGTTTTTATTTAAGTAAATTAGTTTTGATAAATGAGCTCTGCCTGGAAGATTTATCAATGCAAACTAGAATTGCCCTATACTTGCATAACCCTAAGCCTGTTTTTCATTTGAACCTTCTATTGCACACTGAGAAAAAGAAGGTGAAGTTATATTCTTTCCAATTAGACATTAGGGAAATTTTAGTTTTGTTTAAGCTAATATTGTATGATATGAACAGAAAAAAATAAACACTGAAGACATAAAAACTGCATGTATTTATGTAAATGATATATGTATTATGAATAAGGAGAAAAAATATAATTAGAACAACCCAATCTTAGTACTAAATAAAAATATTACATTTCATAAGCTTTCTTAATGGACTACTATCTAAATACAGCTAAGGACCGGGTATCATTTAAAATTTCAGGTGAACCTTGAACCTGTAGAAAATCATTAGCTAAGACGCACCCTAATCTATAGGAATGGTGCTGCACATGTGTGCTAGCACCCCAGAAGTGGAAGTAGGATTGAGGCTAGCCTGAGCTACATAGTAAGGCCTAATTAATGGAAGAATAAAGAATAAAGAGACAGGGAGGGAGTAGGGAGGGGTGGAATGGAGGGAGGGAAGAAGGGAGAAGGGAGTCACTGAACAGACCTCCCAAAAACAACCTGGGGAAGATGAAAGTCCACAGGTTTATAAGCTATCTTAGTTAGGATTTCTATTGCTGCAGCAAAGCACCATGATCAAAATCAAGTTGGGAGGAAGGAATTTGTTTGGCTTAAACTTCCAGATCATTATGGAAAGGCATCAGAAACAGTACTCAAGTCAAGCTGGTCCAGGAGGCAGGAGCTGATGCAGAGGGATGGTGTTTACTGGCTTGTTCCATATTGCTTGCTCTGCCAGTTTTTTTACATAACCTAGAACAATCAGCCCTGGGGTGTCACTAATCACAATGGACTGGACCCTTTACCATCAATGACTAATGAAGAAAATGCTCTACAGGCTTGTCCAACCTTGTGAAGGCCTTTTATCAATCATGGTTTCCTCCTCTTGGTGACTACAGTTTGCATCAGGTTAACAGAAATCTAGCTATAACCTAAGCTATACAAATCTTGCTTTATTTCCTCATAGGTCTCTAACACAGAAAAACTTATTCTGTTAATCATGCCAACTTAGATCTTCTGAGATTACAACTACTTGTGGCAGAATTTCAGAGCAGCTATAGAAGTAATAGGCATAAGCCTCTTAATGTAGTATACTGAGGATCAGAGTCATCATGAGAGTGAGTATGAGGCTGGGTATAGAAAAGCTAGAGGTTGAGGGAGGCCAGCTAAAAGGAGAAGAGAAAGGAAGAGGACCAACTGAAACAAAGTCTGTATGATCATGTCCTCAAGAAGAATATTGCCTTTTTATGGTAACTCTAAAACCATTTGCAGTCACCAATTCATAATACACAAGTTTTAAATGCATAAACTCATGTTCATTTACTAGAGCAAATATTGAAAATACTGTCTGTACCTGATCATGTGATAGTTATGTCAATTATAGTGCTAATTAATACACGATTTTATTGTGTAAGCCTTGAACTTTATTTTTTATTTATCATTTAAAGGTATTAGCAACCAAACTCAGATCCTCACACATAACAGGCAAATATCATGCCATTCAGTTATATTCCCAACCCTTTTTATCTTTTGCCTTTTAATATAGGGTCTCACCAGTTACACAAATGGCCTTGAATTTGTAATCTTCTTTTCTGAGGACCCTGAGTTGTTTGGGTTACAGACCTGATACACCATTTTAGCCGCATGCCTCATTTTAGCCAAGGGAGAGAAGCTACCATTACAATAATAGTGACATATTTAACTTAGAGTATGTTTCCAAAAGCAGAGACAACCAGAAACCATGAGCTTCATAATGAAATGTTACATAACCAATTATATTGTATTTATTGCACAAAACCTATGTTAAGAATAAGTGAGTTTTTAACCAGAAAACCAGATATATATGCTACCTACATCTGCAGCTCAGTGAACACTGAGGAAGCCATTGAAAAAATGTAAGTGCCATATAGAGGAGCTATGAATTACAGTCTTTTGGACTTGGCACAGTAACTAAAATGATAATGTCACAGCATTCGTGATTTCTTGAAGTCCCGTAGGCCTATATAATCTTGACCAGCCAATAGTAAACCATAGATTAAGAAGACTCACAGAGCCCTACCTCTCCATGCTGAACCACTAGCTACTAAAAGATTTGGGGAAGATTGGATATTCAGTCATCATCTTTAATTTTGTGTCTTCAGAGAATGTCACCAGTCTCCAGTGGATTGTTCCAAGCCTATGGTCACATAGATTACCATAGTTTCAATAGAACAAAACAACAGAAAGTCCTAAGTATGAAAGATTCATATGGATGTTAGGGATCATATAAATGGAAGGGAATTTTTATGATAGGTATTTATAATAATCATAATACATTTTATAATTGCATGACATTTTCAAAAATACACAGTAAAAATCATATAAAAGTAAAAAACAACATAACCTAGTGCCCTAGTTAGGGTTCCATAGATTTGAAAAGACACTATGGCCAAGGCAACTCTTATAAAGGCAAATATTTAGTTGGGGCTGTCTTACAGTGTCAGTGGTTCAGTCCATTATCATCATGGTGAGAAGCACAGCATCATGTGGACAGACTTAGTGCTGGAGGAGCCAAAAGTTCTACATCTGGATCTAAAGGTAGACAGGAGAAGACTGTGGGAAGCGGTTTCTGCTGTGCTTGTGTGGCCTAATTGGTAAACAAGCAATGTGAGCATGTGCAAGAGTTTTTTCGTGCCAAGTCATGGCCCATCCCGGGGCTTGCTGATGAGGCTCTGGGAGAGCAGCCAATCAGGTGTGGACATATCACACTAAGGTGTATATACGCAGCACCTTTTTGGTGCTTGGGGTCTTCCTCTTCATGTTGAAACTGATGTAATAAAGTTGCTGCAGAAGGATCCAGTTTCTCAGCGTGTGTTCTTGCTGGCGAGACAATAGTGCGTGTGAGAATTGGCGCCGAAACCCGGGAATTGGGAATTGCCTTACCATCGCCAGTGCCGAGGAGACCCTCCGTTAGCGGGGCCGATTCAGAACTGCAGTCAGGTTGGTTTTTTAAGGTTCTGAGAGGCATGTTTGGTTCTGGTCTTTCTCTACAATTAGAAGGGGCAATGGAAGCCTTTGTAATTGTTCTTGTAGCACTTATCTTTTTCCTTATAGTGAAAGCAGGACAGGGAGTGCTGGAGGAGGTTCAAGACAGCATGTCAGAAACAGAGCAGGGTAAAAGATTGAGAGCTCAAAGAAAAAAAGGTATATCTAAGAAACAAGGCCCTTCCAAGGATTCTGGATCCGGGGAAGAGAGAGAGAAAAGGGAAAGGACACCCTGGGAGAGAAAAAGAAGAAAGGAGAGAGAAAGAGGAGGAAAGATAAAGGTGAGAAGAGAAAAGAGAAGGGGAAGGAGTCCCCCGAGAGGAAGAACCTTTATTCGTTAAAAGAACTTGAGGGTTTAAGACTTGATAGCTCAAGCTCAAGTGAAGAACTTAGTCCCTCGGAGGAAGAAGACTTAGAGGAAGAAGCAGCCCACTATGGGGAAGAAAGATACCACCCTGATGAGGGTAAAAATAGCAAGCCAAGGAGGAAGTTAAAAGGAAATGGTGGTTTAAGTCAGGGCATGGTTCGGTCTCCGAGCCCTAGCGCCCCTCCACCTTATGCAGAAAATTTTGGCTCAGATTCTTTTATCCCTCGAGACGAGCAGCAAAAATTACAGCAGATGTTTCCTATCTTTGAGGCAGCAGATAGAGGACGCGTTCACACGTCTGTGGAGCACATACAGATCAAAGAACTTGCTGAGTCGGTCCGTAATTATGGAGTTAGTGCCAATTTTACTTTATCTCAAGTTGAAAGACTTGCTACTTTGGCCATGACTCCGGGAGACTGGCAAATGGTGGCAAAGGCTGTGCTCACCAATATGGGGCAGTATTTAGAATGGAAAGCCTTATGGTATGACGCCTCTCAAATGCAAGCAAGGGCTAATGCCGCAGCTGAAGGTGATCAGAGAGATTGGACATTTGATCTGCTGATGGGTCAGGGACCATATGCAGCTAATCAGACAAATTATAATTGGGAGCATACGCTCAGGTTTCAGCTGCTGCCATAAAGGCATGGAAATCATTGCCCACCGGTGTTGACAGTGTTGCAGAACTCCAGAGAGACAATGAGGCACTGAATCAGGTAAGAGAGAAGTGCTCTCAATTGGTTTCGGAGAGAGGGTCTGTTTGTGTTTCCTCAGGATCATCGACAACAGCTGCAGATCTCGATGCGACTGACAAGGACCGTGAAAGAGCAAGATGAGCCCCAAGATGATCCTCTTGCTCCTGATGATTGAGACCAAAGTACAGACCTATTGAATCACCTGAAGGGGAACTGGTCACAGGAGCTGGAAAGGTTGCAGACGCGGCTGCAGATACAGATCCTGAACCTCAATGGGACCAGAGTGGAACCAGTGACCCTTGAAGATTTTACCTCTTGGCTTGTCTTTGTAATAATTTATTATTTTAAGGAGTGGATGGGGGCTATATTGTTTGGCGCAGCCTTATGTTGTGGGATAGTGTTTATGCTATGGTTGGTTTGCAAACTCAGATCTCAACAGAAACTTGACAATGTCGTTATCACTCAAGCACTTGTGGCCATTGAATAAGGGGCCTCCCCTAAAATTTGGTTCAGCATCTGAGTTCTCTACTCTTGCATCCCATGGATCTGCGGATCCATTGCACTGGGATGAGAGAGACTCAATGATCATTGATCAGCCCTTGCACATCGCTGAGGTTTCCTCATTGCATGTGAAAGGGTGATCATGATTTCTCCACTAAAATTTTTCTTTAAAACCTGGCTGGCCTTGCTTGTAGAGTTCACCCTAGGCCATCTAGCAGTTATTGTCACATAGCACTGTGGTATCCAGAGACGGGCAACTTTCCTCGTGCACAGACCAACCTATAATGCTGCGTTATGCCATGGGTTGCAAGGCTAAGCACTGCACAGAGGATAGCTTGCTGTTGGCATCCTGTGGAAGACACGTCTGATTGCATGAAGGTTCAGTGTCCTAGTTTCCTTCCCCCAGGAAAAACGACACGGGAGCTGGCCAAGACCTCTCTGGGTGATGAGCCCAAGGGATGGTTTTGTGTAGAGCCCCTATGCTTGCACACTGGGGATCAGACCTCTACCTTCACCCATGAGGCTTGTTTGTAGCAATCAAAATCTGGCCATAGATTAACATCCTGGCCTTTTGATGCACCTGCCGCATGCAGAGAGTACAATCTTCCCAAGTGTGACTTGGCATGATAGAGAAGTAGTCAGTGACAGATAAGACTCCCTGGGCATGTCACCAACCTAAGACAGGGATCAAATCAATGCTGTTTGTCTCCCAAGGATGGGTAAGGGGCATTGCTGCAAGGGGCAATCTAAGACAGACATTCTCTCTGCCAAAAAATAAGCCACAACTAACATAAAAGCTGCGCAGGTGTATAGGTAAGGCTGTGACATTAGAGGAACGACCTAAAACAGGGATCACAGCAGATGGGCATAACTGCAGAGGCCTAGACCAGCCTCGTTTTAATAAAACAAAAAGGGGGAGATGTGGGAAGTGGTTTCTGCTGTGCCTGCGTGGCCTAATTGGTAAACAAGCAATGTGCGCATGTGCAAGAGTTTTTTCGTGCCAAGTCATGGCCCATCCCGGGGCTTGCTGATGAGGCTCTGGGAGAGCAGCCAATCAGGTGTGGATACGTCACACTAAGGTGTATATATGCAGCACCTTTTTGGTGCTTGGGGTCTTCCTCTTCATGTTGAAACTGATGTAATAAAGTTGCTGCAGAAGGATCCGGTTTCTCACGCATGTGTTCTTGCTGGTGAGACAATAGTGCGTGTGAGAGAAGACTTTTTTCTGCAGGCTTCCAGGGGATGACTCTTTTCTGTACTGGGTGGAGTTTGAATACAGGAGTCCTCAAAGCCTGCCAACATAGTGACAAACTTCCTCCAACAAGGCCATGCCTACTCCAACAATGCCATACTTTCTGATAGTGCAACTTCCACGGGCCAAGTATATTTAAATCACCACACATATTTCTCAAACCCATTAATTTAATGTATAATAATTATGTCATCGTTGTTAGCCATATAATTATGATATAAAAATGAATAAAATATAAATATGAGCAATATTAATTAGTATAATTTAAATATTAATTAAATAAGAGTTGTGCTATAAGAAAATGGTTGTAAATTTGGAGAAGGCTTTGAGATTATAATCAGCCTAAAGATAATACAGGGAAAGGCAACTCTTATAAAATGGCAGTGTACATTTAGCAAAATTCACATTTTGCATCACCATGTATGCTGAAGGATATTGTATGAGTTAAATGAGCCTAACTTCATTAAAATAATGATGATAGGCCTGGAGAGAAATCACAGTCTGTAAGTGTTTGCTGTCTATTTAGACCTCAGTTAGTACACTCACATAAGAAGCTGTCTCTGGTTATACATGTTCATAATCTAAATAGGTTATAGATTCTTGGAGCTCACTGGTCAGCCACCCACCCAAACAGTGAGACCCAGGTTCATTGAGAGATCCATCTTGTCTAAAACATATACAGTTGAAGGTGACTGAAAATGATACCTTTGGCCTTTACATGCATGCACATGCATGGGTACCTTGATATCCATGTACACATATCACATAAACAAATACACACAGCACAGAGACAAGCAAAAACAATGATTAAAAACCTAGAGAATAAACATTTAATAGTCTCTAAAGACAGATTAGCAATTAGATTATATGAACTGGATTTGCTTGACTCAAATAAATGAGAGTGAAAAAGAAGACAGAATCTAGCTTTCTACATATTTGACTCTATGGATATAATATTGAATATTGAGTGAAAGGTGGATAATGGAATAGAAGAAGGAAAATGTGATGGGGCATAAGGACATGATAAAAGTATAAATGGGGAGGGGGGAGCATGTTCCAAAGACCTTTTGAAAGGGACATATAAATGCTACATAGGTCAATAACTTATTGTGTGTTATTTAATGGATTAAAATGAAGTTACTCTGTCATAAGGAAAAATACCTCTACTAGGCATCAGAGGCTACCAAACAAAACAAACAAACAAACAAACAAACAAAAAAGAAGCACCAGGAATGAGTTACTCTTTTGGAGTTGGCCAGTGAGATCCCACAGACTCAAATATTACAAGCTACAGCCAATGATATTTATTCCAAACTTCATAGTAAGGGCCTATGGGTGAAGACACCTCATACAGAAAAATAAAGAAAGCAAGCTGATATTCATCTAGATGCTTTATTCTTACTGGCTAAATTCATAGTACTGGAGTGTGGTTACACACTATTGTTCTGCTAAAAGGAAACAGCATTAAACTGACTTCTAATGACATCATTTTTTTTAATGATGTAAAGTTCTATGTGTAGAGAAATGGGACTGGTTCTGAAAAGAGTTGGTCCTTTCCAACTCTCACATCAATATGATCAAAATATATTGTATGAAATTAATAAATAACTAATAAAATGAAGCTGACAACCAGGTGTTAAATGGATCATTCATGTCATGGAGCACACTTAAAATAAAATGGAATTCATGAAAAAGTTTTAACTAGGGAAGTGACACGATTAGATAGAATTTTGTGAAAGAAAATCTATATCTATAATGGAATATGTGAGGCGAGAAACAGAGTTCTTTATTGCTAGTGGCTGGTACAAGACTCACTAGATACTGCAAGGGACTTATTTGAGACCGGCTAGAGTGGTAGCATAATCAGTAACTGAAAATGAGCCACAACATCAGGACTGAGCAGAATAGATGGAAATAATAATTGCTAGGACTTGGATTCCCATATATAAATGTTGTCATCAACCATAGTTACATGGGAAAGAACTGGAAGAAAAATGCCATCGATATCATCTTTGCCTGAAAACATTTGAGGCATTTTCAACCTTTACAACAAAGCTTAGTGGAAAAGATTCACATTTAGAAGAGGGATATGCATAAACGAGATAAACACATTGGACAAACATTTAAAAACTAATGAGGATAAAAATGTGTTTTCAGATATGGGGTCCACTGCTTCCTAGGTTTGAAGTAAAGTCCTTTGCACCCCAGGAATGCTTAGAATAATAATTCAGAGAAGTCACTGACCATTCAACATGCTGGCAGCAGAGACAAACTCTATAATATGCAAATTGTATCAAAATATAGAGGATGATGGGAGACCCAGGGACTGTCATGGTCAACTCAAAACAAACTTAACGGTGATTTGAGGTTCTCTGTCTCATAATGTTAAGTCTGAGTGTTGTTTTGTTGATATTGTTGGTGTATATTCTTCTGTCTGCTTTACAGGGTCTTTTATTATGGTTTCCAATATTGAATTTTTATGGAATCTCTAGGAGAACAAATGTATGTGTGTCTGTATTTATTTACATTTTTGTGCTTTTTCTTTGGGTTTTTCTTCTTTGTGGTGTGTGTGTATGTATGTGTGTCTGTCTGTCTGTCTGTTTATCTGCCTTCTGTATGTATATGTTATATTCCAATTTTTGGTTTTGTTGTTTATTAAACTTATTGTAGTTTATTATTATTATTATTATTAATTATTATTATATGCCTTATTGCTTTCAAAGGAGAGAAAGAAAGTGTATAGATCCAAATGGGAAGGGAGGTGGGTACCTGCCTCTATCTGCCCTGTACTGAGATCAAAGATGTGTGCCACCACCACTGGTTGAGGGTTTCTATAAAATAATGAAGAATAATTCCTATTGTTTCCTTCACTGAAGGCAAATCTATTCTGCCTAAGAACCAGTGTGTCTCAAACAGACATAGTATCTTGGGAAATAATACCTAGCATATCTTTGGTTGTGATGTGTACCCAAGATAACATCACTGAATCATGGGAAATCTAAATGATATTAAGTATTTCACAAGTATAACTAAGGTTCATGCATGGAATGCCACAGGGCCTCATTAACAGTAAAGTGAACTATAATTTTGCTAAGCTTCAAAAACAGTTTTGCACTATGAAGAGGAAGCCTTCCTTTAACACTTATCTAATATTGCCACTGGCATATTTACCAGAGTTGAAGCTCCAAGAGTCCAAAAATGAAAATTAATGTCAATATATCAGAAAAGGTTAATTGAACATCCTCCAGTCTTTTAAGGTTAAGAAGACAAAAATTTGCTATGTTATCAATCAAATGAAGAGGATTATTCATAAGACTAAAAATTACTGATAAACTAGAGATGATAGACATTCAATGATCCTTGCAATATATCCCACATTTCTTAAAAAAGAACAAGTTCTCACACTATATTTCAGAGACAAGGGAATGTCTCCAGAGGAAGATAACTAGAGGATACACATTTTATATATAATACTTGCTTTTAAATTAAAAAAAAAAGAAAGCACAGCATTGTAACTGTAATCCTAATACTCAGGAGGCTGAGGCAACGAAATTAATTTTAGTTGTAGGGTTGTCTGTGCTACATAGTGAAGTTCAGGCCAACCTAAGCTTCAGAGTAAAACCCTGTCTTAAACTGGCAAAATAGAAAATGCAAACCAGACATGTACACACCATTCTAATAAGCAACTGATTTTACAACTCAAGGTTAAAATAAATGAAAATGAAGTGATCAATTAAAATATGACTAAAACACACCAAAAGGACTCTTGCCAATGCAAGCAAGGCAAACATGGCTCTGGCAGGCCTTGCCCTTCTCCCCAGTTCCTTCTGTCCTGCTAAAAACCATTAGATGGCATTTCCCAAGGTCTTTTCCATTATTTGGACACTTTCTTCTTCTGAGGGTGACTACTAGGTAAGCTATCAAAGTTTTGAAGTCCAACATTCAAAAGCCCCTTTTGGCTATCTTAATTAACATGTCCAATTAAAATTAGACACCTTATCCTAGCATTGGGCTCCCCCTTTACCTTTGAAAACTGTCATTTGCCTATGGACCATGCCTGTATCCTCTCTATCCAGAGGCAGCCTCACCCTCAAGCATCCCACTCCCATGACTCACCCTTGTTCTCTTCTCCATCTCCCTCATCCTCTACATCCTGTCTTTGTCTCCATTCCCTGCTCTCTGCTCCACTGGAGCAAATAAATCACCTTTGTGCTGAGAACAGTCTTGGGGTTCTTGAGCTGATACTGACTCTTTCATATACTCTAATTAGATACACAAATGATTCATTTTTTATTAACAAATGGGTAATTGAGAGTAACCATAACTAACATACTGGAGAAATGGAGGCTGATTAATCTCAAAAGACAAAAACTGGAATTCACAGTTTTCATAAGGAAAGGATTAATTCAACATTTACAAAGGACAAATAGAAATGTTTAGAAAAATAATTTATTAAAGAGACAAACAGAAGATATTATTGGCAAACAATCTTTCCAAACTAAGCATAAATACAAAACAAAAACAAACAAACAAAAAAATTAGCAACAAAAAACAGTGTATGGAGACCCGGAGAGTTAGAGAGTGAGAGACCTTGGAACACTCAGCACGAAGTGGTGTGTCTCCATCAAATCACTGCCTTCAGAGCTCAGAAAATACCACAGAGGAGGAGCAGAAAGAGTGTAAGAGCCTGAGGGGATTCAGGCCACGAAAAAACATGCCCTGCTAAATTCACATTAACAAATTGCGTATGAATCCACAGAGACTGTAGCAATAAGCACACGCCAGTGCTGGTCTATACAGGTCTTCTGCACTTACATTATGGCTTCTAGTATAGTGTTTTTAAGGGATTCCTGAATATGCAAATGAGTGTGTCTCTGATTCTTGTGCTTTCACTTGGGCTCTTTTCCTTCTGTTGGTTTATCTTGTCCATACACACACACACACACATACAAATTAGTGAATAATTAGTTGACTGAGTGAAAACCTAGCCACTAGTGTAAAGGCTTACAACTGAATTGTTATTTATAGCTACTGGTAGAGGGGGGAAAGCAAATGAATGTTATGTTAGTGGAATACATTTGACAAGTTGTCTGCCTCAAAAACCTTGCACAGTTTACATAGAATAGAAACATTAGTGACAAAATAACAATATTTCTGCATATTTTAAATACCAAGATAACCTATATTGATGAGCATTTCACTCAATCTTCTCCATAATTATACTATATACTGTTTTTAAATTTTGTATCATATGTGAATCCACTTTTTCTGAGCATGATGAGCATATATGAATCTTGACCTGGAGTGGTTGATATGTGCAGTGTACTGCCACATGGTTCTCTCTACTAGAGAGAACTCAGGTTCCAACAATGAAGCCAAAGTCCCTGAAGGGGATGTAGGCTCAGATTGTCTCCAACAATACTTAAAAGAAGAAATGTCATATTCCATTTACTGAGTGTAGACGAGACAAAAGGATACTTTTCAACGGTTTACATGATTCACTACATTGTTAATTTCAAAATCTTGTATTGTTGTATGAATGAACATTAATAAGACATACTGCTCCATGCAAATACATTATATAATTATAATAAGCAACACGAAGACATATAGCATCAAACAAAATCAAGCAGGTTTTACTTCAAGTATTCATGATTAATTTTCCCATTTGAAATATCATGTGTGTGTGTGTGTGTGTGTGTGTGCGCACGCGTGTTTGTGTGTGTGAAAATCAGAGGACAACAATTGTGAGTGAGTTCTATCTTACTAGGAGTCTGGGAGGATTAACTCACATTATCAGGTAGACATGGCAATTACATGTATGTCTTGAGTTATTTGACTGGACCAAGATGAATACATGTTTAAAGAAATCAGTTCTATTGTGTATTGTCTCTTGTGAATAAGGCAGGGTTCTAGATGCATAGCAGATTTTCATTTTTTTAAATAATGTTCTTGTTTAAAGTAAAGGAGAATCATGTGTCCATCAAAATATTGAATCGAGTCTCAGAAGTTGTTCAGTTTCTTCTGTGTTTATTTCCCACATAAAAGTAAAATCAAAAGTTGATCTAAATAATGATGGCAAACTTCCTGGTAGGGATTGGACATAGTAGTTGCATGAACCATAATGCCAAGAGCTGCAAACACACTTTTGAATACCTTAGTGTGAAATCCCTACAGTAGGGATTAAGAGGAACATTATAGCAGAAAATGATTTTCCAAAGACTCTAGGTACCAATTTTCTAGAAACCAGGCAGGAGACGCAACATTGTCTCTAATAACCACCATTAAACAACTGTAGCATAATATTGCTAACAAAAGACATGCTGCAAGCAGAGAAAATTGCCTTTGGTAAAATTTATTCCCCTAAATCACTGATCTGACTAACACTTCTTGCATGGACTATAGAAGGGACTAGAGCACAGTTTCTAGTAATTGTTGCCAAAGCTGAGAAAGAAAGTGGCTCAGTGAGATATAATTACTTCAGACTTCTTTGGAAAAGATCTCATTTATTTGCATTATAGCAAAACAGGGGTGACCTGAAGCATTCATACGACCCTTGTGGCACTTGCACGTCTTGGATTTTCCTTGATCTTATTTATTGCTAAAGGCTTTGCTGTTTTCTTTTACATTAATTTAGATCATTAAGCACAAGACTTTCTTTTTTAAAAAAATAAAGATACTACCTGGTTACGATAGGCTGAATGTTATCTTCCTATGATGGTGAATATGGATTATCAACTTGACAGAATCTAGAAAGAAACTCTATGCATGTCTAAGAGGGAGTCTCTAAATTAAGTGAGACTTAATGCCTCACATCAAACACACTCATAGGCACACTTTCTATGGCCTGGTGTCCTAGAATACATTTTAAAAGTAAATAAAAGTGGGTTAATCATAGCAGTCCTTGCTTGCTGCTGCACTGCAATAGGATCAGGGACTTGAAGGATGTGGCTCCATCCCTTCTCCACCATTATACACTTCTCCACCATGGTCCACAAACTTTGGTCAGGATGGTCCGCTTCTTCTTTACACTGCCTTTTAAAGGTAATACAGAGACAACGTGTGGAGCACAGAATGAAGGAAAGGCCATACAGAGACTGGCTCACCTGGGGATCCATCCTATATACAGTCACCAAATGCAGACACCATTGTGGATGCCAAGAAGTGCATGCTGACAGGAGTCTCATGAAAAGGCTCTGCCAGAGCCTGACATATACAGAGGCAGATGCTCACAGCCAACTCTTGAATTGATCATGGGGTCCCCAATGGAGGAGTTAGAGAAAGGACTGAAGGAGCTGAAGGGGTTTGCAACCCCATAGGAAGGACAACAATATCAACCAACTGGAGCTCCCAGGCTCTAAACTATCAACCAAAGAGTACACATGGAGGGAACCATGGCTCCAGCAGTATATGTAGCAGAGGATGGCTTTGTCAGGCATCAAGGGGAGAAGAGGCCCTTAGTCCTGTGAAGGCTCAATGCCACAGTGTAGGGGAATGGGAGAGTGGGGAGGCAGGAGTGCCTGGCTGGGTGGGGGCACACCCACACAGAAGCAGGAGGAAGGGGATGGGAGAGGGGGTTTCTAGGGGAGAAATCAGTAAAGGGGATAACATTTGAAATGTAAATAAATAAAACATCCAATAAAAAATAAAGGTGTTCTACTACAGCAGTAAGGAAAATAACTAGTATACCTTCCCACATAAAATAGCTGTTCACTTGGGCTCATCAGATCCACAGGATACCCAATCATGCTGACTGAGTTTTCTTCAGCATCAACTAGAATGACCTCTATCCTGTTACATTTGCCTCTTTATCACTCACAGAAAGTCATTTTCTCCCCAATATCTAAAGCACTAAAATATATCAGTTTTCTTGTCAATAGACAAGAGCAATAGAGAGAACAGATCTCAGGTGTTAACAGGTGAATGGCGAAAAATACACATGTGCTGAGAGGTTTGCATAAATGAAGGTCAGTCCAGTATTCTTATCTGCATATGACTGACACAGGAGTTGGCATGAATTGAAGGACAACCACCATGGACTATGTGTAAGGGAATCCCATACCATAAGGATGCTTAGTGTGAAAAACCTGGCCATGTTAGCACACAGTTTTGATATACTAAGTACCCAACTAAAATTCTGCTAGAAAATAAGCCTACTGCTAGAAAATAAAGTTAAACTTTGTTACTCATGATCCTGTGATATTTTTTTAGGATCTCCTGAGTTCTAAGCATAACCCATACTTGAGGGAACTTGAACCCAGATGTCCTTGTAAGCTATTTTGTATATACCTCAGAATCCTATTTATTTTACAACAGTTTATTCCCCTTTGAATATTGTTCAAGTGTCTTCCTTAAAAATCCATCTTGTTTACTCTGTGGTATTTTCTATCTATGTTTTGATTACCTATCTTGCTCTTGTCTAGTTGTTACTTGTGATCATAAATGTGTTGCTGTTTCTTTTTTCTATTTAAATTGATGTATCTGTTCTTCTAGTCTCTTTCATCAAGCTGTCTTGACAGTTATAGATTCCTTTAATCTGTTTTTATTGTGGAAATGCTTTACTTTTTCCTTTAATTTTAATTGATAGTTTTGCTGGGTATAATAGTCTGGGTAGACAGTGAGCTGCCATTGTATATGAGTATATGTTTCTATAACTAATGTGATCTCAATCTCCTAAATAACATTTTGGATTACTTGTTTTTTGATAAATTTTGATTCTAAATTATCCTTTTAGTATATACCTTTCTAACTTAGTAATCTACTCTCTACAAACTCGACTTCTCTAGCTTCAGCTGGAGAATGTGTTCTCACTTATCATAAATGTGAATATATAAGCAGCCAATGAAAAATGAATTGTAACCATTGTTCTTCAACAGAGCATTGTATTCCAAAAGTAGCATCAAACTCATGTGAAGAATGGTTATAGCCAGCAATAAAAATTTAGTGGATGATGAATTTAAGGCATTTTAAACATTAAACCATAAACATTGCTCTAAGAAATATCATTGAAAATCAGAGCTAAGAAGTGAAAGAGAGCCTAATTGCAGTCTAAACCAGTAGACCAAGCATGGGAGATTTAAATTCTTCTATTATCAATCTAGAAATGTATCATTGCCTGATTCATTAAAACTAATCAATTAATTACTACATCCTATCATATGCATCTTGGAAATACCTTTTGACTCTCACTCCCTCTCATCTCACTTCTATCCTTAGTCAATTCCCCCTTAATTCCTTCCCATGTTATTGCAATAGTCATCAGTTTCTAGTCCTTTCTTCATCGCTTCCTCACCCCTAGGACTAGTCACCAAACTGTCACCTGGTATGCCACTATGACAAAATATGATTAAATTACCAATCTAACTACAAGACATTCAAGGGTTGGAAATACTTTTATTTAATCTGTGATGAATTCAGACTATTTATTTATTTATTTATTTATTTATTTATTTATTTTTGTCAAATAGGGAATAAAAGGGGATTATTCTGGAAAAGTGTTTTAGAAGTGTATGGGGTATTTCTATCCTAAAGATGACTTTGCAAAAACTGTGACTATGACCCTTTAAAGTTCCAGCCTTTTAGAACTAACTACTACCACCTATTTTTTATGAGCTTGATTTCTCTCTTAGCAAAACAAAACAATCCATTGAACACTGAGCCTAGTAATCTGCATTGGAGACATTCCAAATATAAGAGGGCTCTGCAAAATAATTTTATATTTCTCCTCTATGTTCCTTGATCTGCACTAGATAATTTTATATTTCATAATGATGTTCACTCAAAATTTTCCCATGAAAAGGTAATATCTGCTTTCTGACACATAGAAGTGTAAATGTTTTTTTGTCCGTCTTTCTAAAAATCAATGTTTACACTATGCAAAATGTATTTTAGGCACTAAATATGAATCACAAAGTTATCTTCTATTTTATAATTCCATTTTTGAAAGCTTAGGTACATATCTGCAAGTGTTGGTATGTTAAAATATTTAACACTTCTATCTTTGAAAGATGATTTTAATATATAAAATAAATAAACTATATTAAAAAATTTAAAAGTTTGAATATGACATGGTCTATTTCAGCTAAAAAGACTAGAATCTGACATGAAAACATTGCTCAAAACAAAAAAAAGATGGAATTTTTACAAAGTAAAGAGAAGAATTGCACATCTGGAGTGAGTTCTAGAGGTAAGGCTGGAAAGGAGATCAAACCCAGTGAGTGAATGTTCAAATTAGAGATGAATAGTCTGTGAGCCACATAAGTTTTCATAAATGATCAAGCATAAAGGAGGATAAAATATAGACATCAAGCTGTAAGGTGTTACCTGGAGAAAAAGCTACATTTAAATTCTCTGGTTTGTAACCTTAGTGTAGTGGCATGTGCCTGCACTCCCAGGAAGTAGAAGAGCAAGTAGGAGAATCAGAAGTTCAAGACCCTCTTTGACAAGCTTGGAGTCTATAGTGAGCCCAATTCTAGCCTAGGCTATATTACACTTATTCTAGAACAGATGTAGGAGTTCAGGCAGCATGCTGCCCTACACTTGCCCTTACATTTCTGTATTCACAACTGAGATAGCATTTTTTGCTGCTATGACTCTCAACATCCACTCAGAGAACTTTACTAGTTGATGGTCTGCTTCTGCATTTTTGAGGTGTGCAATTAGTCTACTATGAGTTTAAATCTCAGTTTCAGTAACTTGTTTATTCACAAGATAACTTTAATCAAGTTACTATACCTCCTTAAGAAGTACTTTCTGATTTTCTTTTTAAAAAGATATATTCATTTTTAATCTGTAGGACAGTTTTGCCTACATGTGTATATGTTTACTATGTGAATGTCTGCTGCTCACAAAAAGCCAGAAGAAGGTTTCTCATCTCATAGAACTGGAGAAATAAATGAGTAGCTCTGTGGGTGCTGAAAACTGAACCTGGGTCCTCTATAAGAGCAGCCAGTGCTCTTAACTACTGGACCATCTCTCCAGCCCAGAGAAATACTTTATTCTTACATAAATACCCATTGCTATTAGCATTCTACTTATAGGTTTACCTTAAAAACTAAGATTAATATATGTAAAATACATGTTCAACTATGCTATCTCTAGGGAAAGGGGGACAACTTTTGAAATGTAAATAAATACATTAATAATAAAAAATCAGGCCTCTAAGTTAGGTCCCGTGCTAATCATCATCACCATCATCACCATCATCATCACCATTGTCGTCATCAGCAGCACCATCATGTATACACGGACATTAACACCCTTTAGATTGACTATTTGGAAATATACATTTTAAGTATTTAAAATTTGATATATGTTTACTCCAAATTTCAGCGTGTACTTGTTTCTTCTTTTTCCTTTTCCTTTCTATTGTATTTCTAAAATTTTGAATAGAAATTGTTAGAAATGTTTCAGGAAAAAATGTACTTTAGTAGACAAATATTATTTAGGTCCTTCTTTGATAGTTACATAGAAGTACATGACGCATACTGGTTACTGTAAACCCCTCCTGCAACACATACCTTTTTGTTTTATTTCGTGACCTACTGAGTTTTACTAGGGCCATCTTTGTGACTATGGGTTTATAACTATCCAGTGGAACCTGGTAGGCATATAAATGGGTAGATGTATGACAAAATGACCATCTTCCCCCAGTCAGTGAGTCAGTGGTTCAGAAAGGAGGGAGAGAGCATCATAAATGTCATCCAGATTCAGGATTGATCACCAACAAGCCTGGCCTTATACAAGCTTATTGTTGTAGCGTACATCTGTCATGGGTGTGACTACTAAGTACTGACATTCTCTGGTCCTACAAGCTCTATCAACTTCCTATGGTTTCTATATTCATGAAGCTTTTTTTTTCTTCTTACTTTGACAGAGAATCATATTAGTGTCCCAGAGGGGAAGATATTTTAACTTTTTAAGAATAAATCTTTTCAAAGTTTGTAAGAACTTCCATGGAACCCTACTTTCTACAGAAAACTTCCTCAGACATCTTTGTTGGTTCACCTTTCTTGTGTCTCACTTACATAACCAACCTGTATTGCATGTGTTGACAGGAATGCACAATACTCAGCAGGGCAGAGCCAAGTACTCCCAAACCCACTGGGACTCCTGGGCATATATAATGCCCCTGTTCCAGTCTACTGTGACTGTTTATCATTAATTTTAGGTAGAGATGAAATACGTTATTTCATATGTGTGCTGTGAGAGTCCTCCATGTCTCCAGTCAAATCTATCAGAACACTGCTGCAGTCTGCTGCTCCCCCCCCCCATTTTTATTTGAGAATTTTCAACAGAGGGGAGGTGACAGACTTTCCAGGAGAATCTGGAATAATCATTAGAAACATCACGATAACTTACACTGCCATCAAATGTCTGTCATGATACAGTACTGAACAATGAGAAAACAGAACCTGGGGAACTGAGTCATTAACATGGAATGGCAAAGAAAAGCAGTCATTCTTTTTTTTTTCAAAAGTGATACTGAAATTAAAATTTTTAAAACTGCGTATTAGAAGATTAGCAAAAAAAAAAAAATGGAGAAAGAGTACAGTAGTTCTTTATAAACCAATGTGTCACAGGACCTGAACTGTCATTTAATTTATCCCATCTTATACAGCTGAGTTAATGAACAGGTATCAAAGTAGATATATTTTCATTTGAAAGAAGCCTTTTAATTCCAAAATCAAAATTTCTTTGGTGAAAGACAAATGGAGGAATGAGCATTTCTGTATGAGAAACACAGCCCAGCACAGAATATCTCAAATGATTTAAGCTGTGATTAAATGTTACTTTTAGAGGGTGTCTTTGGTGCTATACAATGATACCTGATATAACTTTAGAGAAAACAGAGCAGAAACCCTTCCCCTCATTTCTATCTTCAAGCCTTAGACGTTACCACCACCCTTGTGCTATTCTTGGAAACCCTATTTAGCATCAGGGAAATGCAAATCAAAACAACCCTGAGATTCCACCTCACACCAGTCAGAATGGCCACCATCAAAAACTCAGGTGACAGCAGATGCTGGCAAGGATGTGGAGAAAGAGTAACACTTCTCTGTTGTTGGTTGGATTGGAAGCTTGTACAACCACTCTGGAAATCAGTCTGGCAGTTCCTCAGAAAACTAGGCATAGTATTACCTGAGGACCCAGCTATACCACTTTTGGGCATATAACCAAAAGATGCTCCAACATATAACAAGGACACATGCTCCACTATCTTCATAACAGCCTTAATTATTCTAGCCAGAAGCTGGAAAGAACCCAGATGTCCTTCAATAGAGGAATGGGTACAGAAAAGGTGGTACATTTACACAATGGAGTACTACTCAGCTATTAAAAACAATGACTTCATGAAATTCTTAGGCAAATGGATAGAACTAGAAAATATCATCCTGAGTGTGGTAACTCAGTCACAAAAAGAACACACATGGTATTTACTCACTAATAAGTGAATATTAGACCAAAAGCTCAGAATACCCAAGATACAATTCACAGACCACATGAAGCTTAAGAAGAAGGAAGACCAAAGTGTGGATGCTTCGGTTCTTCTTAGAAATGGGAACAAAATACTCACGGGAGGAAATACAAAGTGTGGAGTAGAGACTGAAGGAAAGGCCATCCAAAGACTGCCCCACTTGGGGATCCATCTGCTAACAGGAGCCTGATATGGCTGTCTTCTGAGAGGCTCTGCCAAAGCTTGACAAATATAGAGGTGGATGCTCACAGCCAACCATTGACCTGAGCACAGGGTCTGCAATAAAGGAGTTAGAGAAAAGACTGAAGGAGCTGAAGGGGTTTGCAACCCCATAGGTAGAAAAACAATACCAACCACCCAGAACCCCCAGAGCTCCCAGGGACTAAGCCACCAACCAAAGAGTACACATGGAGGGACCCATGGCTCTACCTGCATATGTAGCAGAGGATGAATGGGAGAAGAGCCTCTTGGTCCTGTGAAGGCTTGATGATCCAGTGTTGTGAAATGCCAGGTGGTGAGGAAGGAGTGGGTGGGTAGGTGAGCACTCACATAGAAACAGGGTGTAGGGGAATGGGATAGGCTGTTTCAGAGAGGGACCCGGAAAGGGGATAACATTTAAAATGTAAATAAAGAAAATATCCAATAAAAAGAAAAGAAAGAAAAAAAAACCCTGTAAATAAATTATAACACTAACTCAATTCACAGAGATGGTGGAAACTGCACCTGATCCATGCCCACAGGTGGGAAGGAAGGTACTTTCCTACTACCTTGCAATCGCTGGTATAAGCAACTCGCTGGGAGAAAGTCAGCATTGTTTTGTGCATTGTGAGTTAGACTTTGAGCTAAGCTCTACTTACACCCTCATGATCTCTCAAACTTCACTGCTATGGTTCAAATGCCACACAAATGGTCAGAATGGCTTCTTTATTGGTTGCTCAAAGACCTTTGAGCATGACGCTGAGGACGTGTCTGGTCTCATGTAGCTCTATATTTCAAAGCTAGTTCCAATCCACCCACCTGATGACCAAGGCTCAGAATTAAGCGCTTTCTTACTCCGTTCATCGCTGCTGGTTACTTCCCGTTTTTCATCACTTGTGATTCTGACAATGGACTATGTCGAGCACGATTTATCTCTATATCTCCATGCCTCAAGAATGACCTTTTTCTTTGTTAGAGGGGAAAAAAATAACCATCGTCTGAGAAAACGTGGGTCTCCTTGATCCTCTCTAACAAGTCACATCTTATTTCAATTATTGAGGGTTTTTTTTTCCTACTTAAATTCCTTATTGTCCCTGTTCAGGAATGATAGCCCCATTTTCAGAATCTGTGACGCTACTCTGTTTCAATTTTTTCCCTTTCATCTGACTTATTCATTTTCATGTCCCTTGTCACTTGTAACAAAAGAAACCCCTGGCTTTTGCTAGAAGTGACTCTCTCTGAGAGAGATTCATTTCACTTCTTTGGAACTCAGCTCTGTGAATATCATATTTATACATTGCTAAGGTTTATCAAATATATCTGCCTGTGGTCTTCAAAGGACTCCCTGCTTTTCCTTTGGTGCCCGGATAGTTCCAGGCAGAATGAAGTAAGAGTTGTAGAAGAAAAGTAAGTCATTCTGCTTACACCACAGAATATGCACTCCTAAGAAAAGTTATGGTTAGACCCTTTAATTATATAAAAGTACAATGGGTTGGTACTGGGGGAGGCAATAGGAAAAAAAAAAAGTAGAGGCAAACAGTATATTAGATTTTTTTTAATTTTGTTAAAATTTAGATGAGCAGTTAAAAACAAATAAAATAAAGCAAACAAACAACAAGAACAAAATGTATTTGCCTCATGTCAAGTGTCTCCAGTGCTTTGCTCAGGAGTCAGTCACGTGGCTCCTGTTCATGTGCCCCTGGTACAGGAACTCAAGGAAGAGAATCACTAACTCTATAGTCAAAACAAACTCTTCAACATCCGCAAAAATCCTGTTCCTTGCCAAGGTGGCCACCAGAGTGTGGAGGTAAAGTTGGTGAGCATCAAAACATAGTTGGCTAAGTTTAGACTTGTTGTGTACTGGTTGGAGGATGTCGAGCAGGACCTGACCCAGTGCTTCAGTGGGAGCAATCTCACAAGTCCTTCTACCTCTTCATTCTACACAACTAAGTACCTCCAGAGAATCTACTCCATATCACATGCCAATGAGAAATCAAGTCGCTTTCTTCTGTCCTTCTCCAGTTCCCATGGCTGTGGTTTGGTTGACATCTTCTGTATGTTTTTATCATTGTTATTTGGTTGGTTGGTTTTGTTTTTTTTTTTTTGTTTGTTTGTTTGTGTGTGTGTGTGTGTGTGTGTGTGTGTGTGTGTGTGTGTCAAAGTCAGAGATAGAGACATACTGACACACAGGTACACAGAGATAGGGAGATCTACTTTAGGGAATGCCTCACTCAAGGAAGAAGACCACTAGATATGCCATGACTTGAAATGTATTTAAAGAAAATATCTAATAAAAAATGACTTTCCATTCAAAGACACAGACACTATAACTACTAATTTTCCAGGTGATAATTTTGAGTTAATTTGTATTAAATAAAAACAGCTTTCTTTCTTTTTAATAGGAACTCTTATTTTTTTTCTGCCAAAACTGAATTAAGGATTCCATTCATGCATACACACATGCTCTCTTTACTAGAAAAGTCACAAAAGCCCAGTCAGTTTTGCAAATGGCTTTTCTCTCTTACACTTAAGTCTTCACTGAAACAAACTAACTGGAAAGCTTTGCCTCGTAGCTTCTCCAACATCAAACTAAAAGGAAAATAATCAAAACACTGACATTTCTTCTCTGCTTCACTGAGCTCTTCATAAGAGAATGGCGTTTGTGGCCAAACCTGGTGATGTTAATGTTGTTTACATGAAATGAGTGGCCTCTGTAGAACTTTTCAGATGGTCTGAATGGCAGCCTGGTCTACAGCAGTGCGAGGCTTCCTGGAGATGAGTTCATGTTAAGACTCTAAGCATACTCCATCATGGGTATGCTACTTCTTTCATCCTATTGAACAGTTCTGCTGCTGTGACTGCATTACCTTTTGGGATTGTAGGGGCCCAACACCAGGTAGAGCTGTTTCTGTAATGAGAGCTGTCCCTATAACAGTCCAAGGTAAGGAGCAGCCACTTTCAAACCAGGAAGCTGACAAATAGCAAGATGGACAACATTACTTAGCAGAAGAGAAAGCAAGTAAACTTCTGTGACTAGAACCCTTCCAGCTCCTGGGGCTGGCTCTGTGAATTTGCAGCTGGCTCCGTGTCATCTGTGGCTGACTCTGTGAATCTGTAGCTGGCTCTGTGAATCTGAGACCTGATGTCTATTCTCACTATGGTTTGAAGAAGGCTCCGATTGTGAACTCCACAAACTACTTTCATTGAGGAGAAAAGAAATGCTTGCCAAGCTAGACAGAAGTATTCACAACTGTTTCACACATAAATTATATTTATTTTTGTCCCCCAGTGCCACACCCACTCCAGTAAAAACTGTGTGGCAGGCCCAAAAGCTTGGCTGCAGTCCCAAGACATAAAGTTTCACAGAAACTTGTCTCCTGGAAAGGTTCTGGCACCCCATAAACAGATGCATTTCAGATTTGTCCTTGAAATAGTGTGTGCATTCTTTCAGTATTGTTTTATTATAGGTACCTCGAAGGAATAATTTGACAAATACCTAAATTAGGTTAAAGGTTTTGCTTCATGGCCTTCACCAATATCCTAGGCAGTCCTTGAGCCAACTCTGAACTTGGAATTCAGTAAGAATGTTACCTATTCAGACGAATTGCCTCCAGTATTGAAAGAGAGATGGTGTAAGAAATCAGGCATTACTATCTACTACAAAGAGTTGAAAATTTCAGGGCAAGCTTAGCAAAGTAAGTTTAGAATTCCTTTTTTTTTTTTTTGGATCCAAAGTTTATTTTTAAAACAAATGCAAAACACCAAAGGCTTAGCTAAAGACTTGCTAACATTGATTAGGGAAGGGTACAGAATTATGGATGCTGCTTATTTCTTCTGAAAGTTTTTGGTTTTTGTTGATTTTTTATTATTATTATTTTTATTAGGTATTTTCTTCATTTACATTTCCAATGCTATCCCAAAAGTCCCCCACAACCTCCCCCCCCCAACTCCCCTACCCATACACTTCCACTTCTTGGCCCTGGCGTTCCCCTGTACTGGGGCATATAAAGTTTGAAGACCAATGGTCCTCTCTTTCCACTGATGGCTGACTAGGCCAACTTCTGATACATATGCAGCTAGAGACATGAGCTCCAGGGGGTACTAGTTAGTTCATATTGTTGTTGCACCTATAGGGTTGCAGATCCCTTGAGCTCCTTGGGTACTTTCTCTAGCTCATCCATTGGGGACTCTATGTTCCATCCAATAGCTGACTGTGAGCCTCCACTTCTGTGTTTGCTAGGCCCCAGCATAGCCTCACAAGAGACAGCTATATCAGGTTACTTTCAGCAAAATCTTGCTAGTGTATACAATGGTGTCAGAGTTTGGAGGCTGATTATGGGATAGATCCCCGGGTATGGCAGCCTCTAGATGGTCCATCCTTTCATCACAGCTCCAAACTTTGTCTCTGTAACTCCTTCCATGGGTGTTT
This sequence comes from Mus caroli, assembly GCF_978045245.1. Lineage (NCBI taxonomy): Eukaryota > Metazoa > Chordata > Mammalia > Rodentia > Muridae > Mus > Mus caroli. The sequence goes on along the minus strand of NW_028227275.1, from coordinate 9,213,719 downwards.
TGTTCCCAATTCTAAGAAGGGACAAAGTTTATTGTGTTTTGCAAATTGTATCTTATATCATGGTCATTCTAAGTTTCTGGGCTAATATCCACTTATCAGTGAGTACATATTGTGTGAGTTCTTTTGTGATTGGGTTACCTCACTCATGATGATGCCCTCTAGGTCCATCCATTTGCCTAGGAATTTCATAAATTCATTCTTTTTAAAAGCTGAATAGTACTCCATTGTTTAAATGTACCACATTTTCTGTATTAAATCCTCTGATGAGGGGTATCTGGGTTCTTTCCAGCTTCTGGCTATTATAAATAAGGCTGCTATGAACATAGTGGAGCATGTATCCTTCTTACCGGTTGGAACATCTTCTGGATAATTGCGCAGGAGAGGTATTGCGGGATCCTCCGGTAGTACTATGTCCAATTTTCTGAGGAACCACCAGACTGATTTCCAGAGTGGTTGTACAAGCTTGCAATCCTACCAACAATGGAGGAGTGTTCCTCTTTCTCCAGCATCTGCTGTCACCTGAATTTTTGATCTTAGCCATTCTGACTGGTGTGAGGTGGAATCTCAGGGTTGTTTTGATTTGCATTCCCCTGATGATTAAGGATGCTGAACATTTTTTCAGGTGCTTCTCAGCCATTCGGTATTCCTCAGGTGAGAATTCTTTGTTTAGCTCTGAGCCCCATTTTTAATGGGGTTATTTGATTTTCTGGAGTCCACCTTTTTGAGTTCTTTATATATATTGGATAATAGTCCCCTATCTGATTTAGAATAGGTAAAGATCCTTTCCCAATCTGTTGGTGACCTTTTTGTCTTATGACAGTGTCTTTTGCCTTACAGAATCATTGCAATCTTATGAGGTCCCATTTGTAGATTTTCAATCTTACAGCACAAGCCATTGCTGTTCTATTCAAGAATTTTTCCCCTGTGCTCATATCTTCAAGGCTTTTCACCACTTTCTCCTCTATAAGTTTCACTGTCTCTGGTTTTATGTGGAGTTCCTTGATCCAATTAGATTTTAACTTAGTACAAGGAGAGGAATGGATCAGTTCACATTCTTCTACATGAACCACCAGTTGTGCCAGCACCATTTGTTGAAAATGCTGTCTTTTTCCACTGGATGGTTTTAGCTCCCTTGTCAAAGATCAAGTGATCATAGGTGTGTGGGTTCATTTCTGGGTCTTCAATTCTATTCCATTGGTCTACTTGTCTGTAGCTATACCAGCACCATGCAGTTTTTAATCACAATTACTCTGTAGTACAGCTTTAGGGCAGGCATGGTGATTCCACCAGAGGTTCTTTTATCCTTGAGAAGAGTTTTTGCTACCCTAGTTTTTTTGTTATTCTAGATGAATTTGCAGATTGCCCTTTCTAATTCCTTGAAGAATTGAGTTGGAAATTGATGGAGATTGCATTGAATCTGTAGATTGATTTTGGCAAGATAGCCACTTTTATATATTGATCCTGCCAATCCATGAGCATGGGAGATCTTTCCATCTTCTGGGATCTTCTTAATTTCTTTCTTCAGAGACTTGAAATTCTTATCATACAGATCTTCTACTTCCTTAGTTAGAGTCACACCAAGGTATTTTACATTATTTGTGACTATTGAGAAGGGTATTGTTTCGCTAATTTCTTTCTCAGCCTGTTTGTCCTTTGTGTAAAGGCCATTGACCTGTTTGAGTTAATTTTATATCCAGCTACTTCATTGAAGCTTTTTTTTAGGTTTAGGAGTTCTCTGGTGGAATTTTTAGGGTCACTTATATATACTATCATATCATCAGCATAAAGTGATATTTTGACTTCTTCCTTTCCAATTTTTATCCCCTTGATCTCCTTTTGTTGTAGAATTGCTCTGGCTAGGACTTCAAGTACAATGTTGATATTGTGGGCACCCTTGTCTAGTCCCTGATTTTATTGGGATTGCTTCCAGTGTCTCACCATTTACTTTGTTGTTAGCTACAGGTTTGCTGTAGATTGCCTTTATCATGCTTAGGTATGGGCCTTGAATTCCTGATCTTTCCAAGTCTTTTATCATGAATGGGTGTTGGATTTTGTCAAATGCTTTGTCTGCATCTAAAGAGATGATCATGTGGTTTTTGTCTTTGAGTTTGTTTATATAGTGGATTACGTTGATGAATTTTCATATATTAAACCATCCCTGCATCCCTGGAATGAAACCTAATTGGTCAAGATGGATGATTGTTTTGATGTGTTCTTGGATTTGGTTAGCGAGAATTTTATTGAGTATTTTTGTAAAGATATTCATAAGGGGAACTGGTCTGAAATTCTCTATCTTTGTTGGATCTTTCTGTGGTTTAGATATCAGAGTAATTGTGGCTTCATAGAATGAATTGAGTAGAGTACCTTCTGCTTCTAATTTGTGGAATAGTTTGTGCAGAACTGAATCTTCTTTGAAGGTCTGACAGAACCCATCTGGTTCTGGACTTTTTTGGTTGGGAGACTATTAATGACTGATTCTATAGTTTTAGGGGATATAGGACTGTTTAAATCATTAACATGATCCTGATTTAAATTTGTTACCTGGTATCTGTCTAGAAATTTGTCCATTCCATCCAGGTTTTCCAGTTTTGTTGAGTACAGCCTATTGTAGAAGGATCTGATTGTGTTTTGAATTTCTTCAGGAACTGTTGTTATGTCTCACTTTTCATTTCTGATTTTGTTAATTAGGATGCTGTCCCTGTACCCCCTAGTGAGTCTGGCTAAGGGTTTATCTATCTTGTTGATTTTCTCAAAGAACCAGCTTCTCCTTTTGTTGATTTTTTGAATAGTTCTTGTTTCCACTCAGTTGATTTCACCCCTGAGTTTATTTCCTGATGTCTACTCCTCTCAGGTGAATTTGCTTCCTTTTGTTCTAGAGCTTTTAGGTGTGTTCTAAAGATACTAGTGTGTGCTCTCTGTAGTTTCTTTTTGGAGGCACTCAGTGCTATGAGTTTTCCTCTTAGAAATGCTTTCATTGTATCCCATAAGTTTGGGTATGTTGTGGCTTCATTTTCATTAAACTCTACAAAGTCTTTAATTTCTTTCTTTATTCCTTCCTTGACCAAGGTATTGTTGAGGAGACTGTTGTTCAGTTTCCACGTGAATATTGGCTTTCTATTATTTATGTTGTTATTGAAGATCATCCTTAGTCCATGGTGATCTGATAGGATGCATGGGACAATTTCAATATTTTTGTATCTGTTGAGCCCTGTTTTGTGACCAATTATATGGTCAATTTTGGAGAAGGTACCATGAGGTGCTGAGAAGAAGGTATATCCTTTTGTTTTAAGATAAAATGTTCTGTAGATATCTGTTAAATCCATTTGTTTCATAACTTCTGTTAGTTTCACTATGTCCCTGTTTAGTTTCTGTTTCCATGATCTGTCCATTGATGAAAGTGATGTGTTGAAGTCTCCCACTATTATTGTGTGAGGTGCAATGTGTGCTCTGAGCTTTACTAAAGTGTCTTTAATGAATGTGGTTGCCCTTGCATTTAGAGCATAAATATTCAGAATTCAGAGTTCCTCTTGGAAGATTTTACCTTTGGTGAGTATGAAGTGCCCCTCCTTGTCTTTTTTGATAACTTTGGTTTGGAAGTCGATTTTATTAGATATTAGAATGGCTACTCCAGCTTGTTTCTTCAGACCATTTGCTTAGAACATTGTTTTCTAGCCTTTCATTCTGAGGTAGTGTCTGTCTTTTTCCCTGAGATGCATTTCCTGTAAGCAGCAAAATGTTGGTCCTGTTTGTGTAGCCAGTCATTTAGTCTATGTCTTTTTATTGGGGAATTAAGTCCATTGATATTAAGGAAAAGTAATTGTTTCTTCCTATTATTTTTGTTCTTAGAATTGGCATTCTGTTCTTGTGGCTGTCTTCTTTTAGGTTTATTGAAAGATTACTTTCTTGCTTTTTCTAGGGTGTGGTTTCCATCCTTGTATTTTTTTTTCTGTTATTATCCTTTGAAGGGCTGGATTCGTGGAAAGATAATGTGTGAATTTGGTTTTGTCATGGAATACTTTGTTTTTTCCATCTATGGTAATTAAAAGTTTGGCTGGGTATAGTAGCCTGGGTTGGCATTTGTGTTTTCTTAGTGTCTGTATAACATCTGTCCAGGATTGTCTGGCTTTCATAGTCTCTGGTGAAAAATCTGGTGTAATTCTGATAGGCCTGCCTTTATATGTTAATTGACCTTTTTCACTTACTGCTTTTAATATTCTATCTTTATTTAGTGCATTTGTTGTTCTGATTAATATGTGTCGGGAGGAGTTTCTTTTCTGGTCCAGTCTATTTGGAGTTCTGTAGGCTTCTTGTATGTTCATGGGCATCTCTTTCTTTAGGTTTGGGAAGTTTTCTTCTATAATTTTGTTGAAGATATTTGCTGGCCCTTTCAGTTAAAAATCTTCATTCTCATCTACTCCTATTATCTGTAGGTTTGGTCTTATTGTGTCCTGGATTTCCTGGATGTTTTGAGTTAGGATCTTTTTGCATTTTCTTTTATTGTTGTGCCGGTATTCTCTATGGAATCTCCTGCACCTGAGATTCTCTCTTCCATCTATTGTATTCTGTTGTTGATTTCCTTCCTAGGGTTTCTATCTCCAGCGTTGCCTCACTTTGGGTTTTCTTTATTGTGTCTACTTTCCTTTTTAGGTCTAGTATTGTTTTGTTCATTTCCATCACCTGTTTGGATGTGTTTTCTTGTTTTTCTTTAAGGACTTCTACCTGTTTTGTAGTGTTTTCCTGTTTTTCTTTAAGGACTTGTAACTCTTTAGCAGTGTTCTCCTCTATTTCTTTAAGTGAGTTATTAAAGTCCTTTTTGATATCCTCTACCATCATCATGAGATATGCTTTTAAATGCAGGTCTAGCTTTTCAGGTGTGTTGGGGTGCCCAGGACTGGCTGAGGTGGGAGTGCTGGTTTCTGATGATGGTGAGTGGTCTTGGTTTCTGTTAGTAAGATTTTTAAGTTTGCCTTTTGACATTTGGTAATCTCTGGAGTTAGTTGTTATAGCTGTCTGTGGTTAGAACTTGTTCCTCTTGTGATTCTGTTAGTCTCTATCAGCAGCCCTTTGAGATTAGCCCTCTCCTGAGTTTCAGTGGTTAAAGCACTGTCTGCAGGCAAGCTCTCCTCTTGCAGGGAAGGTGCTCAGATATCTGGCATTCAGACCTGTCTCCTGGAAGAAGATGAAGGCCCAAAACAGGGCCTGATCCAGAAGCTGTTAGCTTCTGTAGTCCACACTCTCACTTACACAGACTAGTCTCAGGGGGATCCAGGAACCAAGATGGCTACCCCAGGTGCTCTGGCAAAGCCCTCCCGGGTGGGGGTACACATCTCTCCTCTGACAGGGAAGGTACCCGGATGTCTGCAGCCTGAAATGGGGTCTGCCTCAGAAGCTCTGTGGCTTCTGCCTATCCCAGAAGCTGTTAGCTTCTCTAGTCCACACTCTCACCTGCACAGACTAGTCTAGGCGGGATTGGGGAACCTAGAATTCTTATTATAGTTATGTATTGCAGACTACATTACTTAATAGAAGAAAGTCCCCCACAAAATCACTTTGAATAACAGCCAAGTCATTCCCATATACAGGAATTTAAAATGGTTTAGGATGAAGATTGGGCTGTGATTTAAGGAGAAACTAGAGTATTGCATTATTCATGAAACAGCTAGCAAAAACAGAACTCCCTAGTACATTTTTCACTAGCCCAGAAGAATAGCATAGTTAGGTATTTACTAAGAGCTGGCTGGTGGTGGGCTAAACAATAAATCATAATTAGAACTATGGCTTGGGAGTGAAAGTCCCTGCCCCAGGAGCATACCGACCTCACACCTGGCTTCTAAGAATATAGCTGACCTTAGATAGGGCTGACTTTGTCTCAGTTGTGACATTGCCTAGTTCCTGTCAGTCTTTATGTATGCATTCTTCTGTTTTGTGGAAAGAGTCATTAAGAATCAGGTAGCCTCAATGTACCTTGGCTGAAGTGGCACGTAACTTCCTTATTTTCTTCTGTAATATAAGTCTGATGCTCCCTTTGAGAAATTACATTCAGAAACAGCACTCTCTCTGTTAAAGTGTCTGTCATTTTTTTCATCGACCTGTTGCCCACCTAAGTACCGAGACCCTGATTTTCCCTTGAGTTGAGAAGCCGACTGAGTCCAGTCCGCAGCACCCCAAATCTTAGACTTTTGAATATTTTTACTTAAATTTGTTATTACCTTTGATTATTTTCTTTATACATTTTGATGTTGGAAAAGGGGGTGGGTAATATTCTTATGGTTCTGCTTTTTATTTTAAAAGTGTAATAATTAACTTCTTCAAAAACAGACCTTTCCTTCCAAGTCTTGCTAAATTTTGCTAAAGAATGCAAGGAGTATTTTTACTGAGATGCACTTCAATTCCTTTATTTGTAGAGAAATTGTTTCAACAATTTTAAGTCATTTTGTAATTTATAACAACCTCTAGAATTCCTGTTATGTTTTTTCTACATCTTTGATAAAAAATGACAGCCTTGATAAAAACAAATCAGTTAATTCCAATATAAAATAACAATAGTAAGATTGAGAGAAACTGGTGAGTGATGGATATATAACCTGGGAGTCTAGAGATACGTTCAATACTCTAATGTTGTAACATAAGGGATCTTGTTAGGTTAGTGGTCTAGGGTCAGCCACTCTGTACTTTCATTTAAACTCAGTTGGCATCAGCTCAGAAGATCTGGCTTTCTTTTCATAATATAAACTAAAATATTGCTCTGCATTCCAGGCCCATAAATACTTCATAGCAAATAATTCTAGTCTTTATTTCATTTAGAAGATTCATAGATTATATTTATAATTTTATTACCATGTAGCAAAGATTAGTTAAGAGAGCTATCTTGAATGCTATTTGCAATGAAGGTCCTAGAACCATGTCTTCACAGTGTCTATATAAAGAACAACAGATATGGAGGTATAAGCGTCCTGTTGTCTGTGTCCAGACACTATTACTGATGCCAAGAAGTGCTTGCTGACAGGATCCTGATATAACCATCCCCTGAGAGGTTCTGTTAGATTCTGACCAATGCAGATGCAGAGGCTCCCAGCCAACCATCAGACTGAGCACAGGGACCACAATGGAGGAGTTAGGGAAAGGATGGAAGGAGCTGAAGGGGCCTTATCTGGCATCAATGTGAGGGGAGGCCCTTGGTCCTGTGAAGACATGATGCCCCAGTGTAGAGAAAAGCTGAGACAGTGAAGAAGGAGTGGGTAAGTAATTGGTAGGAGGGCACCCTCATAGAAGGAGAGTATGAGGGTATGGGATAGGGGATTTGCAGAGGAGAAAATGAGAAAGAGGGTAACTTTTGAAATGTAAATAAATAAAATTAAGAAAGGTTCTTTAAACCACACACACACACACACAAAAGTAAATAAATAAAATAAATTAAAAAAAAAACAAGCAAACAAACAAGTCCTGCTGTCTAGAATATGACTGCTCAATGGAGAAATATAAGGTAATTAACCAAGACAAGAGAAGCCTCACAGACATGAGAGAAGGTTCTGTCTTTGATTCCCCTGAGGTGATGGGTACAAATCCTTATTGGAAATGATACTACTTCAGAAGACTGCCTGATAACAGCTCACTGCATCCCAGACTATTGCCTTGGCTATTAGAGATTTCTTCATTTATGGAGATAAAATAGTGATTCTCAGCTTCAAGGACACAGCTGGTAGATTTCATGTTTCCTAGGACCACTCAGGCATGAATTTCATATATGTGCATCTCCTGAAGATTCTGATGGGTCCCCAAGGTGGCAGACCACACAATTAGACAATTTGCATCTCCTTGAATCTTGTGGAAATCTGTCAAAAGGGTATCTTGCTAAATTAGTGCTTGGAAGAGCTGAACTGTTACCAACATGTGAATTTCCTACCAAAAGACTATAATTCATACACACAGGGAGAACAAGATGGTACTAGAAATTCCCAGGCAGAATTGGTATTCAAAGGAATCGATGTGTATAAGTAATGAGAGGTAGGGAAGAGGGTGGGGCACAGGGTGATCAGAGAATGTAAAAAGCTTTTCTTCCACTGGCTATGCAGGTTTCGATACAGCTGAAACTTGTTCTCTATATAATAATGACCATGAAAGAGTGGTTTATTCCCCTCTCATTGTTGCCATGAGGCTCCTGCCCTTAGGAGTCTGAGTGAGTCACATTTACTTTGCAGTGACTTTGTAGAAGACTGGAAGCATTAGTAGTTTGCTCTTTTCACAGAAGCAGCAGGAATCTGGTGAAGTGCCTCTACTGGCGCTGGCTTCAGTGGGTGAATTTTCCTGCAGATGGTTTTCATTTTGTGCTGGAGCGTGAACAAAACTTGACCCACTTGAAAATCCTCTAGCGAGAAGCACCAGAGACGTTTACTGCAGGGCATTGCTAGTTAAGGGTTTCCCTTTCTAGCTTAATGAGAGAGAATACAGGGCAGCTGCTTACCACATTGGCACCTTCTCCTCAGCAATGAATTTACTTTATTGTGTATCTCACCCAAATGAAGATAATTCTAGTCTGCTGCTGTGGCAGCTGAATTGCTATATGGGACTAGAATTCTTGGCTGCTCAGAGGAACTGGTCTTTCCAGCATGGCTAAAGAAAAACTTTCAGCACCTTTCCTGATTGGAAGAACACATTGAGATACAGATGAAGAAGGCTTGACTTCTGGAGTTAGACACAGAATGAGTAGAATATAGCCTTAAGAAGACATTTAGCTTGTTGACCTTTTTGAGTTCTGTGGACTGTAACTTCGGTATTAGGTTCGTTTTATTTATTTATTTATTTATTGGCTATCATCCATTTAGTAATGAGCAGATACCATGCATGTCCTTTTGGGTCTGAGTTACTTCACTCAGGATGTTATTTTCTAGTTCCATCCATTTGTGTGCAAAACTCAGGATGTCTTCCTTCTTAATAGCTGAATAGTATTCCATTGTGTAAATGGAGCACATTTTCTGTATCCATTCTTCTGTTGTGGGACATCTGGGTTGTTTCCAGCTTCTGGCTATCACAAATAAGGCCATTATGAACACAGTGGAACAACTGCCCCTGCAGCATGGTGGGACATCTTTTGGATATATTCCCAAGAGTCTTATAGCTGGGTCTCCAGGTAGATCTATTTCCAGTTTTCTGAGGAACCTCCAGATTGATTTCCAGAGTGGTTGTACCAGTTTGCAATCCCACCAGCAATGTAGGAATGTTCTTCTTTCTCTATATCCTCTCCAACATGTGTTGTCTCCCTGAGGTTTTGATCTTAGGCATTCTGATTTGTATAAGGTGGAATCTCAGAGTCATTTTGATTTTCATTTCTCTGATCACTAAGGTCTTAGAACATTTCTTTAGGTGCTTCTCAGCCATTTGAGATTCCTCAGTTGTGAAATTTCGGTTTAGTTCTATACTCCATTTTTTGATTGGGATGTTTGTTTTTTTGGTGATTAGCTTCTTGAGTTCTTTATATATTTTGGATATTAGCCCTCTATTGTATATGGTGTTAGTAAAGATTTTTTCTCCCAATCTGTGGGTTGCCAAATTGCCTTATTGACTATGTCCTTTGCCTTACAGAAGCTTTCTAGTTTCATGAGGTCCCATTTATCAATTCTTAATCTTACAGCATGTGTCATTTTAGTTGGGTGAGGGAAAAGGACAAAAGTCCTGAAGGCCAGCAGAAAGAATGGAAGAGGCAACCTGGGGAGATAGGAGGTTGGGGGACCCCTCCAGAATTTACCAGAAACCTGGGGGGGGGGTGAGAGACTCTCAAGACTCAAAGGGAGGGACCTGAGATGAAATGCCCATCAGAAGGGAGAGGGGACTTATAGAGCTTACCTCCAGCAGAAACACAGGGCATCAAATGATGGAGAGGGGAGTCATCCCACAGTCACAACTCTGATCCATAATTGTTCCTGTCAGAAAGAATTACCAAGATGGAAGTAGAGAGGAGCTTGAGGAAAAGAAGATCCAGTGACAGGCCCAAAGTGGGGTCCAGCTCAAAGGGAGAGTCCAAGGCCTGACACAATTACTGAGGCTATGGAGAGCTCACAAAAAAGGACCTGGCATGACAGCACTTGGAAGACCCATCAAGTAGCTGAAAGAGTCAGATGCAGATATTTGCACCCAACCAATGGACAAAAGATGCTGACCCCTGTTGTTGAATTAGGGAAAGGCTGAAAGAAACTGAGGAAGAGGGTGACCCTGTAGGAGCACCAGCAGACTCAATTAATCTGGACCCCCAAGATCTCTCAAACACTGGACCACCAAACAGACAGCATACAGCAGCAGCAATGAGGCCCCCAACACACATACGGCAGAGGACTATGTTTATTCAGAGATGATGTGCCTAACTCTGAAGAGATTGGAGGCCCCAGGGAGTTTAGAGGTCAAGTGGGGTGAGGAGTGGAGACATCCATGTGGAGACAGGAATGGGTGGGGAGGAGATATGGGATGTGGAAGGATGGGGGATAAAATATGGAGTGTAAATAAATAAATAAATAAATAAATTCTTTATAAAGGAAGACATTCAGGAGCTCACAGCCTTTGTTCTGAGCTCTATGAGACCAGGGCTGGGCTTTCTTACTTCCATCCTGTCTTCAGAGACATCATAATAGGAAGAAACATGACAGCACAATGCAAGGGAAAGGCTCCTGGGAGACACACAGTCTCATTTTCAATCTCTCCCTGGCAGTTCTTCTATGAGGCTGGTCAGCACTCTCCAGGCACACTGGGAGACCTTCAAGGCATATGCATGGTGGTTGACCAACAGCATCCATTTCCAGCACCCTCCTGACTGGGTCTCTTCTCCTCAAACTCATAAAATTTACATTTTCTCTCCTTTGAAAGTTTGGTCCACAACATGGGCAGAGAAAACTTGCACCCCTAGCATCGTTGACATGATACAATGAATTAGACTTGTACTTGAAAACCAAGATAGTGTAGCAGTTCCCTGTGGCACACTGCCCATGGTGACTTCCTCAATGTGTTTTATTCCTTAGAAATTAATGCACATTCACTTAGAAATTAGTGCACAGAAGCCTTTGCTAGGCACTGTGGTATAAGGTGATGGCTGTATGTGGAGCTGGGTCCATACACCCATATGCACCTGCACACTTGGGAACTGGCTTGCTAGATTCTCCAGCAAGCCTCTGTATGAGAAATTAAGATTGATATGCATCTACAGAAGGTCTTTAGAAACCTCTATTGCTTTTCAGCCAATGAAGAAAATACATTAACAACATTCTAAATGTCAATTTTCTTTACTTCATTGCAACCAGTTAAAATCAGTTAACCTTGCATTGTCACAACTTAGTTGCAGTTACTGTGGCACCACCCTGTCCTAACCCAGCGTGTCATGGTTACCTTGTCTTTGCCCTGGAAGGAGCTTGAGCTCCCTGTTGGGGGACTAGCCAGGAATAGCATTTGGTTGTGCCACCTATCTATTTGATATAGAGTAGATTGAAACTCACAAAGAGTCCTAAATGCTGAGGGAATGTGAAGCTGTGGGGCGTGGCACAATGCACCAGCCCATTCAGAGCACACCTGACTGTGCTGTGCCTAGATTCAGTGTAGAAATATTAATTACTAATTGGGATGTTCTAGACAAGGTATTAAATGAGTATTTTAGATGTTCAGAGGCTAATTTAATATGACTTACATGAATACGTGTCTGTTTTAATTACAGGAAAGTATCTCATATTACCAAAAATAGTAAAACCTGAACATGACATAACAATTCCATTTTAAGTGTAGACCCAAAAGCAATAACACTTTCTCAAGGAGCTTTTTATTCATTTTTGTTCTTTGAAGCTGTGTTCGCAATACAAAGATGTAGAGTCAATGATGTTTCCGTCTGTGAGTAGGGAAAGATACAGTGTATATACATAGTGCAAGAGCACTCCATCATTATAAAGAAAGAGAGTCTTGCCATTTTCTACAACATGGGCATGCAAGAAGAACATTATACTAAACCAGAAGCAGGAATGAATTCAACAAAAACGACTGTATGAGCAGAAATACACAGGTATGAGTCCCTACTTGAACTTTTGTGCTGAGAGATTACTTCATGTAGTTGATAAAGCTGGAAAATTGGTCTCTTTTGGCACACACAAAAAAATTTGGCTCTCCTGACATGCAGGACTTGTTGGCATGTGCATTAGTAAAATTTGTGTTAAAATATTTTTGATCAAGTGGCCAAGAGAATTCTATTTACACATTAATACCATTCTCTATCAGTATGGAGGGGATGGATAAGGTCCTAGCTTAGAAGTAATTTGAATAAATTTCAGTAATCTGAAGTAAGAGAAGGGATAAAACAAAGATATTAACAGTATGGACAATAGAAGGACTGGGTAACTTATGTAAATAAGATAAACTGATTTTAAACTGATCTTGGCCATCACATTCTCCACAACTATGATAAATAAATCCATGTTGTTTAATATTCCCCAATGTTCTGTGTTGGTAGCAAACAAACAAACAAAAAATGGATTAAACCTACTCTTTTTTTTTTTTTGTTTTTGACTACACATGTCAATGACAGGGAAGTTTAGTTAAGCTAGAAATTACTCATGCTTTGGCATGATAACAATGATGGAGAAAACGATAGAACATAGCATTTGTTTGGCTGAGACAATAATAAAATTCATGTCCATAGCCATGGAGAACATGTCTATGGGGGCCAGGTAAATAACCCACCAAGTGGAATAAACCCAATATAGAAACCCATTAAAGTCTAGATTCTTCTAGTGATTCATCTAGGAAAATAATTATGGCAATTTTGAAAGAGAGAGAGAGAGAGAAACCCAGAGAGACCAAAAGAGACCTAAAAACAGAATGACTGGCCAAAGTTTATAAAAATAGATCTATCTGTTATAGTTTACACCAATATGGAGAGTTAATGGGGTTCAATATTGTTGAAATAATCTAAGTGCCAAAATTCAATTTAAGTTTTGTTTATTATTTGCACATGAGAATGATCATGTCTAGTACAAGCTTTCTTGTAGGGAAACAATGGTGCTAGTGTAGAAAAATTAAACAAGATTGTAGCTATGAGAGCTAAGGTCTTCCCCACGAATGTTTTAAATCTATTATAATAATTTTTCTAAGAGTGTAGTGAGTATAATTATAAATTTCTTGCAACCCCAAGCTACAGAAGTCATTTGAGACTCACTAATGATTAAACATTATTCTAGAGTAATTTAATTCAGCAACACAGAAGCTCTGGCAAGGAAATACATTCAAAGACCATTGAGGTCTGTGTGATCCGGCTGGAATGCAGACATGCTATACACCTTTAATCCTTCTGGCTAGAATACAGACTTGCCCTTAGTATACACCTTTCATTCCAAACAACGTAGTCAAGGTTAGATTGTACAGTGCTGGAAAGATGCAGTGGTGTTTGAAAGTACTGTCTAATTGAAGGGCAGACAGAGTAATGAATAAGAAAGATTTGAAAGAATAAGTCAGAGGTAGGACACAGCAAACTCTCAAAGGAATGCACAGGTAAGAGGGGTGACTTAAAAGAGCAGAGAGAGAGAGGGATGGAGTGAGACAGAGAGGGAGAGGGAGAGGGGGAGGGGAGGGTCTGGTCTACAGAGTGAGTCCCAGGAGAGCCAGGGCTATACAGAGAAACCTGTCTTGAAAAAATAAATAAATAAAATAAAATGTTACTTTTAAACATGATGGCAGGCCAAGTAATATATCACTGTATATTTTGTACTAAGTTCAAATATAGGTTGCAGATGTATTTAAGATATTTTATTATCTCTTTTCTTTATATGTTTTGATCTTGTCTGATAATTTTCTTAAGCTTTTTAGTAAGGAAACTAGTTCTAAATGTTTTTTTTTTTTTTGACTGAAGAAAAGATGCGTTTTAAAATAAATATCCACTCTGCTTGCAGAATTTGTACGCACTTCCTAATAAACTAAAATGGCAAAGCAACTGTTGTCAAGAGCTGGAGAAGCAACAATGAGCTAAATGCACAAGGGACTCACACGTTTTAGTGCTCTCTTGATGTTTCGTTTCATTTGGTTTACCCAATTTTATAAAATCCTTCCAGAAGCGTTGCAAAACCAACCCTGCTCAGACACACCTGTGCCTTTTTGTACTAGTGGTAGTTTCATTGTTTTTCATACTTATTTGCTCAGTGTATGAACAGTGAAAGCAAGCCCTGGCTAAAGAATAGTCTTTGTAATCTTGCTTTAAATCCTTTCTCACTGGCATAAGTAGTTCATGAAAACAATGGGTCTTGAGAACCAACTAAACTCAATGTTACCTTGGAATATAGTATGTTATGTTAATTTAGGTTTCCAATAATTAACTAGCAGTCAAGCTCTAGTTTTCCACAGATTTTCATAGTTACAAACAGGGTAATGAAGGTAACGTTACCATAACAAATAGTATATATTAGGGTGTAATTACCAACACAGGAGCATGCAGCTTGATGGGTTTTTAATGAAGATTTTTTTAAATCTAGCATTATTCATCTCAGAAGCTCATTAACAGTCACATTCTCTAATGTAGCTAAATTTACATAAAATATGGTGGACACAGCCTATAGTTTCCTGTGTAGAAACAATTTTCTCATTAGTTACTATAGCATCATTTATTTCCAATTGCTGTTTTACAATATAAATTAATGGTTATTTTATAATATATAAATAGTTACATTTAAATAAAGATATAAATAGATGAGAGATTGATGACAGATAGATAGATATCTTTTATCATATTCTTAATCAATGATTTACCCAATGGCACTTTTCCCCCTTCTAATGGAGCTATAGAATGGTTTAATTTTACTGGGCTTCAGAAAAGATGAAAGGAATCAGAAAACTAGCAATAAAAGATGCTGTTATTTTATAAGACTGAGAGATGACTCTATTATACTAAGTATCCTAGAAGCCTTGCAGGTGTGCTAACAAATGTCTCAACCCTTGGTCAAGGTGACTTTGGAGTTTTAAAATTAAGCCTCATGATCCAGATATGAATCAAATTGAGTTGAATAAGGATCTATGAAAAAAAAATTCCTTCCCAAGAGTGAAAAAAAAATCACTGGTAACTATTACCAGAAGCCAAACTTTTTAAGATGGTGAAATAAATAAATAAATGCTTGCAACAGCCAATATAATTTATTCATGAAAAAGCCTGATTCATACTAGAACTACAAATTTATTTTAAATTGCTCTATCTATAACCCTTTCTCACCTGCTCTGAAACAGATTTTAAAACAGGACATGCTTACAACCATGAAATCTTGAAAAACTAGCTGCCTATCAACCATTATAGGGGAACTTTATAAAAAGTTCTAGCCCCTTGAGTATTATCAACAAGCAGATTGAGTGACACCTGTCAGGTAAAGATACGTTTTCAGGACTCCCCCCCCCCATTTTTTTTTACCCTGTGTAGATTTTACTTAGTGGAAAAACACTGTAGGCCACTCCCTAGGCCAAACATATTCAAACTACCACAAGTGTGTATACCAAAACATAAAGATATTTTAATAAAGTAAAGAAATATTGATGTCTGCCTTGAAAACTAGTGAGACCCAAAAGTCATGTATATGCAATATAAAATTTAAAGAAAGGACTGAACTGTGGTCTGTGTATGTAATTGCTGCTAGATTGAAGTCTGAAATGGGATTACCGAAGGTCAGGAAAACCTTTCCTGAAATGAACAATAATTAATATTAATTAAAGGTCCATGCATTAATATTTATTTGAAAATAATTTTAACTGTCAATATTTCAGTTATATATCTCTTCTAATTAAAATCTTCTTACTAGCAAGGATTTTTGTTTTTCAATTTTAATCACTGCGTATAAAACAACATTTAACATTGAGGCATTCTATAAAGCTTAGTAGAGTCAATTATATAAATTCTGAATGAACCACATATGTATTATGCATCTATCTATCTATCTATCTATCTATCTATCTATCTATCTATCTATCTATCTATCTATTTGTCTGTCTGTCTATCTATCATCTATATAGCTGTCATCAGAAAAGACCACCAAAGATGGAGTCTTCATGCTAATCAAATTAGAGGATAAAGTTGTTTATCATCAAGATTGATGACCAGAGTTTAATCCTCTGCAAACTCTGGGGTGGAAGGAGAGAAGCAACTTCTAAAGTAAAGTTGCCATTCTCTCTCTTTCTCTCTCTCTCTCTCTCTCTCTCTCTCTCTCTCTCTCTCTCTCTCAGAGGACAGAGACAGAGATACACACACATACATACAAAGGTGTGTGTGAGAGAGAGAGGGGGGTATAGAGGGAGTAAGGAGATGCAATAATACTAAATATAAAGAAAGGCCAAGTCTCTTCAGGGAGGTTGCTAAAGTTAGTAAAATATAGTCACAATATACAGCTGTCTTCATTCCTTCTGCTTATAGATTTTGGCATAGGATCATTATCTGAATAGATATTGAACTCAAGCAAGAAAATCTTAAGTGTGAAAGGCTAAGAGGTGAAATGATTTAAGTCAAAGACAATGGGAAAACAAGGTTGTCCCTATGTGTACAGGGTTTGAATAGCTCCTAATGTTCTATAGATGTTCTGAAATATTAAAAGGTCAATGATGTTCCTATACATGACTAAAAGAACCAGACACATAAAACGATTTTGAAGCTATGAGCTTCCACCTGCCTTTCATAGAGGTCATTATCAGGGAAGAGGTTAGGGATCTAAAAATGAGTGAGGCAGAGATAGGACAATTCCAGAGACAGTAGTAAGAGACCAGACAGATATCATGGAGCTGGGACATGTGTTACCTGTACTTTTGTGTCATGTTATCTAATATTTAAATTCTTATATGAGTCAGACAACATTAATTTGTCATATTTTAATTTTTGTAAATTTTCTATTAATCATTCCATTCATTTACATCTCAGATGATATCCTCTGTCCCAGTTACCACTCTACAATCCCATCTACCCACTCCCACTCCACCGCTTCACCATTATCCTGTTGCATCAAACCTCCACATTATCTGTTGCATCAAACCTCCACAGGACCAAGGGTCTCTCCATTGATATCAGACAGGACTATCTTCTGCTACATCTGTATCTGGAGCCATGGATCCCTCCATGTACACTCTTTGGTGGGTGGTCTAGCCTCTGGGAGCACTGGGTGGTTAGGCCAGCCAACATTGTTCTTTCTATGGGGTTGCAATCCTCCTCTGTTTCTCCAGTGCTTCCCCAGCTCCCCAAACTGGGTCCCCGCACTCAATCTGATGGTTGGCTGTGAGCATCTGTACCAGCATTGGTGTTGATACTTGCAGCCAACCAATTAGTCATATTTTCAAGTCCTTTAGAACAGACAATTTAACTGAGACACAGAGACTGGAAGGAATCTGTTCCTCAAATGACAACCATGAATATTGTTAACAATAAATGGAGGGAGGGTGTTGAACAACAACAACAAAAAAATCATCAGATATCCATTAAATACTTCCAGTGAAAACAGCACTATAGAATATGTACCTCCTAACACTCTCCCATATAAAGTAAGCACTCTTACACCCAGACTAATGTTGAAATGTTTAACACTTAAAACAGCCCTTAAATGATATTGTTTCTTCACAAATGTTCCCATCCATGCATCATACAGCTAATGAAACGATATGAGATTTCGTTGCTCAAGGAACTGTATATGTGCCCTGCTATCTCTTAAATGTGTATTGTCTGAATTAAAGTATCCTGTTTGTGGCTAAGAACAGCTGTGTTAAAGGACAGAGGGAAAATGTGAAGCCACTAAACTACCTCATTATACCACTTTCTCTCACTTACTGAGACAGTTTTTCAACTTTCACTTTATGAATCAATAGCTACTTCATGGCCTCGATTTCTTGAAAGCTTGTGAGATTTGAAAGTGGAGTTCTTGACTATTCAGTGCATGTAATTGAGGTTTGGAGGCTGGGTTTTTCAAAAGTCCACTATCTTTGCCTTTGAAATCAGAGCCTTCACTGCTTAAATGTTATCAAAAGGCTCCTTTTGTCATCTATTCAAAGATGAGAACTTCTCCCTTGAAGCAGCTGGGATCATTCACTCCATGCCATTCGAGGTCCCTCACACAGTACTGAATAGACTCACATAATTGGACGCTTCGTCAAGGGTAACGGGCACTAACAGGTGATGGTACAATTGGATACCACCCTTATCTCCTTGCTTCCAAACCCAGATCATTTCAAACTGGGAAGATTTTATAATCTCATAAGGGGACAAAGACAATGAAGTTCCTGAAAGAACAGCGTTCACAGAGTGAAAACTATCAATACCCCCTCGGGCCACAGTGATAAGCAGGAATCAGAAAGGAACCTGCGCTGCACAGAAAAGCAGATGATGTCAGACACAAAGCACTTGCTGGATTGGCCTCTCAATCAGGTAACTATATATGATAGAGTAGTTTATGAAATAGAACTTGAATTGAACCATTAAAAGTTGAACACACCAATAGTCTATTTATTATTACCTAGTAAGACAATTTTTGTTGTAACATAGGTTATAGGATTTGATGCTCTTCTCAACATGCATATGCATCCTAATATGACATGGCAAGATTGGGACCCTCTCTTTCCATGCTTTTGCCCACAATAGACAGCTCTGGTTCAACAGTGAGAAAGACCTGAGGCACACCCACCTTGAGATCTTTCCCACAGAATACTTGCCTGTCAGCACTTCTAAGAACGGCCCATGTCTTCTAAAATAAGGAGTTGTAAGAACTTTCAAATATAACTGAAGCATAGGGATGCAGGGAAACAAGTGTGTGAAATCCTGACACTAACCCAAAAAGGAAAAAAAAAAAAGAAATATTTAGGAGGATTGTACTACAGATACTGTCTTAAATAGAGTATAAATAGAGTATAAAATACTCTGTCATAAATAGAGTATAAAATTTGAAGTGTTGAAAGGTAAGTTGGGTGAGTGCATAGAGAACTATGCACTACATTTTTCAGTGTTCATGCTTACAATTTAAGTCAAAAAGAGTCTAATTTTAAAAAATGTATAAAGTGAAGAACTGTGGGATATGTTTATAAAGAGCTGAATAGGTGCTTCTTAGATCTCATTGACTCTTACCAGGCCCTCAGGGAGAAGGTAGCCTGAGGGATCCTCGAGAGAAACCCCTGACCCATTGGAAGTAAATCTATTTACACTCTAGTCTTTGTGATTTGTTTTCTGGAAAATTCAAGAGTAATATCTAAGACTGCACTGATAACCTTCCATTATTGGAAGACCCTGTGGCAAAGTTTTCAATTCTCTTCTGCATCGTTTAACTTACTTCCTCCTGCTACTTCACACCCCTTTAGGCTCGGAAGGGCTTTCCCTCATCCCTCCTTTCCCATCCATTCCCAGCTGTCTATAGTCGGCTCCTTCACATAAAAGGGAGCCCTGTGGTTTCATCGTTATGACCCCTCAGCCTCCTAATCACTTCTCTCCTCATCAGCTGATGATTCCTAACTGCAGTGGTGCTTGAGGGGCAGACTGGGGAGGCCTTGACTTAATAAATGATTCATGAATGCTCCCATTTCCACCTGAGGGAAGACACAGACCCATTTTAAAAACTAGAAACAGTGCTCCCAAAACTGGAGCATCACTGTAGTCAAAGCAGTAATTACAGATACGTGTTGCATGAAATACCAGAGTGCTGAATACGAGGCCTAAGCACATCAGAACTAGATATGTCAGTAGAGGAACTGGAATTCACTTGGATTGGAGGAGGCTGTACTGCTGCCAGAAATGTTAGAATAACAATTCATGATTGAAAAAGCCAACATTTCACAAGAATGTTGCAATTTCTGCAAAGTAAACTGGTAAAAATGCACTGATTTCCCAAAGCACAGATTGAAAGATAAAGGAAGCAAAGAATCAGTGGTGTCACACAACGCATCACCATGCTTTGTACCTACAAACAGCAAAGAAGTGTCTAGCTTTTTTCTGGAGTGGTTAAAAATGGATGGGACGAGAGGCCCTTGGTCCTGTGAAGTTTCTATGCCCTAGTATAGGGGAATGTCAGGGCCAAGAAGCTGGAGTAGGTGGACTGATGAACAGGGTAGGGGAGAGGTAATAGGGGGTTTTCAAAGGGGAAACCAGGAAAGGGGGATAACATTTGAAATGTAAATAAAGAAAATATCTAATAAAAAATAAAAATAAATCAAACAAGAAAAAAAGACAAAAAAAGAATAGATGGGAAAGAAGAAAAAAAAAAAAGAGGGACATGTCTTCAGCATCTCCTGAAGGGGAATTCATTCATTTACAATGTATACAGTTATTTCTGGGTGTAAGTTACTGTTTGTAACCATTATTCCATTTAATTTTCACAGCAGTGTAAGGGTTGAGGAATTAAACACACTGGATGGGTTAAGAAGCTGAGCCACTGAATAACTGTACCTAGAATACATACATAATACATACATACATACATGCATACATATATCATATATAAATATATATTATATGTTTATATTATATATCTGTGATGCATATGAACATCAGTAATTAGAATCAATTAGAAAGACATAAAATTAGGAAAAATTGGGAGGCAAATGTGTTGGTGGAAGTATTAGTAGGGTTCTTTAGAAAAACCAAATAGTAGAATTAATGAATATACCCATATATATGCATATATTAATATACTCATATATGCATATATTTTCATACATATGAACTTATATTTAATATTTACATATACATATAAATTAATAGATAGATACAGATACAGATATAGATACAGATACAGATACAGATACAGATACAGATACAGATACAGATACAGATACAGATACAGATACAGACAGTCCTGTAGATCCTCAGCTATGATTAGGGCTCAGGATGCTATAATGTCATGCTTGATCTTGTGTAGGTAACCAGAGATGCTGTGAATTCATGCACTCATTCATGGTCATGTCATGCTCAGAGAACAGCATTTCAGAGCACTCCTTCATTGAACCTTGGAAGTGTGTAGTGTGTGTGTGTGTGTGTGTGTGTGTGTGTGTGTGTGTGTATGTATCCCTACATGTTTGCTGGAGAGCAATAAAAGCATATGTTCACCAAAGTAACTGTGAGGTAAGGCTTTAATGAAGGTGAAAAATAAAACTGTATGCTAAATGAGAAATGTTAAAAGAATGTCATTTTATTCATAAAATGTGTTGTAGATAAAATATCTATCAAGTGACAAACTAAAACCAAAGTGAACCACAGAAAGCTTGAGTTTTGCT
>NW_028227275.1:8947500-9187500 GCF_978045245.1 Mus caroli | reverse complement strand
ATCAATTGGTTTACTTAATTTATAAATTGCTTAGGATAGCATGTTTTATTGTTATTATTGGGCACATCAAAATGGGTTGTGGCATAAAGTCAGAAGGCAGCTCAGTTCAGCGGCACTCAGAGCAAGTGTTGGTTCAAACTTCTGGAGTCTGACCCCAAGTGGTTTATTTTACCTATATTTAAACAAAGCACAATTTGATGAAAACTTTTCTGGTGATAGCTAACTCAGTCTGGCTATTATAAATATGGCTGCTATGAATAGAGTGGAACATGTGTCCTTATTACATGTTGGAGCATATTTTGGGTATATGCCAAGGAGTGGTATAGCTGGGGCCTCACGTAGCACTATATCCAATTTTTGGAGGAACTGCCACTCTGATTTCCAGAGTGGTTGTGCCAGCTTCTAATCCCACCAGCAATGGAAAAGTGTTCATCTTCACATCGTCACCAGTATTGCTGTCACCTGAATTTTTATCTTAGCCATTCTGACTGGTGTGAGGTTGAATCTCAAGGTTGTTCTGTTTTGCATTCCCTGATGACTAAGGATGTTGAACCTTTGTTTAGATGCTTCTCGGCCATTCAGTATTCCTCAGTTGAGAATTCTCTGTCTAGGTCTGTTTCCCATTTTTAAATAGGGTTATTTGATTCTCTGGAATCTAACTTCTTGAGTTCTTGGAATAGATTGGATATTAGCCCTATATTGGATATAGGATTGGTAAAGAACTTTTCCCACTCTGATGGTTGCTGTTTTGTCCTATTGGCAGTGTCCTTTGCTTTATAGAAGCATTTCAATTTTATGAGGTCCCATTTGTCGATTGTTAATCTTAGAGCATAAGCCTTAAAAACAATGACTTCATGAAATTTGAAGGCAAATGGATGGTACTATAAATTATCAGGCTGATTGAGGTAACCCAGTCACAAAAGAACACAGATGGTAGATATCCACTAATTAGTGGATATTAGGCAAAAACCTAGGAATACCTACAATACAAATCACAGACCATATGAAGCTTAGGAATAAAGAATATCAAAGTGTGGATGCTTCAATTCTACTTATAAGGGAGAACAAAATAGTCATGGGAGGCAGAGAGTGGGAGGGACTTGGGAGAAAGAAAGGAGGTGGAGGGGGAAGAAGGGAGTAGGATCAGGTATGGGAGGAGATGGAAAAGATGCACAGAGGGTCAGGAAATTGAACAGAGGTATGTAGCAATGGGGAAATTAGGAACCAGAAAGTCCCAGATTACAGGAAAGCAAGAGGTTCCCAGGACCCAACAGGGTTGACATTAGCTGAAATACCCAACAAAGGGGAGAGAGAACCCATTGGAGACCATAACCAGAGGTTAGGCACGGCCCTGGTTGAAAGATGGGGCTTCCCACCCATCTACAAAATTTTAACCCAGAGCTTTCAGGAACTAAAATACCAACCAAAGAGTACACATGGAGAGACCTATGACTCCAGCTGCATATGTAGCAGAGGATTGCCTTGTCTGGGAGGAGAGGCCCTTGGTTTTGTGAAGGCTAAATGCCCAAGTGTAGGGCAATGCTAGGTTAGTGAGGTGGGAATGAGTGGGTGATTGGGGGAGCATCCTCATAGAAGCAGGGGTAGGAGGGATGGAATATGGGGCTTGCAGAGGGGAAACTGGGAAAGGGGATAACATTTGAATGTAAATAAATAAAATAACTAATAAAAAATGAACAAAAAGAAAAGGGAATTTATGTCATTATTCTATGATATTCTAAATAGGTCATACATATGATTAAATCAAACCTCCTGACTTTTAGCTAAAACAGGACTCTGTTGAATGTGTGTCCTGGAGATCACTTGAACTCTCCCAGCTTATGCATGCTCATCTAAATTATGAGGGAAATTTTAATATTTCCTTCAGAGTTTATGGCATGTGAAAAACCTTAGCATAGGGTACTATATGTAAAAGTCTAAAGCCATAGACTATTTTTAATTAGATTTGCTCAGCTTTTAGGTAAAATGACATTGTTTTTCATTCGGTTCCTTAACATGGAAGTTTTTAGTCTCCACTATGAATTACTAAACCAAGTACAGACTTTTTACAAATGGAGAGCATTGAAACAGAATCTGGGTGCTGGGATCATTGATTTTCACAGCATCTTGATCAGAAGTACTTGAGTGGAACTATTCCTACAAGGATAAGGAATAAAATCACTTGACCAACATAGTACTTCAAGCCTGGGTCACAACCTTTAGTTGAAATCAGCTTTTCATTACGTAATTACATATTACAAAGCTAGAAAATTCTATGTCTTCTGTCCAAATATTTTTACAAATCAGAATTTGTATTGAAAAGATGTTACAAATAAAAGAAATATTTATGTACATAGAATACCTATAACACAGGTAAAGAACATATACTAACAGCATTATCCAAATAAATTACAGTTTATATAAATGGAGAAATATTGTATAACCTTTAAAATCAGGATGTAAAACAATATGTAATAAAATAAGAGTATAATGGACTATTAAGTGAAGAACATATTTATAGAATAGACAGGTGAATAGTAATTTGATAAAAAGTATATATCTCTAGATAGGACATATAGTTCATGAACAGAAAACAATGAAGTATTATAGAGAAACTGAAGAATTTTGGTTCAACCACTTATTTTTTCTTATTTTATTTATGCATTTGCATATCTTTAACTAGATCAATAACTATTATGGTCATAAAATAGATAACATATACTAGCAATGTTTTCATGAGTATGGCTTATTATATAAGTATTAAATAACTTTAAAATATGTTACAGCTTAACTGAAAGTTTTGAAGCACCTCCAAATACAAGGAATATTCTCCTCTACAAGAATTGTATTGAAATAGCTTGTCTATCATCGTTATTTCTGTAGCCACCTCATACCTTAAAAAGCTGTTCCCTCATAGATGCTCTGTGGTCAATAAAATGTCTTGGTAAATATTGGGACAAGAGACACCCCAGAATAATAATTTAGATTTAAAAATTAAAAGTCAACAGAAGTTTCAGAAGTTCTTCAACATCCTAGAAAGTACAAGTCTGTGCTCAGTGCAACTTTTTGTGCCTAATTCCTAGTTTTCCTCTTAGAAACTCATTTATATGCCTACTCTGTCCTGCAAACTTTACTCAAAAGCAAAGCTTGTTGGAGTACAAGTGGATAGCACTTATAACTATGTTTTCTTGTATTTCTGAGTTTATTTAGATTTAAATATTATCATCATTGCCTGGGGGCACATTTGGGACAGAGGGTGTTGACAAATGAAATCCAATACCCTTTTATGTCTTAGAAATACTTGCTTAAACTTCTGAGCTGTTGGGCTCTGAACTTCACTGCTATTGTGCAGTGTTTTTATCTTGTCTGTACCTGCCTTAGAAGTTAGAGAGCTAAACAATTTTCCTAAATATAATACAGGTTTAGTTTCCCTACACCACAGAATGAAAATCTTGCGACTCCTTAATCAGAAACTTTTCAGTGGAAATAAATACAAGAGAAAATTTCATACTTGACTTCAAGGGCCAAGTTCCAGTTAAAATACAGACATCCTAAAAATTCACAAACCACATGAAGCTCAAGAAGAAGGAAGACCAAAGTGTGGATACTTCAGTTCTTTTTAGAAGGGGGAACAAAGTACACAGGGGAGGAGATACAGAGACAAAGTGTGGAGCAGAAACTGAAGGGAAGACCATCCAGAGACTGCCCTACCTGGGGATCCATCTTGTATACAGATACCAAACCCAGTGTCGATGCCTAGAAGTGCTTACTGGCAGGAGCCTGATATAGCTGTCTCCCAAGAGTCTGTGCCGAAGCCTGACAAATACAAAGGGAGATGCTTGTAGTCAACCATTGGACTGAGCATGGTGTCCCCAATGGAGGAGCTAGAGAACGGACTGAAGGACCTGAAGGTGTTTGCAGCCCCATAGGAGGAACAACAATAGGAACCAGACCCCCAGAGCTCCCAGAGACTAAATCACCAACCAAGGATTACACATGGAGGGACCCATGACTCCAGCTGCATATGTAGCAGAGGATGGCTTTGTTGAGCATCAATGGGAGGAGAGGCCCTTGGTCCTGTGAAGGCTCGAAGTCCCAGAGTATGGGAATGCCAGAACTAGGGAACAAGAGAGTAGGTGGGTGGGTAGGGGAACACCTTCATAGAAACAGGAGGAGGGAAATGGGATAGAAGGTTTTCAGAGGGGAAAACAGGAAGGGGGATAACATTTGAAATGTAAAGAAAGAAAATATCTAATGAAAATTTTAAAAAAAGTGTTATTTCCATCGGGCTATCTTGGTAAGGGTTGTATGAAACATTTATGAATTTCTTCTTCAGATGCTGGTCTATACCTAAGAAATTTACTTAAACATATGTAAATATTCTTTTTTTTTAATTTTTAATATTTTTTATTACATATTTTCTTCAATTACATTTCCAATGCTATCCCAAAAGTCCCCCATAGCGCCCCCCACTTCCCTACACACCCATTCCCATTCTTTTGGCCCTGGCATTCCCCTATATTGGGGCATATAAAGTTTGCGAGTCCAATGGCCCTCTCTTTCCATTGATGGCTGACTAGGCCATCTTTCGATACATATGCAGCTAGAGACAAGAGCTCCGGGGTACTGGTTAGGTCATCATGTTGTTCCAACTATAGGGTTGCAGATCCCTTTAGCTCCTTGGGTACTTTCTCTAGCTTCTCCATTGGGAGCCCTGTGATACATCCAATAGCTGACTGTGAGCATCCACTCCTGTGTTTGCTAGACCCCTGCATAGTCTCACAAGAGACAACTATATTTGGGTCCTTTCAGCAAAATCTTGCTAGTGTATGCAATGGTGTCCGCGTTTAGAAACTGATTATGGGATGGATCCCTGGATACGGCAGTCTCTAGATGGTCCATCCTTTCATCACAGCTCCAGACTTTGTCTCTGTAACTCCTTCCATGGGTGTTTTGTTCCCAATTCTAAGAAGGGGCACAGTGTCCACATTTTGGTCTTCATTCTTCTTGAGTTTCATGCGTTTAGCAAATTGTATCTTATATCTTGGGTATCCTAAGTTTTGGGCTAATATCCACTTATCAGTGAATACATATTGTGTGAGTTCTTTTGTGATTGTGTTACCTCACTCAAGATGATGCCCTCCAGGTCCATCCATTTGGCTAGGAATTTCATAAATTCATTCTTTTTAATAGCTGAGTAGTACTCCATTGTGTAAATGTACCATAATTTCTGTATCCATTCCTCTGTTGAGGGACATTTGGGTTCTTTCCAGCTTCTGGCTATTATAAATAGGGCTGCTATGAACATAGTGGAGCATGTGTCCTTCTTACCGGTTGGGACATCTTCTGGATATATGCCCAGAAGAGGTATTGCTGGATCCTCCGGTAGTACTATGTCCAATTTTCTGAGGAACCGCCAGACTGATTTCCAGAGTGGTTGTACAAGCTTGCAATCCCACCAACAATGGAGGAGTGTTCCTCTTTCTCCACATCCTCGCCAGCATCTGCTGTCACCTGAATTTTTGATCTTAGCCATTCTGACTGGTGTGAGGTGGACTCTCAGGGTTGTTTTGATTTGCATTTCCCTGATGATTAAGGATGTTGAACATTTTTTCAGGTGCTTCTCTGCCATTCGGTATTCTTCAAGTGAGAATTCTTTGTTCAGTTCTGAGCCCCATTCTTTAATGGGGTTATTTGACTTTCTGGAGTCCACCTTCTTGAGTTCTTTATATATATTGGATATTAGTCCCTTATCTGATTTAGGATAGGTAAAGATCCTTTCCCAATCTGTTGGTGGTTTTTTTGTCTTATTGATGGTGTCTTTTGCCTTGCAGAAGCTTTGCAGTTTCATGAGGTCCCACTTGTCAATTCTTGATCTTACAGCACAAGCCATTGCTGTTCTATTCAAGAATTTTTCCCCTGTGCCCATATCTTCAAGGCTTTTCCCCACTTTCTCCTCTATAAGTTTCAGTGTCTCTGGTTTTATGTGAAGTTCCTTGATCCACTTAGACTTGACCTTAGTACAAGGAGATAGGAATGGATCGATTCGCATTCTTCTATATGTTAACAACCAGTTGTGTCAGCACCATTTGTTGAAAATGCTGTCTTTTTCCACTGGATGTTTTTAGCTCCCTTGTCGAAGATCAAGTGACCGTAGGTGTGTGGGTTCATTTCTGGGTCTTCAATTCTATTCCATTGGTCTATTTGTCTGTCACTATACCAGTACCACACAGTTTTTATCAAAATTGCTCTGTAGTAAAGCTTTAGGTCCGGCATGGTGATTCCACCAGAGGTTCTTTTATCCTTGAGAAGAGTTTTTGCTATCCTAGGTTTTTTGTTATTCCAGATGAATTTGCAGATTGCACTTTCTAATTCGTTGAAGAATTGAGTTGGAATTTTGATGGGGATTGCATTGAATCTGTAGATTGCTTTTGGCAAGATAGCCATTTTTACAATGTTGATCCTGCCAATCCATGAGCATGGGAGATTTTTCCATCTTCTGAGATCTTCTATAATTTCTTTCTTCAGAGACTTGAAATTTTTATTATACAGATCTTTCACTTCCTTAGTTTGAGTCACGCCAAGATATTTTATATTATTTGTGACTATTGAGAAGGGTGTTGTTTCCCTAATTTCTTTCTCGGCCTGTTTATTCTTTGTGTAGAGAAAGGCCATTGATTTGTTTGAGTTAATTTTATATCCAGCTACTTCACCGAAGCTGTTTATCAGGTTTAGGAGTTCTCTGGTGGAATTTTTAGGGTCACTTATATATACTATCATATCATCTGCAAAAAGTGATATTTTGACTTCATCTTTTCCAATTGTATCCCTTTGATCTCCTTTTGTGGTCGAATTGCTCTGGCTAGGACTTCAAGTACAATGTTGAATAGGTATGGAGAAAGTGGAAAGCATTGTCTAGTCCCTGATTTTAGAGGGATTGCTTCAAGCTTCTCACCATTTACTTTGATGTTGGCTACTGGTTTGCTGTAGATTGCTTTTATCATGTTTAGGTATGGGCCTTGAATTCCTGATCTTTCCAAGACTTTTATCATGAATGGGTGTTGGATCTTGTCAAATGCTTTTTCCGCATCTAACGAGATGACCATGTGGTTTTTGTCTTTGAGTTTGTTTATATACTGGATTACGTTGATGGATTTCCGTATATTGAACCATCCCTGCATCCCTGGGATGAAACCTACTTGGTCAGGATGGATGATTGTTTTGATGTGTTCTTGGATTCGGTTAGCAAGAACTTTATTGAGGATTTTTGCATCAATATTCATAAGGGATATTGGTCTGAAGTTTTCTTTGTTGGGTCTTTTTGTGGTTTAGTTATCAGAGTAATTGTGGCTTCATAGAATGAGTTGGGTAGAGTACCTTCTGTTTCTATTTTGTGGAATAGTTTGTGAAGAACTGGGATTAGATCTTCTTTGAAGGTCTGATAGAACTCTGCACTAAACCCATCTGGTCCTGGGCTTTTTTTGGTTGGGAGACTATTAATGATTGCTTCTATTTCTTTGGGGGATATAGGGCTGTTTAGATCATTAACCTGATCTTGATTCAACTTTGGTACCTGTTATCTGTCTAGGAACTTCTCCATTTCATCCAGGTTCTCCAGTTTTGTTGAGTATAGCCTTTGGTAGAAGGATCTGATGGTGTTTTGGATGTCTTCAGGATCTGTTGTTATGTCTCCTTTTTCATTTCTGATTTTGTTAATTAGGATGGTTTCCCTGTGCCCTCTAGTGAGTCTGGCTAAGGGTTTATCTATCTTGTTGATTTTCTCAAAGAACCAGCTCCTTGATTGGTTGATTCTTTGAATAGTTTTTCTTGTTTCCACTTGGTTGATTTCACCCCTGAGTTTGATTATTTCCTGCCGTCTACTCCTCTTGGGTGAATTTGCTTCCTTTTGTTCTAGTGCTTTTAGGTGTGTTGTCAAGCTGCTAATGTGTGCTCTCTCTAGTTTCCTTTTGGAGGCACTCAGAGCTATGAGTTTTCCTCTTAGAAATGCTTTCATTGCGTCCCATAAGTCCCATAAGTTTGGGTATGTTGTGGCTTCATTTTCATTGAACTCTAAAAAGTCCTTAATTTCTTTCTTTAATCCTTCCTTGACCTTGCTTGGAAAATTGTTTTCCAGCCTTTCATTCTGAGGTAGTGTCTATCTTTTTCTCTGAGATGAGTTTCCTGTAAGCAGCAAAATGTTGGGTCTTGTTTGTGTAGCCAGTTTGTTAGTCTATGTCTTTTTATCGGGGAGTTGAGTCCATTGATATTAAGAGATATTAAGGAAAAGTAATTGTTGTTTCCTGTTATTTTTGTTGTTAAAGTTGGCATTCTGTTCTTGTGGCTGTCTTCTTTTAGATTTGTTGAGGGATTACCTTCTTGTTGTTTCTAGGGGGTGGTTCCTGTCCTTGTATTGGTTTTTTCCTGTTATTATCCTTTGAAGGTCTGGATTCGTGGAGAGATAATGTGTGAATTTGGTTTTGTCATGGAATACTTTGGTTTCTCCATCTATGTTAATTGAGAGTTTAGCTGGGTATAGTAACCTGGGCTGGAATTTGTGTTCTTTTAGTGTCTGTATAACATTTGTCCAGGATCTTCTGGCTTTCATAGTCTCTGGTGAAAAATCTGGTGTAATTCTGATAGGCTTGCCTTTATATGTTACTTGGCCTTTTTCTCTTACTGCTTTTAGTATTCTATCTTTATTTAGTGCATTTGTTGTTCTGATTATTATGTGTCGGGAGGTATTTCTTTTCTGGTCCAGTCTATTTGGAGTTCTGTAGGCTTCTTGTATGTTCATGTGCATCTCTTTCTTTAGATTTGGGAAGTTTTCTTCTATAATTTTGTTGAAGATGTTTGCTGGTCCTTTGAGTTGAAAATCTTCATTCTCATCCACTCCTATTATCCTTAGGTTTGGTCTTCTCATTGTGTCCTGTATTTCCTGGATGTTTTGAGTTAGGATCTTTTTGCATTTTCCATTTTCTTTGATTGTTGTGCCGATGTTCTCTATGGAATCTTCTGCACCTGAGATTCTCTCTTCCATCTCTTGTATTCTGTTGCTGATGCTTGCATCTATGGTTCCAGATTTCTTTCCTAGGGTTTCTATCTCCAGTGTTGCCTCACTTTGGGTTTTCTTTATTGTGTCTACTTCCCTTTTTAGGTCTTGGATGGTTTTATTCAATTCCATCACCTGTTTGGTTGTGTTTTCCTGCAATTCTTTAAGGGATTTTTGTGTTTCCTCTTTAATGTCTTCTACCTGTTTAGTTATGTTTTCCTGCAATTCTTTAAGGGATTTTTATGTTTCCTCTTTAATGTCTTCTACTTGCTTAGCAGTGTTCTCCTGTATTTCTTTAAGTGAGTTATTTAAGTCCTTCTTGATGTCCTGTACCATCATCATGAGATATGCTTTTAGATCCGTGTCTAGCTTTTCCGGTGTGTTGGGGTGCCCTGGACTGGGCGAAGTGGGAGTGCTGGGTTCTGATGATGGTGAGTGGTCTTGGTTTCTGTTAGTAAGATTATTACGTTTACCTTTCGCCATCTGGTAATCTCTGGGGTTAGTTGTTATCGTTGTCACTGTTTAAAGATTGGAGCAGACTCTGTGTTCCACTCACCCGAAGTCTCAAAATCCTGTGGCGGATGTCGTGGGTAGCTGGCGGGTGTCAGCCGACCCTGCGCTCTAGCTACCCAGGTGCTGGTCCGGCTGGAAGAGGCCTGTGGCCCTACTCAGGCCGGTTTTCTGCTTCCCTAACTAATGCAGTCTCAGGTCCCTCGAGCAATTGGATTGGAGCAGAAGCTGTGTTCCACTCACCAGAAGTCTTAAGATCCTGTGGTGGGTGATGTGGGTAGCTGGCGAGTGTCAGCCAACCCTGCGCCCTAGCTACCCCAGTGCTGTTCTGACCGGAAGAGGCTTGTGGCCCTACTCAGGCCAGATTTCTGCCTCCCCAACCAAAGCAGTCTCAGGTCCCGCGTGATTGGACTGGAGCAGAAGCTGTGTTCCACTCACCAGAAGTCTCAAAATCCTGTGGTGGGGGTCGTGGGTAGCTGGCGGGTGTCAGCCGACCCTGCACTCTAGCTACCCCGGTGCTGGTCCGGCCGGAAGAACTAAACATATGTAAATATTCTAATACATAAAAATCTAAAATGACTTTTGCTTCTAACACAAGATAAATCATATACAATTTGTAGTTCAATTCATTTTTTTAATTAATTTGAGATTTTTTCCCACATCAGTATAATAATGTAATATAACTCACCAATATATTTTTTATAATAATGTTTAATGAAGGCAGTTTGTCGTGGCTGTATCTACACTCATCCATAACTCTGCAATGACCACACCATTGGTTTCCCACCATATAAAATATGCAACAATGAGAGATTGTAAGGTTAGGAATCCCTTGGCAATTATTCTACAAGTAATAAATATGTCACCCCTACATCATCACTCCTAAAAGTCTCACAGCTAGTTCTTGAGTGTTGGGTTAGGAAAATTTAGAGGAATTAGGGCTTGACATATCTTTCAGGACTTACTAGTTTAGCGAGAATTGAAACAACTTTATTAGGGATAGACACAGATATTTTCGGTTTGATAATTATTTTGAGACTGAGATACTTTGTAAAAAGACCTAGCAAAATTGAAAAGCTGGGACGAGAAGGTGGTTGTTTACAAGAACATTGCTTGTGTCAAAGTAAAATAACAAAGAAAATGAACTTTTACACAGCAGGTGGCTCATGCATCATGTGGCCAATCTACAACTGAGGAAAAGTGGAGAAAAACAAGTACTGGACCTGAGGTAATGGGAAGACATTCCGCATGAAGGGATGTAAAGAAATACAAACGTGGGCACAGCTTCCTGTCTTTTGAAGTATGTTGTCTAAGGAAGGAAGGCATATTCCAGGAAGGGTAATGTGGAAAATTTTAGCTAGAAGAACTCAGAAGCATTCCTGAGCTCCATCTCTCACCTTAAGTTCTGAAATGAAAAAAAAAAGAAAAAAAAATCAAAGTTTCATTACTCATTCATAAATAACCAAAGCATATTATAAGAATCCAGAAGGATAGACCTAATGCATGTCTTCAGATTGGGGTATTAGAAGCATCCCAGTGGTGTATAGAACATTTAAAACCTCCATCTATCTGATGAATCCTGTATTCTGAAGAGCATGGTATTAGGACATGTGGAATGGGTAGGTTAAGAGGCAAAGGAAGAAACACTGGTCATGAAGGTGCTGAGTGACATCTCAGTGGATCATTTTGCCTCTTTGAAAGTCTCCTCTACAAAGGACTGGAAATGATAGCACCTGCCTAGATTTCTTCCCTGGATGATTTAAAATTATAAAATTCATAAAATAATACAGAATGCAAGAGAATGTAATTGAAATGTTATTTTTTTTTCTGGAAAAATAAAGAAAATGGGACATTTGATACAGAATTACTACAAAATTCATATATAAACACTTCTGTCTCACATAGTAGCAACATGATTAATGTACACGCTTCATTCAAGTTCCATAATGTGTGCATCGGTTATAAACTGCCTTTTTTTTTTTACAACATAAATACTTTCATGTGCACCTAAGACTGTGTTGATTCTCACCTTGAAGCATCCTTTATAAAAAATAAAAATAAAACTGTGCCATAATAAACTCACTGAAGCTTTCTGGGACAGAGTAAAGAAAAACGATTATTTTTCAAAATCTCTCCTCTGGGGCAAGGGTAATGGCTCATTGGGTAACGTGTCTGCTACATCAGAGTAAAGACCAAATTTGATCCCCAGCCGAAACATGAAAGCTGGGAATGCCACTAAGTATATAGTAAGGTCCTGTTGTTGAACACACAATACATTTCAGTTGGAGAATGTAGAGAAATCCGGCTGGAACAAAGCTGAATTCTTTCTGGCTGGCTGGCTTCTGTAATACAGAAGGTTCTGTGTATGTCCCTCGGGGGAAAGGCTATCAGTAGTTTTACACAGCAGCAAACTACCCATGCTAAAGCATGGCCTGCCTGGACAGATGTGCCCATTGGAGGAACAGAGGCATAGCTACTATGCAAAAACCAGTCCATTAGGTTGTGTTGGAAGGGTTGAATGTCTGGTGTTGTTAACCTAGTCAAAATCCCAATGATTTGGGGAAAACATAAGACCTAGTACAGAACTACTCCCATTATCTTTTTACGTGACATGTCAACTTGCCTTTTCATATTTAGGTTTATACCCTCAGAGTACTGTTGTCCCTAAACTTACCCAGAGGAACTTTTCTCTGCCTTCAATAGGAGGTAGTACTTAATTCAGTGTCTCAAAACTGGCCAGTGTGCTAAGAATAAGTGTCTACTGAAAAGTTCAGAATTATATAGGGCATTCATATCATCCTCCTTCCCAATGGCTTACAGAACATCACAGAAGGTTGGGCAGGAAGATGTAAGGGCTGGAGGTTGTGGGGGAGGATATCATCCAGATATGACATGATTGTGTGTGTGTGTGTGTGTGTGTGTGTATGTGTATGTGTGTGTGTGTGTGTATGTGTATGTGTGTGTGTGTGTGTGTGTGTGTGTGTGTTTGCAAAGACATCATGAGACATTACATGTATGACATTTTAAAAGAATACGTAAATGTTATTTACAAAATAATATTTGAAAAACAAAGAATTCACCATAGAGAGTTCACAACTCAGGAGTTGGGAAACGTGTTCTACCTCAGCACATAAGAAATATTATTTCTGCTAAATTATCATTCTCTCTTCTATTTCTGTAGACCTTAGACTCATGAGAATTATTTTATTGTTTTCTTTATGGTTCTGAACAACAACTAAAAAGGAGGTTTCCCAATCATGACACAAGTTACAGTGCTTCTGCAAACCCATAGTGGTATAACTTCATGTAAAATATATAAACACACAGGCATGTGCATACACACACACACACACACACACACACACACACATACACGCACACACACTCACTATATGTAATTATAACTAAACATGAAATAAAATAATTTTCTATGACTTTTTTCTAAGCAAGATTAATATTATTGATATCCCCTCCCCTTTTTGTTTTTATTATTTATCCCTCCTCCCTCTCTTCCTCCTTCCTCTCCTCCTCTTTGTTTTAACCCCCATTCCTGCTCCACAATCAAGCTTCAACTTATCTTCTTTTCATACCTGCCCCAAGTCCCAGAACTAGCCCTTTCTCTAATGAATACTGGTTTATTTTAAAGAAGAATGGCATTGACCCCAAGATCTGTACTTAATCTATTGATTCCTTATCCAAGTTTGCTTCCTAGGCTCTTTCAACAGGCATTAGCAAATATCCATACCATTCATAAGCATTTCAATATAAGCTTCTTTTTTCCTTAGGCTAAAAGAGGAATTCATCTCAGTGTCCCCTCTGCTTACACATTTAACAATGACTGGTTCTAACCTTCCTGCCCGCAAACCACTCCAACACAGAGACTCAACTACTTCTAGCGACCATTTACTTACTTTCACTTTACTTTCAGTATATAGAAATGCTATGCCATACACACAGGGGAGCTACTGGTCTACCAAGGTACAGTGCTTTTTAATAGATTTTTTTTCATTCTTATAAAACACAATGATTTTTAAATTCAATTTTTCTTTTATATTATTTTTTAATGTATCTGTGACAGAGTTAAATTGGTGTTTTGAAGTTTTAATTCTTTCTGCCTTAACCTTTAAATTGATTTATTTTACTTGAATATAAGACCCATTCATTGTGCAATATAGTTCAATGGACTTTGACAAATACATAGCACCCACAATTACAGCACCTTTCAGAAAAAAATTATCACCTTAAACTGTCTGCTTCCTCTGAGCCACCAGAAACCATTTTGATATTTTAATACTTGTACAGTTTGCATTTTCTAGGCAACTACATGATCAAGACCATCAACCACAGCCATCATAAATGGGCTTCTTTCTTTTAGCAATAGGTACTTGATATGTTTGTGTTTTCTATGGCTTTATGGTTAATTTATTTTGTTGGTCGAAAGCATTACATTAAGTGCACAGGCAATCATTTGGTGTTCTATATACTTATTAAAGCTCATTAGTTACTGGACAATTCTGCTAATTACACTGAAGCCTTCTATAAGCAACCATAAGAATATTTTTTAAGATTTGCTTTACTATTCATTTATTTGTATGTAATTTTGTGTGTTTGCGTGTGTGTGTATGTGTGTGTGTGTGTGTGTGCGCGCGTGTGCATGCAAGTGCATGAAGTTATCCATGAACATCGTTGAAAAGGCTTCCAGATCCTCAGAACTGGAGTCATACGCAGTTGACAATCTCCTGACATGGGTGTTGAAAACTGAACTGGTCCTTTGCAAAATCAGCAAGCTCCCTTAACCACTGGCCTGCCTCTCTAATCACCATGTGTACATTTTTGTGTGGGAAAAAAGGCTCCTTAACTAATTGGGTAATTGTTCAGAAACACAATTTTTAGGATGCATGAGTACTGACCTTCATGAGAAAGTGAAAACATGTCTTACAAATTAACCTGTTCATGTCACTGTCCCAGCAAGATTCTCAATATTTGGCTTAGCTTAGTTTCTGAGTTTGAGGTTCTCTCATTAGTGGAATGGTAGCTCTTTATTTATGAACACACACACACACCACACACACACATAATTGCCATTTGCGATCTAACATGACTTCAGAACCCCTGTTAATTAAGATGCTTTATTTATAAACTGGATGTTTTTTTCATTTTAGCTATTTCCCCATTTTGCTTTATAGAATTTCTCCAAATCTGATGCTATTACTTTGGTTATATGATCTTTGGAAGGATACAAGACTTTAAGTTTAATAAGCCAACATATCAATTTTTTAACAAGTCATGGTTTTGTAATTGAGTTTACGATGCAATGGCAAGCCCACAGTTCCTTTGATTTATTTCCTAAGCTGTTGTTTACAGCTTTTACACCTCCACAATTTACATGTATATGTCTGATCTAGAAATTACTTTGAAAGGCATGAGGCCTATGAATAGATACATTGCTTTTGCAAGTAGTTATTATCTAGAAATATGTTCTGAAAATAGCCTCTTCTCATAGAATTGTCTTTATTTCCTTGTCAAATATCAGCTTAATTATATTTGTATGGCTCTACTTCACTCTGTTGTTGGTCCTGGTTTCCACTAATTGACTAGTGTTATGTTTTATTGATTCTTGTAACATTGCAAAAGGTCTTGAAGTTCAGCAATGAGTATCCACCACTTTTATTCTTATTCTCTCTTATTAAATTGGCTACTCTAAGTATTCCATATTATTATGAGTACTAGAACTAGTTCCCAATATTTACAAAACTTTTTGCTTTGAATTTGATTATATCTATGTGTGTTTCATTCTTCTAATAGGATGAGTTGACATTTTAACATGAAATCTATATACTTGAAATCCAGAAATTTCAAGAATCTCTCTGTTCAGATCACACTTGGTATTGGGAGAACCAGCTTGCCTCCATATTAGGCTTCAGATAAACTAGGTTCATGTCTGGGCACTGGGGTGAATAGCCAAGAATGGTTACAGGAGGCATTAGTTTGCTCGTTCCTCTTACATCCACACTTCTGTTGCTCTCTGAGATGCTCATACGCTCATTTTGAAGATACTTGACTTCCTCCACAAACATACTCTGAGATGAAAAGAAAAATCCTTTATGCTTTGATCATCAAGTAGGTGTCAAAGAGATTCCCTCTGACATTGTTTGAGCTAAATGTTTATCTTTTAACTGATTACAAGGAGAATAAAAATTTTCAATATTCAGTCTAAGTTATAAGCCCCAAAATAGATTAAAAACACGGATTCCTTGAAAACAGATATATAGGCAACCTTATATAAAACTAAGCAGATTATTTTTATGTATTTATGAATATGTCCATCTATACCTATCTGCAGACAATAGACAGGAGGTAAAGATCTTTCCTTCTTGGACTCAAATTTACATAATTCTTATTTATATTTGATATAGATAACAAAGCAGACTGAAAAATTATATAGAAAATGCTTTGGATGGATATAACTAGTGACTACAGAGAATGAAGCAAGAAATAAAGTAGAAATAGCATTTTAGTATATATGTAATATGTCTCAGTATTGTCCAGCAAATTGACAGTCACATCCTAAAGGGCATTTTTGAATGCTATATTAAATTGATGTCCTATAGACATAAGTGCCTAGAGCTAATGCCTCTTAGGGAAAGAGGAAGCAGTGGGCATGCCACCATGGCTGTAGAGACATCTAAATTTGAGCTGAGAGAGCTGAAAATACCAGCTAATTCAAGGAAGCTTCAAATGATGTATGTGTGAGGAACTGATCTATACAGATTATGAGAAATCAAGTGCAGCCAGAGCAAAGTCTTGACATTTCATAGATGCCAAGTGTCCTCTTATAAATCATCTCCAAACAGCCTCACAACTAATAGATAAATTTATAAATACAGGAATGACCAGGACAACCATTGGCCAAAGTCAACTAATGCATTTGATCATTGATTTGAGCATAAATTTTTTCCATCAAATTAAGGTCAATTGATGTAAATATGTATCAAGCAAGTGCTGATTTGGACTAACACACACACACACACACAAAATAACATTAAAAGACTCCTAGTAGTTCATACTGCGACATTTATTCCTTCAGATCTTTGTGTAGGGAACCCTACTTTCATTTAATTTTTAAAGGTATTTTTAATGATAAGAAAATATGACACTAGAGGCTAACAAAAAAAGGTTTAGATGATAATTAAGCATGGGAAAGCAAGAATGGCATGAATGCAAAATTTAACAAGGAAAAGATAAATCTCATAAAAGAGCATAAGAAATGCAAACTGCATTGAAGCCTGAGAAAGAGGGGGAAAGGGTATGTACTGGAGAAATGAGCTTGTACCAGCTTCCAGAAGTCATACGTGAGTTCTAGTAAATGGTCTTGAACAGGCTACCACGGCTAATGCTGTCAGTTCTTTCATGAGCTGTCTAGCTATTGGCCTTACTGATCTTTCCACAGCCCATATTTGTTCATTTATTTTTATTGAGATATCAAATACTTCATAAAAATCTGGAAAGGGAAAGGGAGAAAGACAGGCAGATAAAGAGGCAGAGAGGGATGGGGTTAAGACAAGGAAGAGAGGAAAGAGAGATAGAAAAATAAAAAAGAGGAAGACAGAGGAAAGAATATGAGAAAAAGGAAAAAGAGAAGGGCTAAGAGAGCACACATGTGTATGGGTGTTTCATTGTATATTATAATAAAAAAGAAAATGTATGAAAATTCTCAGGCTAGAGTCAGATACAAGATAATTTTTCAACAAATTTTGTTCAATAATACAGACTTCTTATAAAATAGAAATATAGAAAGACAAATAGCCATCCTAGTTTCTCCCCATCCTCTTGTCCAAAAATGAAAGTTATATTGCTTAAATTTTCTGTTCACAGATCAATTGATTCTTGTATTTATATTTCCTTAGGGAAAATAAAAGGAGAGGCAGGAACTGAAGGATTAATATAGGGAAGGGATATAAATGGAGGAAAAGAGAGAAGCAAGAAAAGCTCATGGAAAGAAAGAAGAGACAGAGAAAAAGCAAAGGGAAGACATGAAGGAAAAGATGTCCAATAATTTAAAACTGTAAAAACAAAGATGATTTTAAAAATCAGGTATGACGATCGATTTTCATTCTTATAATATTGCATCATATCCTATATAGGAATGATATGAATGTATCTCCATTTGTTTGCTTGTGTGTGGAGGGTGCACACATGCATGCACAAACACATTACTATGGTTTGTCATACTAAGTAAATGTAATGTTTCTTTTTCCCCCTCTTCTTCCTTTGCAGTCTTGTCACAAACACTAGAGTCTTTAGAGAGTGAGTAAATTTCTCTTCATTTTATAGAAGTCTCTCTTCCCTGGAAACTCTGAAACATTTATCTTGAATTTATGAACACATTTATTACATAATCTTTCTCAGTGCACAAACAAAAGTCACCAGTGCCGGACTGACCAATATTATTCGAACAAATCACAAACACATTTGAGCTGTGCATTACGTGTAGAAGTGAGGGCAGAGTGTACTGGTTAACACTGGCTGTGGATGCATGTAGAAGCAAGGGCATGGTGTGCTGGTTCATACTTATTGTGTGGTGCCTGTAGAAGCAAGGGCATGATGTTATGGTTCACACTGGCTATATGAAGGAAGTACTGCAGAGACAACTCTGTTCATGTCATCCACTTGTGGAAATTTTATTTCACCTATTCTGCAGAGATGATAGTAAAATTATTAAGATCCTGAAGCCAGTAAGTCAGAGATCTTCATCAAAACATGCTTGGTCAAAACCAGTCTGCTGTTTATCTAATTTCCTTGTCTATAAGCAATACCTTTGTTGCCACAATGATTTTAAAATGTTTAAAACACATTTGCCTTTTATTAGGACTGTATGTTACAGGTGTATTAGAAAAGCCGGTTCAAGCCATACTCATTTCACTGAGTGTACTTGGAAATATGGAGGCAGTGAGAAACACAGTTAAGGAAGAGATAACCTATTGCTTTTTCAAAAGTAAACGTTCCGAACAGGTGGCATCTGAGATGCTGTATATTATCTTGTCTTCTATATCAAAGCGGAAAAGCCATCAACCAAACATGAAAACAGATCTCTAGGTGGGACCCTTTGACATTCTGATCTGGAGTCCTTGGGAAAGGGCAGTTCGCTAGTCTCAAGCACGTGGTGTTGCATCAGTGGTCAGGACCCAGATTTGAGAAACACTTAAAGCAATGAATATCTGTGGTCAGTTAATGTCATGAACATAGGTTGCTAATCAATGTTTATAAGTTCCATAGACACTTTTCCCTCATCCTGTACTTAAATTTTCTTATTCTACAGTGAGTAGAATCTATATTACATGTAAAAGTTGTTTTGCAAGAATACAAAATCCATAGGTAATTATGAAAGATAACAAAAGTACAACTCAACTTATTCTCTATGAAATTTTTATAGACATTAGTGTTCTTTTCTTTCTTTGGTAAAGATGGTACTCAAAGTTTAAATTATTGATAAAAATGTTCACACAAAAGGGGTAGGGATGGAGGGTAATATGGAAATGGAATATTATTGAAGATAGGACAATTGTTCTAAGTGTGAGGTAGTGTATAATTAATATTAATGGAACTTTAATTTTCCTAAAGAATCAAAATTGGACAATAGCTCATAGTGCTAAAAGTCATGGACTTAAAAACAAACAAAATATAAAATGGTAATTACTAATAACTGATAACAATGAATGCACCTGAAAATTGAAGTGAAGATTGAAAAGTCTAGGTCCACATCTAAGTACAATAATACAGAGAGTGACGGAGCCTTGCCTAAAGAAGTGTGTGCATGTATATCTGCATATATATGTGTGTGTGCATTCAGTGACATACACATACATGCTCAAGCACAAAAACATGCACAGTAAATCATGAGGCAGAAAGATTGTCCTTTCATAGTAGAATACTGCTGAGACAATGCTAACCAAAGACAAGCACCGGCTTTGCAATCTCATTAATTAAAATTTCCATTTATAACTTTCCTTCTGTGAGGAGGCAAGCTGATTATAAGTTTCTTAAGTCAAATGAATTAAATCTCCACAATTATAATTTCCAGTATCCACTCACTCTCTAACCTGCCTCTCCTAGCCATCTCAAAGCTGGGTTGCAATTTAACCCATTCGGTTGGCTTAGGAATAGGGATCATGTGTTCTCCATGAGATAAAGAATGGTGGACTCCTTCACTAAGGGACCCCAGCCTGAAAATATTACTGACATTAAGCCATCAGAATGAATATAAAATAGCATTCATAAATTTCCACTTTCATCTCTATGTAAATTTAGCCAACATATTTCAAAGAACAGTAATTTATGAATATTTATATTTCTAATACTTGCCTATGAAAGCCTTTTAAAATTGCATTTTAAATAATGCTTTAAAAGAACATTGTGTTATAAAACCTTCTATGGTTGTACGTGGAACTACTAAATAGAGATTTATCAATTTAAAGAAATGATACCCACTGAAATATTTCTAAGGTAAAATATTGGAAGCAACGGTGATACTGTGCATAAAGATGCCTAGGTTGAGAATGTGTGTATTAAAATGAGTCTACAAAATGCACATTTTAAAATTCCTGCACGTTTTACCAATATGAAATATAAATCAAAAAAGAAGGTTGGGTGCTGACTTTTATCCAGAACCTGTTCTATTCTAAATTCAGAACAAAGGATGGTCCTACTCTCTTCCTACCTCGAAATCAGGCACATTCTCAAGTACAGTATGTGAGTTACAGAAGGCGCTCCTGATGGGATCAACATACACATCTTCAAGTGATTCCTGTAGATGCAGGTTTCATGTCAGTTATCATTCTTTGGGGTGACAAAAGGGTGTCTGTGTAGTGGCTATGAGCTAAAACCAGATGGGGACCAACAAAGAGAAATAGTCAGGCTTGTATGCTGTACCCTTCGGCAAAACAAACACCTCTGTCAAATCTCAGCTGAGCCTTAAGATCTCCACTCAGTTGGGTGAAGTCTCCTCACAGCAATCAGTGTCTCGCTTGTTTAATGTCACCTACCATGAATACTGATCAAATCAACAAAATCATTGACAATAACATTGAACAAATATCTAAATACCAAAAACCAGGCTAAGTTTGCATAGAAAATTAAGGCCTCATAAAATTGAAGGGAAGACATCTTATGTGAAATCCCATTAAGGATAAGGTAAACTCTAGAACAAATGTGCCCTCAGTACTTAACAGAAGAACGAATATTGAAAGTGTGTTGTCATTTCTATGGTTGATGACCTTAGAACAGTTCTACCCCTTACATCGTCATAAGAAGACCAATCCCAAGCAGTGAGGTTTGCAAAGTAATTGATATCAAGGCACTGTTGCAACAGCCATATACTTTATTTCTGGTATACTCCAACTAAACAAGGAAATCTCAAAAATGTCAATTAATTGTTCACAAAGGAAGATGAGTCAACCTCAATAAATATTTTAATTTTTTAATTGTGTGTGTTTATTGTGTGTGTATGTTTGTGTGCAGAAGTGTGCATGAGTGTGTGCAGATATGTATAAAGCCTGGAGTCTGACCTTGGGTGTTATCCAGGAACAATCTGTCCTTTCTTTGAAACATGCTATCTCTTTGGGAATTTGCTCCTCAATGAGGCCAGACTGGCTAGCCAGGGAAGCCTAGGCATTCCCAGCCATAAGATGGTTACAGGAGTGTTCCATCGTACCCATTGTTTTAATGTGAATGTTGTGGGTCAAACTTAGGCACTCATCCCTGAAATGAGTCACTTACTGATGCTCTGCTCAGCCCACTCAAAGCATCTTACTTAAAAATACATACCCTTGACTTATAGACCATGATTTATAAGATGACCAGTATAGTCCAGGCATAAATTATATTTAAAAATAAAGAAATATCCAGGAATGATAGTGTACTTCTTTAATCCCAGCACTCAGGAGGCATAAGTAGATACATCTATGAGTTCAAGGCCATCCTCGTATACAAAGCAAGTTCCAGGCCAACCAAGGATAGACAGTACTCAGTTTCAAAAATCAAAAATGAATGGATGAATGACTCCATGAATAAATATAAAGAAAAATACAAGATTACTTTGATTTAGCTTGATCAGGTTATATAATCCAAGTCACCATCTACTTCAAACTAGGATGCAGGCAGAGCAAGTCTTAAGTAAACCCCTATTTTGAACCATCAAGGTTTCAAACCAGTGAGCTTGTAAATGCAGCCCTGACTTTTAAGCAAGTGTCTGGACAATGATGTTCATTAGAGTTTTGTGAACCAAAGATGTGCTTTGTACTGTCTTAAGTATAATATGTATTATTTTAATTATCTTATTTAAAAAGCTGTTAGTTATTACTAGTCTGGTTTTAAAGATGAGAAAATCTGTGCAAAAGAAATTAAATCAAGAGATAAATTCATACTGCATAGGTGACAGAGATAGGAATTTAATCCAGATATTATGATTTCAAAGATAGCATCTTTTTCATACCCTATACCAAGATTACACTGATGCATTTTAATATTGAATACACATTGAATTCTAGATAGATATGCAGAACATTCTAATTGAAATTCTGTAGGGATTTTTGTTGAGAATTAAGGCAGTAAATAACCTCCCCTATTTAACTCTCACTCAAAGACTTCCAAATATGTTTATTTAACAAAATGTTATGCATTTTAATATATAATTTAAAGAAAACCTGTGCATTGGTTTTCTTGCAACAAATCTCAATAAATGGTGACAAATTCCTCAAGTTCTGCAAGCCTGTCAATGGGAAGAGTGTTAGGCACATTCTTTACCATCCTCCTCCATCCAAGGATGAATTCATCCCATCTATATTATCCCCCAAACCATGCACTTCCCACTTCCACAATCACTTTCCAAGTCTGGATCACAGTCATGTCGTTTGATAACTACATCTTTCCACCAGGAGAATGTTGTGCAACATCCAGAGAAGACTGCTCTGACAAGGGTTCAAGCCAACTGAAAGTCTTTCTTAACTCTTCAGAGACTGCACTGCATGTTTGGGATTCCAGTGCAGTCCCAAACCTTTCTCGGGTTGAGCTTTCAAGTTGAACACATCACAGCAAGGACAGTTTAGCCAAAATTGGAACTACAGAAGTCTAAATGCAATGTTAGTACATTTAGGGACTTTTTCAAGAATTAGATCTTTGTCCCTGTTTTGTCAGGTTTTGCTAAATATGTGCTGGATTCCAGTTCTCCCACAATGCTGTCAGATGTGCTAAGTTCAGGAGGATTGCTAAGAAATCACTATTGTCCTGCACTCTTCTTTTATATCATTTAGGACCTAGGTTTATGCTATAAGTTAAAGCATGAGATCCTTAACATTTTTCTAGAAAACATTCCACAGACCAGCCTCACCGAGCCGAGGAAACACCACTCAGATCACTCTTCTTAGCTGACTCGCTTTTGCTATCTCTTTCTGTGCTTGTGAACTTAGTGCCAAGGAGCTTCTCTGCCTCTCTCTCATTCTGCCCTGATTCTGTCTGATGGATGTCTCTCAAATTCTTGTGTTAACACTTAATGACATTAGGAAGCCACAAAGGAAGTTGACATAGTGATCAAGTCATATGTTCTCATAAATAGATTTGGTGCACATTTAACAGAGGCCCCAGGCAGCTTGCTGCCTTGTCTCATTCACCATGTAGACATGGACTATGCCATCTGTGAACCTGGAAGGGCTTCCACTGACCTTCATAGGCTCATGTCTTGCG
Source organism: Mus caroli (assembly GCF_978045245.1). Taxonomy (NCBI): domain Eukaryota; kingdom Metazoa; phylum Chordata; class Mammalia; order Rodentia; family Muridae; genus Mus; species Mus caroli. The sequence continues at coordinate 9,164,207 of NW_028227275.1, read as the reverse complement.
TATGAAATACTCAAAACTCTAGAAATGTAGGAAAGAAATGCCTTCAAAACAACAAAGAACTCAGTATACAGTATATTTTCTTAATCGCCTCAAATGTCCTCCTTTCTATAAAATTAAACTTAAGTGACACTCATTCAGAGCTATGAAATGAAGTGAACAAAGAGATTAGCAAATACAAAGTTATAGTAGTTTTTCCCAATAAGTTTCAGCTTTGAAATTTTATCAAGCATGCATTAAAAGGGAGCTTTCTCATTCCTTTAATACTGATTTTATAAAATGTCTAGGTTGAAAAAGGCCTTAATGTGTTTGTTTATTTCAGCCAAAAATTATTAAGCTTTCAATGGACCTGTATGTATAGGAATATTGAAACAGTTTTAAATTATAGTCCAGTTAAAATTATTTTAGGACTTACAACTTTAACAATTAGAGTTGTTGAACTGCAGTAACTTTCAAAACTTTTGCTAGGTTTACAGTCAGTGAAATGCATATACTGACGTAGGCCCTAACATTTAAAGAGACAAGGTTTAGCTAAGTAAGTACCTACAAAATAGTAAGGACCATCTACTTTAAATCAGCCAGCACTGTTATTCATTCTATTGGAAAGCAGCCTTGTTTTTCCTCTCTCAGCAGCTATCAATTGCAAACAGCTTCTCAGGGGTGGGGCTTTGTGCCCACTTGCCCTTCTCAGTGCTGGAATTCTTTTGGCTTAGACTTGTACAGGTCTTGCATGAGGTCACAGAAGCTGTGAATTCATATGTGCAGACTTACTGTTCTCTTGAAAACTCTGCTTCCTTGAAGTCATCCCTCCACTCCAATTTTCAAAATCTTTTCACCTCCTCTACACATGGATTCATGAGCCTTAAGGTAGAGTGTCATAAAGATAGCCTATTTGAGGCTAAGTACCCCAGAGTGCATACAAGTCCTTTCATCATATTCACATGCCACTTCTCCAACAACTCCTCCTATTTCCAGCCTTCCCGGTTACCTGTAACTGCATGTCCACTTTTTAAAATAACCCATTGAGTTCCATTTGTGTTCCCACTATATACAGGGCATCCACTGGGCATCTTTAACAATGGTTAATGTGTTGGAATCCACACCCTTAAAGAAAACTGACTCCCTTTCCTAGGTAGCCATCAACTTTCACTACCTCCTCATTTTGAAGTAGGAGCTGATGAGCATGGCTCCCTTTGATGCTGGAATGTTGACTGGCTTTATCTTTTTTTCAAATTAGTATAAAAAGAGATCTTGACTTATTATAGATTTATCCGTAGGTAAGTTGGAAAGTCAGGTTTCATTACAGAGCAGGGGTCAGCCCATCTGGGCTAAATTGCATTGATTCCTGACATCCTACCCTATCCTCCATTCTCCATCCTGTTTAATACTCCTGTGTCTATTTCTCCTTTTAATACATTTTAACTCCATGAACACAGATGTTAAAAGGAGAACACTCTGCCCACTCTATCTACATGGTTTGCACACATTATGTCTGACATACTTATGTTTTGAAATACTGAATCAAAATTAGTCAAGAAGCTAAATGCTGAAGGTTGGGCTAGTATGTTACCTTCAAAGTTTTAAAATTGAACACGCCACCCAGCAGGATGTCAGGTAAGGCTGAGAGAAGGAAGAAAATGAGTGTTACGAACATCAGCAAGACATCCATTTTCTACCAGCACCCGCAGAGATAATATGGTGTGCTCAGGCTTCAGCTATAGTCTTTGTCTTTTGATTGCTTTACTCATCACCAACAAATGTCAGCTTTTCACAGAAGCACTTGTATATGGAATCAATGCAATTTAGCCCAGATGGGCTGACCCCTGCTCTGTAATGAAGCTTGACTTTCCAGCTTACCTAGGGATAAATCTATGGTTCATAAGTCAATATCTCTTTTTATACTAATTTGAAAAAAGATAAAGCCAGTCAACATTCCAGCATCAAAGGGAGCCATGCTCATCAGCTCCTACTTTGAAATGAGGAGGTAGTGAAAGTTGATGGCTACCTAGGAAAGGGAGTCAGTTTTCTTTAAGGGTGTGGACTCCAACACATTAACCATTGTTAAAGATGCCCAGTGGATGCCCCATATATATTGGGAACACAAATGGAACTCAATGGGTTATTTTAAAAAGTGGACATGAAGTTACAGGTAACCGGGAAGGCTGGAAATAGGAGGAGTTGTTGGAAAAGTGGAGTGTGAATATGATGAAAGGACTTTGTATGCACCTGTGTCATTATCAAAGAATTAACAAAAATATTATCATTAAAAAGTACTGTTCTTAAATTAAAGTGTCCTTGAATATGTTGAAAATTGCATGTTAAACAAAAGAACCACGTTGGTTATATCAGTTTCTCTGATAAAAATAATTTTAAAGAAATATTTTTTAGAAAATACAAAATTTTTCTTGCTGGGCAGTGGTGGCACACACCTTTAATCCCAGCACTTGGGAGGCAGAGGCAAGCATATTTCTGAGTTCGAGGCCAGCCTGGTCAAAAAGTGAGTTCCAGGACAGCCAGGGCTATACAGAGAAACCCTGTCTCAAAAAACAAAACAAACAAACAAACAAAAAATTTCTATTTGCTGCTGTACCCTTTCTATATAGTCTCGTTTTAACACCTGGAACCATGTATCATAAATAGTTTTACAACTCAGTGAAAGCATTGTGAAGAGTACTATTTATATCACATATTTTTAATAAATAAAATGATTAATCAATTTTATTGAATAATCCATATGTTACTAGTAGACCATTTTTGCTATTGAATCTAGCATGGCATAGTAACGCATCAGTGTAGTATGCAAACATTTACATGAAGAGAAATACTTTAGGTCACATCTGAGAATTGTTTTATACCTCCCAAGAAAAGAGAGGTTGTAAAGGCAGAGGTGGGTAATTAATGAACAGCACAGCATCTCTCAGCTATCATCCTATAAAATGATTTTTAGTCATGGGAGACAAAAGAATAGCGTGTCACTTAATTACTCTGAGCTTCAATTTCTCCCTGTGTACCATGGAGATGATAATACTTGGACAGCTTACTTTATAACATTGTACTGAAGAAAAGTAGAAAAGGGTCTACTAAATAAAGGTAGCATGAAATACAGAATAATCTAAAAGAGAGAGCTGTTACATAGTTCTGTATTACTGTGATACAAAACAAACAAACAAAAATACTCTCACTGTGAAATTAGCTTACTTCTTTTTCTATCATGAATATAGTTTCTAGGAGCCTCTTATAATCTGAATATAGTTTCTAGGAGCCTCCTATAATCTCAAACATAGAAAGGCGAAGGTTGCTGAGGCTATGGATACATTGCTGAAAAGAAAGAAAAAAGGGAAGAAATAGGGAGAAGCAGGCAGAGGTAGAGAAACTTTCCATGGGTAGTCATTGAAACCCGTGTCCCCTCTCCTCTTGTCCATTTAACAAGTGTCTGTGAGTCCTTAGGCATTTAAATTTTTGAAGCAATGAAAGGACCTAAGGCAACAGGATGAAATAGTCTAAACGGGTGAGAAAATGTAATCTCCATCTTTATTCAAAGAAATTAATGGAAAACTGCCCTCTTGCCAAACCTATTAGCACCTGACAATGAAGCTGTTAGCAGAGGCCCAACAGTTGATTATTCTCCTGTGAGGGAAACAACCTGCTGACATTTCACTATCAGGCTGAGTGTGATTAGCCTTTCACTTAAAATTTGACCCTGCAAGGCTGAGCTGTTCAAAGCTACCTGAAAGGGTAGACAGTTGAATATGCAGCTCTAGAGTCATGAACAGGAAAATACAAAGTGATTCTGTCTAGACGTGGACATTTGAAGCTAGGCAAAGCAAGAAGAAAATTACTGTAAACTGAATAATAACCTAGCGAAGAAATCAGACAGCACCAAGGTTGATTAAAAAAAAATACATAAAGCCAGAGAAGTCAGTCAAGATATGAGGTATGTATACACATTCTTTCCAAACAGCAAACTGTTTGTGAGATTATAATAAAACATTTATGCCTTCTCTTTCCTCCTTCAGTATAGTCCTTCTCATTTTGCAACAAATTATAGCTTCTTCTTTCCATTTGTTATTTTATGCATATATGTACATATATATATACCACACACTTGTCAACCAATTGGTGTACTCTTCCCTGGGAAGATTACCAGTCCTAACCCCAGCATTCCTCAGTTCCTAAAAATATCAGTGTAGATTTAAAGCCTCATGAAGCCATCCTGTTTGCAATGTCCAATGGTGTCATCATTGTTCAGCTCACACTTGGGAAGTCATGTTCGTGAAACTTTATGGTTGAAGCTCCTGAAATAATAATAAGAGCCAGAGCCAGAGGATAGAAGGGGTTCCTGTGAAGTTGTATCTTCAAGCAGCAGGGTTGTTTTTTTTTTTTTCCATTTTTAAATTTTATTTAATCTTTTTCTATAGTCCAGACTTTATCCCCCTCGAGTTTCCTCTCTGACTGTTCCACACCCCATACCTCCTCCCCCTGTCTCCACTAGGATCTCCCCACTCCTCCAACCCCAACCCACTAGATCTCCCCACTCTCAACTGATACAGGTCAGTTGAGACTGCTAGTTGTCCTATAAGGTCATCTTCCTCCTCAGATTTGTCCCACTTTTCCCAAATTCAACTACAGGGATCACCAATTTCTGTCCATTGGTTGAGTGTAAATATCTGCATCTGACTCTTTCAGCTGCTTGTTAGGCCTTTTGGAGGGCAGTCATGCTAGTCTTCTGATTGTAAACACAGGATAGCATCAATAATAGTGTCAGGCCTTGGGACCTCCCCTCCAGCTGGATTCCAATTTGGGCCTGTAGCTGGATCTTCTTTTTCTTCGGGGTCTTCTCCATTTTTCTCCCTGCAGTTCTTTCAGACAGGAACAATTGTGGGTCAGAGTTTTTGATTGTGGGATGACAACCCCATCCCTCATTTGATGCCCTGTCTTTTTGCTGGAAGTAGGCTCTACAAGTTCACTCTCCCCACTGTAGGTCATTTCAATCCTTTGAGTCCTGAGAGTTTCTCACCTCCCAGGTCTCTAGTAAAATCTAGAGGGTCCCCCCACCTTCTACCCCCCCCCCCAAGGTTGCTTGTTTCCATTCTTACTGCTGGCCCTCGAGGCTTTAGTCCTGTTCCCCCACCCAATACCTGATCATGTTTTCTTCTTCACCCCCATGTCCCCTTTCCCACCCAGATCCCTCCTTCCCTCCCCCCTCCTGTGATTTCTTTCTTCTCTATTCCAAGTGGGATTGAGCCATCCTCACTTGGGCCCTTTGGCTTGTTAACATTTTTTGAGTTCTGTGGATTATATCCTAGGTATTCTGTATTTTTTGGCTAATATCCACTCACTGGTGAATACATACCTTTTGGTTCTGAGTTACTTCACTCAGGATGATATTTTCTAGTTCCACCCATTTGTCTTCAAAACACAAGATGTCCTTATTTTTGATAATTGAGTAGTATTCCGTTGTGTAAATGAACCACATTTTCTGTATCCATTCTTCTGTTGTGGGACATCTTGTTGCTATCTCAAACAAGACTGCTATGAAAAGTGAGCCCTGCATTCAGTGAAGGTCAAGGACCTGGAACTGAAAATATTGTCTCAAGATATAGACAGATTATTCACACATAGGGGCTTCTGAGTGTGTGTGTGTGTGTGCCGACACAACAGTATACTTTAATATAAAAAGATAGAGTAATGCTGTGCACATTGACTAATAATGTGCACATACACTAATGATGTGCACATACACTAATGTTGAGCACAGAGTAAGAGTCAGTCACTCAGGCAAGTGTGAGCCCAGTTCACATAGCAAGAAAGCAGATCACTGAGAGAAAAGGTTTGGGCCATAGCTTAGGACTTGATTAAATCCCAAATCTAAAGCGCAATTACTGCGGTTGAAATCAAAGAAGTTACTTATGGGGCTGTCGTTTTCATTTCTTCCTTAGTACAAAGCTCTTTCTAAAAAAAAAAAAAATGGAATAAGAGAAATAAATAGTTCATAAATCCATAACCTAAAGACAAATTCATACATCTTTCTCTTTCTGAATTTTAGTCTATGCATACAATCATATATACATTATGATCTACTTCCATTGGCTGATCCTTACTCAATAATTGGCACTCTGATTTTTTTTTTTTTAGTATATGTGTTCTTCTTTTACAGATAAAGAAGGTAATTTAAATTCACAGTTTACAATGGTCTATAATGATCTATTATGTATACTGAGTTTCATTGTTTATAATATTCAAATACTCAATTTACTATTATTGACAATATTTACTGTTCAGTCGTGCAAGTCAAATTTATGAAATTTACCTTTCAGCAGGCAAAGTTATGAAATGTACCTCTCCTAGAGATAGGAACTGGAGGTTTTCTCTGAGGATTATGATAATTTTCACACCCAGTCAAATCAATTCTATGCCCATTAAAAGGTGGCATCTAGACCATAAACCACTCCGTGCTATGTCCACATTCTCAGACCTTTCTCCACATGCACAACTCCTACACTGGCTTTGCCTAGTCAGTGTAGCTCTTCTCACTCATCAAAGGAACTTCCTTTCACAGAAGATGGAGAACTTTGCAGACATCTGTAACTAGTCAAAATACAAAGAAGAGCTGACTATGGGAATCCCAGTAACAGCTGATGCATCTACAATATAACCAAAATCTAGGTAACATCACACAGGAACAGGAAGAAAAATTATAAGAGTCAGAGGAAATGAATGTCTGCTTTGAGATATGGTGATCTTTTATATACAAAAACAAAGCTACACCCATGAAAATTTAGTAACATGGTGGCATAGATACCACCAATGGCTGTCACAATATGAATGGGATATATCCCACATGGGTTACCCCAGATGAAGAACTATAGATAATTAATGATCATTAATGACTGTCCAGAGAGGGAGAATCTATCTTCTTAAGAGGCAAGCCCCCTAGTTAATTACCCAATAAGAAGTCGTCAGCCTTAAACACATAACATAAAAACAACACTAAGTGTACTCAAAATATTTTGTTTACATATTTAAGAAAATAAATATATATGTAACAAAAATAATTAAAGAGGTCATGAATTTGAGAGGGACTAGAGGGACAGGAAATTGGAGTGGGGACAAGAGAAAAATTATGTAAATGTGTTACTATTATATGAAATTCTCAAAAAAAAAAACAAACTAAGGAACAAAACCTTAGATTTTTAATAAAGAAGTGGAGACTAAAGCCTTCTCTCTTTAGAACATGCCCCTTTGTGACTACAGTGACTCAGTGACAAAGCTGAGGGTAGTGTTGTTAATTTCTCAAGATAGTTGATCAACATCAAGAAACTTCTTCCAGGGTCTATACTAGTGCTTCTTGGACAGTAATACTTTCCATCTTTCCAAAGGAGTCACCCTATGGAGATGACAAATGCAGCTGGAGAGAGAATAGAGCCCAGTGGATCCTCAGCTGTGTGAGCCCCAGCACAAGTTTCAGACAGGTGCTTGAAGTAGGCTCCCTCCATGTTGAAGTGCTGCAGGAGTAGCGCATATGCGCTCAGAATTGCGTGTATTCAATGCTCCAAACCGTTGGTATTATTCTTCAAAGTTGCTGATTAGTCTAGTTTCCTTCATATAGAAGTAGATAACTTAAAGAAATTTGTGGGGTGAAGACATAAAACCAATACATATTAATAAGGGCTGTATAAGTTTGTGGTATAAAGAGTGTAAAGAGAATGAGAGAGGCAATGAGTAAGAACCTTATTGCCCCAGTCCCTAAAGATTCTGAGCAACGAGAGCCCAAAGGGGATAAATACATTAAGAGTAGATATAGGGATGTTTATTTAAATAACACAGGTAAAATAAGCAACACTATTACATATTTCATATGTAATCTCCTCTGCTCAAAAACAAGGGTTAACAACAAACATCTGAACGCAACCAGACAGCAAGACAGACTGGATCTAAATGTTAAAGTGAGAAGAATCTGGTCCTTAGCCAAAATACAAGACAAAACTTGATATAAATAATCAGTTTTGTTATTTCAGAAACACATCTGTTTCGAAGGAGGCCGATGTCAGAAAGGGCTACTGCTCAGGACCAAGTATCTAAATAATAGATAACATTTATGGATCTAGCGCACAATCCTTAACTATCTGTTCTTGCTCTGTAGGTGAAACTTCTCAGCAACAGAAGAATGAAATGTGATGGCTGTACTTCTTTATTAGTTAATTTTCTTGTCATTGTAACGAAGCACCTGACAAGAAGCAACCTAAAGGAGGAAGCACCCTAAGGAGGAAGATTTTATCTTGAATTAACAGTTCAAGAGGGCTCTGTCCATCACAGCTGAGGAGGTGTGGCCATGGAAGCTCTCTGTGAAGAAGCAGAGTGAGTGATGAGGAAATGAATGAAGCAAGCTGTTAATAACACAAGGTCCATTGCTGGTGAGCCATTCCATCCAGGCACACACCCCTTTATTTTAACGAAAGTTTTATTACTTTACTTCAATAATTTAAAACATAAACAGCCCTAGCTGGCCAGGAGTGACCACATTACACAGCGATTCTCTGAGGCACAGGGTATTTTTAATTTTTTACATTTAATGGTTTCAACAGACAAGCAGGACTGGGTTAAACCTCAGATTACAATATAATTGCTCAGTTGAGACACATGCTTTTCATAATTGATTGTGAATTTCATTTTCCCCTTAGTACATACACTGATGTCTTTTATTTTAATTGGATATTTAATTTCTTTACATTTCAAATGTTACCCCCTTTTCCAGTCCCTGTCTAGAAACCCCTTATCCTATCCTCCTTCCTCAGGCTTCTATGAGAGTGTGCTCCCACCCACCTACCTACTCCCAAATTCCCACCCTCGCATTCCCCTACACTGGGACATCCAGCCTTCACAGGACCAAGGGCCTCTTCTTCCATTGATGCCTGACAAGGCCATCCTCTGCTACATATACTGCTGGTGCCATGGGACTCTCCATGTGTACTCCTTGGTTGGGGGTTTAGAGACTGGGAGCTCTGGTTGGTTGATATTGTTGTTCTTCCTATGGGGTTGCAAACCCTTTCAGCTCCTTCAGTCCTCTCTCTAACTCCTCCATTGGGGACCCTATGATGAGTCTGGCTGTGAGCATCTGCCTCTGTATATGTCAGGCTCTGGCATAGCCTCTCAGGAGACAACTGTATCAGTCTCTTCACAGCATACATTTCTTGGCATTCATTCACACTAGTATCTGGGTTTGGTGACTATTATGGGATGGATCCCCAGGTGAGGCAGTCTCTGGATGGACTTTCCTTCAGTCTCTGCACCACACTTTGTCTCCATATTTGCTTCTGTATTTTATTGCCCCTTTTCTCTGGAAACAGTTTCCTCATCAATGAAATAGACCCAAGGTCAGTTTTGTGAGGTGAACTCCTTGATGTAGCCTAGGCTTCATTTCTTATAGATGCTACAGCCTTCCGAAGTAGCACCACCAGTTAGGGACCAAATGTTCTAACACATGAGTCTATGTAGAAAATTTTAAATTCAAAGCACAACTTCTTTTCTCAGAGTGGGATTTTTGTTTAGATACTCTTTTGTAACCACACATTAACCATACATTAAACACAGTCTTGTAACAGCTATCTCTCTCCCAGGTAGCCATTTTGACTAAAGGTCATAAGCAATGGTTGCTTGATCAGAGAAGGAAAGCAGAAAGAGGCTGAGTTCTAGTCTGCATCTTAGTCTACCCTTCAGCCAGTGCTCTGAACCAAACAAGAAAATCTCTCCAGCCACAAAATATGTTTATATTCTATAACATTTTCTTCCTCACAAATTACCTTCATGTTGCATTTTATTAATTTGTTAATCTTCACATGTCATATTGTGTATATATATATATATATATATATATATATATATATATGGTCTATTACTCTTGATTTTGATTTAGACAAGTTAAAATGTTATAATAGCCCATTAATTTTCCATTTATGTATGGTTTTCCCATAAGTGTATTTGCTAGTAATTATTTAGCTATCATCTTCCCAGAGAACATTTAAATTAATTTTAATTATTTTGAGTTTACATTTATTGCTACATTGACTATTCTTTCAAATAATTCCTAGTTCAAGCATTAAATAATTTCTCTAAGATACAAAAAGTTAAATACAGTTGTAAACACACAATTAGATATAAGAAACTTACTTTCCTTTGTTTTATGAGGAAAATATGTTTTAGTCCATGTGCATATATGTCCTAAAGTAATGGTACCTACACATAGGTACTTATGCACAAATATATAGAATATATATATATATATATATATATATATATATATATATATATATATGATAAATAATCTATAAGGCCACAACCTGTATCTAAATATAGATACAATAAGTAGAATAATTAGTCACAGTAATATAATGAATATTCATCATCACACAATGTTACTGTGATGGTTTGTATATCCTTGGACCAGGGAGTGGCACCATCTGAAGGTGTGGCCTTGTTGGAATAGGTGTGGCATGGTTGGAATCACCTTTAACATGTCTCTGTAAAACTATTCTGGTAAAATTGCCTCCTCTCCCTCTCCCTCTCCCTCTCCCTCTCCCTCTCCCTCTCCCTCTCCCTCTCCCTCTCCCTCTCCCTCTCCCTCTCCCTCTCCCTCTCCCTCTCCCTCTCCCTCTCCCTCTCCCTCTCCCTCTCCCTCTCCCTCTCCCTCTCCCTCTCCCTCTCCCATCTCCTTCATCTTTATCTCTCTCTCCCCACTGTTCTTTTAAGTAACTCTCCTCTCTTTCCTATCTCATGGGAGTTGGTCATATCTTATCTCTGACTCATTCTGTAAAACCTTTTTTTTGATTCTGATACGAAAGGGATATATATATATATATATATATATATATATATATATATATATATGGTAGCTTTATGACATCTCTATGATATCAATATGTGTATCATTGATGCTAAAGTCCTTAAGTTCCCACTTAAGGGTGTGTCACTGCGGGTGTGGGTATAAGATCCTCACCCTAGTTGCCTGGAAGTCAGTCTTCCACTAGCAGCCTTTGGATGAAGATGTAGAACTCTCAGCTTCTCCTGTGACATGCCTGCCTGGATGCTGCCATGCTCCCACCTTGATGATAATGGACTGAACCTCTGAACCTGTAAGCCAGCCCCAATTCAATGTTGTTTTTTAGAAGACTTGCCTTGGTCATGGTGTCTGTTCACAGCAGTAAAACCCTAACTTAAGACAGTTACCAACTTGCAATCACAATGATTTTGATATATTGGCAGAAATATTTTAAGAAACAGAAGCAGTAGATGGCTGTTCAGGAACATTTTTTTCTGGATGCAGCATGCCAATTGACATATGAATTCACAAAAGTCGTGACAGCCTGCAAAAGACCTATACAAGCTCAGGATAAACCAACCCCAGCATGAAGCAGGGTGAAGGCACAATTTCCTGAGGCTGTGAGGCTATTGGCAGTTGATGGATTCTGAAAGAATAAGTCTGTCTAGCAGCATCAATTATAATTGATGGGTTAATAACAAAAGATGACACAAAGTGCGTGGGAAATGGGGGTTAGATTTGAAATGAATTGGAAGGAGGAATAGATATAGTCAAAATATATAATTCTTAGCTAATAAAGATGAGAAAAAATAGTTAAAATATATATGCTACTTTTTTTAAGACCATAATTTCTTGGAATCTAGTTTGAACTAGTTTTTTGTATTGTTCTTAGGAATGTTATAGTCATGCCCTGTATTTTATTCCTCCTTTTTTCAGAATCTGTATTTCATTCATGAAAACTTAGCTCATGCATCTATTTTTCTTCTTCCTTGACTGCTTTCTCCTTTATTGCATTTGGGTGTTAAAAGTGAGCTAATCAGATTAAAATCCAGTAGACCTCCAATGCCAAGAATGTAACCTAAGTACATAAAATTGAGCTGAATTAGGACACAAAAGTATAGAATGATGCAGATCATTAACTGTCTTAAACAAGAAGTAATATGGGCCCAGAGTTGCTCAGCATCTGAGATTTTGTGTGGTGGGTCTCTGTAAATACCACATCTAGCAGAGTAAGGATCCGTTTGAAGCAATATGGAAATACACAGCTCAATACCACTTTGTTAGTCAGTGTTGGTTTTAATGTCTAGAGTATGACACCAGGCACTGAAGCACAGTATTGGAAAAAGTTTTTCTGATAACAATGATTTCAGTTCTACATGCACAGTAAAACTTGAAGCATAATTGTGTCAAAATTATTTTGCAATATACTTGTAACCTCTTCCATAAGGATGGGTTCTATACCTTAAGGACTTTGGGAACTTAAGGACTTTAGCATCAATGATACACATATTGATATCATAGAGATGTCATAAAGATATCATAAAGATGTCATATATATATATATATATATATATATATATATCCCTTTCGTATCAGAATCAAAAAAAAAAAAAAGGTTTTACAGAATGAGTCAGAGATAAGATATGACCAACTCCCATGAGATAGGAAAGAGAGGAGAGTTACTTAAAAGAACAGTGGGGAGAGAGAGATAAAGATGAAGGAGATGGGAAAGGGAGAGGGGGAGGGGGAGGGGGAGGGGGAGGGGGAGGGGGAGAGGAGGCAATTTTACCAGAATAGTTTTACAGAGACATGTTAAAGGTGATGACAGAAAGAGCCAGAGCACGAGAAGGAGATATAAGGTTAGAACAGATTGCCAGAGTTAGTTTGAGGCCAAGCAGAACAATTCAACCAGAAACCAAGAGAACACAGTTGAATCAGTCAGCTTGAAAAGAAGATTGAACTAGAACAGCTGAGTTGAACCAGCCTAGCAGAGTTCAGAAAGAGCTAAAAATGATGAGTTTATTCAGCAGTAAGCCTCCAAGAGGATAGCTACATCTGGCAAATAGAAGTTACTATTATATTAATGTCCAGACCATCTCAACAATTCACAGATCAAGATGCAGTAGACACGCATCTCTGTTATAAAGATATTGGCTGGTGGAGTATGATAAGCTGTGACACATATCCTCATTGTGTGTGTTAATTATCATCTGCAAATATTTGAAGGTTTATTCAAGCCAGGCCAACTGCACTTAATTTTAATAGGTGGTACTTTATATCCAATTTAGATGACTCTCTTTATACTTAGTTATGTTTCTCTCCAACCCACCATTGAATTAAAGTTAACTGTGAACTAAAAGTTGCATTTGTCCTATAATACCCTCGAATTGAGTGTTTAATCTCTTACAAGATCTGCATGTTTATCTACAAAGTGAGCATAATCATAATAGAAATTCTAATCTTATAAGGATGACAAATCTATCCACCTAATATAATTTCACAGGGAATCAAATGATACTAAATATAGTAGCTCAGATTAAAGATGTGTGCCACGAGGTCTGGCTTAAGTATTATTTATTAATTACAATTTTATGACTTCTTTCACATGTTAACTGGTTTTCTGTCAGTACCTCATACCAGGTCCAACAGTAATATTGATTTTGTCAATGATGTTTTGAGTGTTTTCTTGGGCTAAGACTATGACTGCAATCTTGCTTTTATCAATATTTGTCTTTTTGAGAAATCAAGGAGCTTGCACTACATTGGATCAACTGTGTTCATAGAAAAATGTCAAATAATTTCGTTACACCCCATCACCATTCATAAAACAGAAGTAAACATATCTAATGTTGAGACTTAAAAGGTGCTATAGGTTTAAAATATTCATGGCTTGATGCCTTTCCTACATATTTGTGTAACTGTTTCTCTGTGTTAAAAATCAAATATCCTAAATTGATAAGTCTTTATTATTATACTCTGTCCACCCATATCTGTAGTTTTGTGCATCTCTATATACTTTAAACTCTGTCTGTGTAAACCTATGACACTATATGTCTATGCATATGTGTGACTATGAATAAAATTTATGAATATATGTATCCATTCCTTGTGTTTGTACCAATTAACATTCTGGAAGATGTCTGGATATCTGTAATTTTTCTAGAGACATATAAATAAGTCTACTAAGTTGTTCCTATAAACAGACCCATCAAAACAAACAAAGAGTAATTTTTTTTTTTTTTTTTTTTTTTTTGGTTTTTCGAGACAGGGTTTCTCTGTGTAGCCCTGGCTGTCCTGGCACTCACTTTGTAGACCAGGCTGGCCTCGAACTCAGAAATCCGCCTGCCTCTGCCTCCCGAGTGCTGGGATTAAAGGCGTGCGCCACCACGCCCGGCTCAAAGAGTAATTTAATAGCCAGTTGTTCAAGACATGAATGCCAAACACAATCACCCTGATAAATAGTTTTAAAATCACACTGATAAAGTCCTATTCTAATCAATTTTCAATTACTCTGTCACTTCCAAGTTGATATATAAGTAATTTTCAAAAGCCATTTTATTAACATTTTATATACAACCATGTTTGGGCTGTGTAGATGGCTCAGACCATAAACAGCTTGCTACACAAACATGAAGCATGAGTTTGGATCCCCAACTCCAACATAATGTGGTGGCCCATGCCTGTAATCCTTGTTCTAGGGTGGTAGAGACAAGAGAGCCCCAGAGCCTGCTGCCCATGGGTTCAGTGAGATGCCATGTTTCAGAAACTAAGACATGGAGAACAGTAGAAGGCATCCAGTATCAGATTGTGGCCTCCACCTGCATATGCACAAATGTGTATGTGCAAAATTCAGAAACAACAGTCATTTCCTACATGCATACATCCTTACATAAACTAATATAGTTAATTGTTGCCTGTAACCTGGACTGCTCGCTGCATGACCCTATCTGCCCTAGAGGACTGGACATGAGTGGCAGGGACAACACAGATTCCATGAGAAAGGGAGAAATGCCACATCAACCTGACCTGAATGCTGCTACAAGCTTCTTAATACCCTTTACCTTTGCTACATTGGACCCAAGAAAGCATCTCTTCTAAACAGCTGTCCCCAATTGTCTGGCATTGTCTACATCAGCAATCCTTAGTCTCTTATGCAGTCTTCAATTAGGTCCTCCTTCAGGCAATGCCTCTAGGCAGCCCAGACATTTATGTGAAGGTGGCTGCTGCTGTTCCTCCAACAGTTAATTAAACAAATAAGACAAAGGTAAGGACTTCTTTTACAATAAAAAGTCTGAAACTGCCAAACGTGTCAATGTGATTAGATTATATCCCTTTGTTTACTACACAGTGAGGAAGGAAAGAGGCACAGCTGTTCCCTGTTATGGAAGGAGTTCTCCTTGGTTGCTTTTATAGATTTAATCAAAAAAGGAACTATTAGTACATTAAAACAAGTATTAAATAAAAACCTAAAGCATAGAGGCAATCATGCCATACACACAAAATGAGAAAGGATACCAGGTACACCACTCTTTGAGGAATAAGGATGCAAATAGAGATGAGAAAAACGGATGAATATTTGTGAAGGAAGCAAGGAATTAACTCTGAGACAAAGGTTTGCTTTGTTTTGGCACACACCCATGCACAAGTTACTCCTTTCCTCCTGTACTCAGGAGCATTTTCCTTCTTAGCAGTCCTTTCATGGTGAATGTTCCAGAAACAGGAAACTTGCTCCTATCCTCATAGCTAACTTCCACCCCCGAGGAGCTGTCTGTGGTAGCGGTACTTGAGCTTTCTAGCTAGCATGTGAGACCAAGTGAACAGAAAGATGCTGAGCCAGGCCAAAGGAAAGCCAGGCTTTTAAGGACTTGGTTCCATTACTGAAATAGTTTATGGGAAACACAGGAAGATGATGAATAAATATTTGTAGAATAGACCAGTGCTTGGTGACCTCAGAAATGAATTGGAACTCAGAGCAAATCTCTACTGTTTTCAATGCACAATTAAAGAATAGCTTTGTCATGATGACAGCCAGGCTATTTCCAAAGGGATATATCATGGTAACAAAATATTCATGGAAATTGCCAAGGGATCTGTTACTGCTATGAATATTTTGCAAGCAATAACTTTAGCAATCTATTGAAATAGAGGCATTTATCACCTCATTTTTGCTGCTAATAAAACCAAAGTCAAGATATTAGGGTCCTGGAACTTGTTTTAAACACAGGACTTGAGAAATAGAGGCAGAGAGAGAGAGAGATGAAGGTTTCAAGGTCAGACCATCTGAATTACATGAAAGCAATTATATAATAAAGAATCTATAACAAGTAAGTGAGGACGCCTGAGCAAGGACCCAGATTAGAGGATTATTGTGATCATGTGTATGATCAATATATAGATAGAACATCTTCTCTATACCAATCAGAGGCAAGATAATAAAGCTCTTGAGAAAAATGATTACATGTCACCTCTTTTAAACTCCCTTGTAAAGAGGCATCTCCCTTTTTATAATATACTCCTATATTCTTGGGATTAATAAGATACTTAATAACAATCTCCTTCCATGCTAAGATTTGTAAATGTCTTAATGAGAAATGTGTGCATTCTCCTCCCTCTGGTATTTTCACATAAGAATGATGATCACTAAATATTGAGCAGTCACAGTTCAGACCTCTAATGCCTAAGAAGCTGGTGTATAGTGGTTGGTCTGTTCACAGCCAAGGTCAATAATGAAATAAAAATGCAAGCTAGTCCCTCTTGTTTTTAGCTCATAAGACAGTCTGCTTCTTTATTAATCACTAAAATGCCTTGGCAAAGCCCATCTAGTAATATAAACACAGACCAATTAACTTATTAACCTTTGCCTGGACTATTTAGCCACACACAATTCTGTTTTCTAAATGGATCAATCTTATCAATAAAAATGCCAAAATAATATTCTTTTTTCACTGTGAGAAGCAAAAAGTGTCTATTCCTGCCTTTTATTGCAAGTCTACAATTTTTAACATGGAAAATATGTATAGATAAAAGAAACTTTAATCTCTAGAAGAATGTGTTTATCTTGCAATATTTTGTCTTTTCTCTTAAGGTGATAGATTCTGGAGACTTGGAAGGGTTTGTGTGAATAAATAGAAGATCACCATATTCTGTGATAAGGTGAAATCTCTTCATATAAAATGTGAAGAAAATAAAGCACACATGATATAAAACAAAGTTCTTATTAGCAATATAAAGAATCAAGGTGATATGCAGACAATTGAGGTCACTATTGGAACTTTGTTATATAATCTGGTGAAATGGCTATACTTGCATATAGACCCAACATTTCATCTCGGTATATTTCTTCTTAATTTCTACTGCCTCATGTAACACCATTGCCAGAGAAAGGTGACATTACTTGGAACCAAATCAACAATCAGGATCTTATGTTGGAAAATTAGCTTGGAGAAGCAGAAGTTCCGAGTGTCCAAGCTAGAGATGAAGGAGAAGGATGCTCTGGCAATTGTTGAAGTCCTGTCAGAAAACTACCAGACACACTACCAGAGGAAGTCAGTTTGACCATATCTGAAGCCCTTGACTACTTAAAGTCAGAACTCAACACGTATTTTAAGTAAATGAATCAAATACTAATGTTTCCTACTGTTGAGCCCTTTCTATGATTTCGACTTTTTTCCTAAAAAAGAGAAAGAGATTTATGAATTACAAAATTTAAATAAGATAGATTTTCTGATGAAGGTAACATAGTGGAGGGTTTAATAGCCCAAGTGTTTGAAAATCACTACAATCAATTTCAAAGAAAAATGCAATTTCTAGAGTTGTTATTGGAGATTTTATTAATCTATTAAAAGTTTATATTTATGTTTAATAATTCTCTGCTGCTTCATGTGGAGTTTTTAATAAGTTTAAGTAAGATCTTCTTTATTAAAGATGAACAAAAGTATTTGACATCAAGTTGAATTATGCAGTATTGAAAAATAAATACTTAAACAAGTTATAATATTAACATTCAATTTTAACACATTCAAATGTGCATGTATTTTCTTTTTGAAGAATATATCAACATGACTAAAACATTGAACAATTCATTTTTAATGTTCATTCTATAAATGTTTTCTATTTTAATTTGTTGCTGCAATTATAACACATGCGGACATTAATAAAATGAAATGCTTTATGCTTTTGTGTGAGGGTTAGTGGTAGGGGATTGAACCAAGGAGCTCATTCATACTGTGAATGCATTCTACCACTAAACTGCATGCTTATCCCTATTCTCAAGTATTATTTTAACCACTGTTTTCACTTATTAATTTGTCACATAGAAAAACAACCTGTTTAAAATATGTTGCACATTGCTTTCAGAAGTATGAATGCAACAGTAGACTGAGTTTATTTGGAGGCATGAGTGGATAGGCAGGTGAAAATCACCCATATTTGTGTTTCATTCTCTGACCCTCAGACCATGATCAATCCATTTCCATGGGAAAAGGGCTGCACAGTATCATACTGAGGACTGGGAATTGGAATGCTAAACAAATTTGCTAGGAGATGGTAAAGAATACATGGGAGCTGTGCACACTGATGTCTATAAATTAGAAGATCTTGAATAGCCTGCAGTTGCTTTTCAGCATATCTCAGTTTTGCATCCCCTAAATGCTAAGGATACATAATTACATAATTATACTCCCAGGGCCTAGAGGAACTGCAATCCAGTTCTGAAAGCCCTCTTGCCAACAAGATGCCCAGCTGTTCAGGAAGGCAGCAGAGCCAGGGGAATAACGTGTGGACCTCAATCAACTAAATGGATGTCTTACTCAAAATTACAGGGCATGTTTATTCTTTACTACTGAGGTCCTATTCAAAATGCATGAAGGATGTCTGCAACTAAACTCAGTGGTAATTACAAATAGAAAATGAATGAAGGGTCTAGCCAATTGGCTTTATGTGTATAGCATTTGCCAACATGTCTTTTTATTTTGAAAGTTTCCTTTTTAAAAAATTTCCTTTAATTAATTCTCTTACTCACTCTTCATGCAAATCACAATTCCCTCCTCATCCTCCCACCCTGACACTCCCCCTCCTATTTCCTTTTCCCTTTTTCTCCTGAGACAGAAAGGACTCACATGGTCCCATGTGTCATGGGTAGCAACCTACCCTCACACATCAATTCACAGCAGGAATTGTCCTCTCTCACTGAAGCCAAAGAAGGCAGCCCAGCTAGAGGAAAAGGATTCCAAAGGGAGCCAATAAAATTAACTCAAAAAAATCAGTAGCCCTCTTTTATATAAACAAATGCTGACTTTTAGATGACTGAAGAAAAGCCTACATCACACATCTTGGAGAATATGGGATAAACACTCCTATTTCAGTCTATAAAGTCAAAACAAGCCAAACACATTCAACACTTTTAGAATCATTTAGAGACCAGTCCTGATTCCTTGAGGTACTTCTTACTGATATTTTAAACTGAAGAAATAAATGATGGAGAAGTAGCAGGGAAAAAAAAAAGAAAGAATAAGGCACATGCCAATCCGGTGTTTCCAAAGGGAAGAGACGGAAAATGGGTTGAAAGCTTCTTAACATGAGCCATTCATCATTTATATCCCAGTAATTTGGAAGAATGTGGCCCAACCTAGGGCAGTGCCTCAGAAACATGTAGCTCAAAGATTCTTGTTGTTCTTATCGTACCTTCTCAAAATGGCACTCTGAAAGAACCAGAGAGATCTGATACAAAAAGTGGGACAATAAGAGAAAAGGATCATTTTTACAATTATTTGTGAACTTTATATCTTTTTGTAGGGATAAGGTATGTAAGTCTCTATTTAGGGAGATTAAAACATTTTTCAGGAGTTATAAGGCATAAAGTATGAAGCAACAATCCATTGTTAATGAAAGGGGAAAATTAAAAACAAATGGGTCATTTGATGTCCCTAAATCGTCAAAGGAATTTGGAAAATAAGCATGTGACAAAAGAGAACAGAGCTGACAAATATACAAGTAACATTGTACAAAAAAGTCAAGGTTTATGTATTTAGAAATATGTATGTGTATACATCTGTGTGTGTGTGTGTGTGTGTGTGTGTGTGTGTGTGTGTGTGTGTCTGTGTAACACTTTGAAAAAGAGGTCATGAATTTGACAATGGTCAAGGAAGGGTATATGGAGACTCTGTAGGAAGAAAATCAGAGGAAAATAATGTAATTATATTACATTTAAAATATAAATGAGACAATTTTTTTTTAAAGGAAACAGAATTATAGCTCAGCTTTCAGGTATCCCTTGAAACCTGAACCTATTAGCAAAGAAATTGGAAAAACAAGTAAAACATGAGCGTTGGTAGCTAACTACATATGCTACTTCCCCCTGGTGTGCTTTTCCAATTTACAATATCCAGTAAAAAAAAAAAATCTCAGCAAGGCAAGGCCTATTATTCAATGTCTTGCTCCCTGCAAAACAGGAACTTTTTAATTTCTACATTTATTTTAAAATATGTTTTAATTACTCTTTAAAAATTTTTTACCATTTAAATTTTTCTTTGTTAGTAATTTCAATTAGAATTAAATATGATCATATCTACCTTCCCTTTTGCTTTGTAAGTCCCTCAATATTCCAACACAGCCCAAATTTATGTGTTTCTCATTACTAAAAAAAAAAAAAAAAACTAATATTCCCATATGTACATGGGTATGGGCCACCCACAAGATCACAGAAAAGGTTTCCAGTAGCCACTTTCTCAAAAAAGAATAACTCTCTCTCTCTCCTCAAGCAACTATCCACTGCCAGCAGCTCTTCATTAAAGGGGAAAACCTGGAGATCCTCTGTCCCAGCTATTCTGAGATTTTGGCTGCCTTGATTTTATGTAGGTAATGCATGAGGTGCTATTACTTTATGATTGCGACACACCCCTGTTGTGTGCAGAAGACGGCATTCCACAGTGCTCCTCCCCACCCTACAATGCTTACTTTCCGTCTTTCTCTTTTTCCCAAATATTCTAGCATTCTTTATGGTGGAGGATTCAGTATGGATGTCTCTTAAGTGCTGAGCCCCAAGTTCCTTACTCTAAGCTCTTTGACTAGTTTTCCAGTTAAGCATCTCACTTCTGTCTACTGTCCAAAGAAGAAGAAAAACAAAACTTCCTCTTACAAATATTAAAAGCAGCCTACATATTATACATTACATATTACTTACTGCATATTAATCATTAATTATATTAAATATTGTACATTATACATTAAACATTATAAACATAAATACTTAGAAGTGAATTTGAGAACATGGCTAGTTAGCAAAATAATGATAGCAAGTTTTACCTTAGGTCCTGTGACCTCCCCAACCACAGAATTTTGACTATGATTACAGTGCCAGACATGAAATTTCTTTCTGTAGAATGTCTCAAATAATCAAATAAATAAATAAATTGATAAATTGATAAGGTTAGTCACCACATAACATTCATCCCATGGTTGCACTAAAGAATAAACCCTGTTGCCATTAGCACTGGCCTGATATTATGCAGATCTTGTGCAGAAGCTAGAGATGCTGTGAGCAGGCATGTGCATGTTTTGTCCAGAAGTCATAGCTTTTGATAACAAAAGGGACTTTGGTTGTGTCATTTCTGACTGAACGACAGCACAGATCACTAATCAAGCAGTCAGTTTTTGAAGACAACTCAGTCTCCCTTCTTCCAGAACCACCCCATTTCACCTTTGCATTTTAGTCAAACTGTGCAAATTTCATTTGTTTCATGATTCTACTTTGGATAAAACACAACCTCCCAAGGCAGTATTTCACAGACTTTTTCTGTATGATTTTTGTCAATCAAGCTCACATTCCCCACAGCCGACTTTTAGCATAACCTTTGGAAGATTTCCTCTCTGGTCTGAATACATAGACTTTTGTGTATTCTTTACTCCGACACTTATAATTTGTCTCACTACAGCAATGTATGTGTCTTTGTTTGTCCACTTGAGTGCCTTTCCTTGAACACATACTGGGAATTATTTATCTCCTAAGCTCCATAATGTCTAGAAGAAAGCCTGACAAATAGAGCTACAGTGTGTATTAATACTCAAACAGAATTCTCAAATTCAATGGTTTGTCAGCTTTATACTCATGATTAGTCTTGCCATATGTAAATAATAAGAACCGTAAAAAGTATATAGTTTCACAATTAAAATCAGACTTTCCTGCAAGCCTTAGTATTGAGCTCCTATGTAAGTACTTACTGATAGACATGAGCTATTTAGTCACATCATGTGTCAGTTTCATCTGTTGGAAAATGAAACTATGAAGCATATATGATAAATTGCTGTTTACAAAAAAAAAAACAACTATATTTCTGATTCTTTCCCAGTGGTATCCATTTAAAGGTAGTATTTTTGTTTTTTTTGGATAAAAAGAAACAAGTTCTAAAGCAATGAAGAGCATTGGCTCCAAACACCTGGTTCAATGCCTATTGCCCATATAAAGTGACTTAAAGTCACCTAAAACTCCAACTCCAGAGAATCTGACATCCCCTTTTAGCTTCCACAGCAACAGATATGCTGCAATAGATACATATTTACGCAGGTACTCATTCCTATCCATAAAATGAAAATAAAGTATTAAAAACAAACAAACAGAATCTGATGAAGCCTGTGAATATAAATGAGCAATAGATTCATTGCTATAACACCCTGAATCTGATCCCCAACATCCAGAAAACAAAGCCACCATCAAATCTGAATCTCTCAAAAAAAAAAAAAAAGTCTGGTTTTGGGTTCATCCACTGATGCCATGCTCAGCGTTATTCTACAGAATAGTCTCTGTATTTGTCTTTTAAAGTCTGCTAGAAAAGACAGAGCATTGGACTTGAGGTTGAATAGAAAAAGGAAGGTGAGGTGTGATCATTCACAATATCACGGGACAAGAAGCACTGATAAATGTGTAAGATGAGCTTCAGCAGCCCCCATTATTTGATAATTCCCAGAACCACAAATGGCTTAGTGAGAGAAGTAATCTGTTCTCTTTTCAAGATCCTCTTCAGTTCCTGGGGATATCCTGCCTAAAGTGAGAGAAGAAATAGAACCGAATCTGCATCTGCACCCAGCTTGCTAACCTACAACCAAGTAGGTATTTCTAGGCACTAGGTCATTATTTGGGGTTTCTCTGAGGTCAGCTATCTTGTCTTCAGATCTTTATCTTATCAAAAATTTCTACATGTAACTTTCAAAGTTAGCATATCAAATCTCTCTGTTCCTTAGTTTCCCCTTCTCTGAAATACAAAATAAACTGCTACCAGCTTTGGACATTGTTCCATATGAGAATTTACAAAGAAAACTCGGTATTTTATCTCTAGATACCCAAAACTGTCTACCAAGTCTTAATTTACTAGCTAAATGATGAGTGCAAGCAAATTTACTCTTAGCAGAACATTGTCTTCAGATGGGAACAACAGAGCCCATGTGGTTCTTACAAAAAATAAGCAGGATGGTAATCCACAGCAAGACTTTATCTAGGATGCAATAATCTGCACCAAGAATTTGTCTCCTTGTGTTCCTTGTTCAGTCTAGCATGGAGGCCAGAGAAACAGGGAACAAGATGTCCAGTCTCCATTTTCTGTGTTGACTTCTAGCTACACCATCCCAGCCCAACCTGTCTCTTTTCTGAACACTTACCTTCATGTAAATTTTCGCCTGACCTCAAAGATATTTCAAAGCTTTTATGACTCAGAAATAATTACTTCTTTCAAGAAAAAGAAAAAACTGTCAATTGTCAATATTCTGCCCATCCATGCTGTTACAACACTCCATGCCTTTGAATATTCTTCAGCATCACACCATCGTTTTTAAATATTTGTGGTATTCTTGGAAAAAGTAGTAACACATAGCTCTAAATGTCATCATGTGATAATTTTATTGTATATGTGTGTGAAATATCTTATATTTATGTATTTAATTTAATATACTATTTTTGTTTTATTACAGAATGTTGCTTTTAATATTAACTTTCTGAGGAAAGACAACCCTTATTAAAGCCAGCAAAATCCTGACAATTTGCTTATGAAGACACTTTTACACACAATCTATCTAATCCTGAGCCACCACACCCAACTAGATATGATTATAACTCTCATCCCAACAGAACACCCCACTTCCCCAGGTAATCCTAGAAAGAGCCCTTATAATAGCTTAGAGTTACCTGACTTTGGTCAGGTCTGAACTCAGTTTGTTTCCCTACCTTGTGTTGGCTTCATCATAGTAATACAGCACAGTCTATGGTTTAAATGCACCTCTTTTCTGCTTTCTCTTTAGAGATTTTCCATGTACTCTTCTTAATATACAGAATAAACCTCTCTAGGACTTGTCCATTCAGAAACTACTTTCAAGACTCATAATGTCTCCCTAAAGGTCTTCCAATTTTCTATATAATAACTACCATAAACTTTTTTAAATACATTTTTTATTATGTATTTTCCTCAATTACATTTCAAATGCAATCCCAAAAGTCCCCCATACCCTCCCCACCACTTCCCTACCCACCCATTCCAATTTTTTTGGCCCTGGAGTTCCCCTGTACTGGGGCACATAAAGTTTGCATGTCCAATGGGCCTCTCTTTCCAGTGATGGCCGACTAGGCCATCTTTTGATACATATGCAGCTAGAGTCAAGAGCTCCAGGGTACTGGTTAGTTCATAATGTTGTTCCACCTATAGGGTTGCAGACCCCTTTAGCTCCTTGGGTACTTTCTCTAGCTCCTCCATTGGGGGCCCTGTGATCCATCCACTAGCTGACTGTGAGCATCCACTCCTGTGTTTGCTAGGCCCTGGCATAGTCTCACAAGAGACAGCTATATCTGGGTCCTTTCAGCAAAATCTTGCTAGTGTATGCAATGGTGTCAACATTTGGAAGCTGATTATGGGATGGATCCCTGGATATGGCAGTCTCTAGATGGTCCATCCTTTCGTCACAGCTCCAAACTTTGTCTCTGTAACTCCTTCCATGGGTGTTTTGTTCCCAATTCTAAGAAGGGGCACAGTGTCCACACTTTGGTCTTCATTCTTCTTGAGTTTCATGCGTTTAGCAAATTGTATCTTATATCTTGGGTATCCTAAGTTTTGGGCTAATATCCACTTATCAGTGAGTACATATTGTGTGAGTTCCTTTGTGATTGTGTTACCTCACTCAGGATGATGCCCTTCAGGTCCATCCATTTGCCCAAGAATTTCATAAATTCATTCTTTTTAATAGCTGAGTAGTACTCCATTGTGTAAATGTACCACATTTTCTGTATCCATTCCTCTGTTGAGGGGCACTGGGTTCTTTCCAGCTTCTGGCTATTATAAATAAGGCTGCTATGAGCTTTTCTTGTAAAATTATTTTTTTATTTTTTGAGATTATAATTACACAATTTTCCCCTTCCCTTTCTTCCTTCCTTCCAAACTTTACCATGCACACCTCCTTGCCTTCTTTCAAATGCATAACTACCTTCTTCAGTATGGCTTATTTACACAAACACAGGATCATATACCAAGCCAGTAAAAAAATAATAATAGGACATGAATAATCATCACTGGCATCAAATGGCAGAGTTTATCATGACGTCTCCTTATAGAAACTAGATTCTCAATAATACTCGACTAACTAATAAAGGACAAAGGATAGAGCAAACAAGCACCCTGTCTCATTGCATTTGTAGTGGGTACTGCACTATGCCTAAATGATTCAAGCAGCACAGTAGGTCTCTTGCTATCAAATGTCATACTTTTATCTTTTACAGTCACAGGGATGTGTAAATTACAAATGGAAAGTGGGAAACATCAAAGTGATTTCCATAAGTAGCAAACTGAAAGAACTCAAAGTTTTTCAAAGCACAATGTAAAGCTAAAATTGGAACAATGAAGAGATTTACTTTAAGCCCCTTTATCCTTAGAGTTTCATCCCTCAAGCCTTCTCATTGTCTTCTTTCTCTCAACAAATCACAATTAAGCGTAGTGAATAAGTGCAATACCTAAAAAAGGATAACTGGGCTACACTCAAGTATCTAGGAAACCAGGTTCCAAGAGGAAATTCTATTAGGAGCATCCCTCATCACATGCACTCCTACATGCTTTGTGTTTGCCTTTCTAGTGGCATCAAAGGGATTTTCCTCTGTCCAGTATTCCTGATATTTCTGCATATCAACATGACATTCTTTCTCAGTAATAATTATCCAGAAAAACAGAGCCATCACAAGCATTGTGGGGATTAGGTGATTAATTTAAAGAATGCATATTCCTGGGGAAATCAGAAGAAATTATGACCTGGAAAAGCAAAATGAGAAGAAAGATCAGAGAAAGGCATTGTTTGCAGCAACATGAAGCAAGGTCTATGCACACAGCTCCTCAAAGCATATCAGAAAATAAAATCTATGAATGACCACAGCATAAAAATATAACTTGGCACCAATCTGGAAATCCCCAATCAGACAAGCTGTTAGGCATGCACTTAGTTGGTCAGAGATAACCCAGTGATCAGCAAAAAGCACCATAGCCTACCCAGCACCACTGTGGTGCATCCATTTGTCTAGCACAGCCTTCTGAATGTAAACTTGTTTCTCCCTGTGGGAAATATAGTCCTCAGTCTTTCCAATATGATACAATCTAATCTAGATCCCATTTCTACATTTACTATTCTATTAGAGAACAATAAAGTTATCCTCCGAAGTCAGCATGGACATCCAGTAAATTTCATACTAAAGAAAACTCAGTTGGACCCACAGTGTATACATCACATTGAAGAATTACCAAACCCAGACTCCACAGAACATAAATCAAACTCAAGGGCTAGAAGTGACACAGCCCCCTTCCACTATTGACTTCCTTGATTCACAGTGAAAAAGAGCTGAGCAAAAGCTACAAATTACATCATCCAAGAGAAAACAACCAGGAAACCAGCATTGCCTTTTAAAGTGAATGAATGTAAGTAAACACAAGGAGGATTTTGTTTCCTTACATAACCAAGAAAATAAAACTAGCTTTGAATTTATGCAAGAGTTTGTCTAGACAACTGAGGTTAGAGTTTGATGATCAGATTGGCCTTCAAGATTAGGCAGAACAGAAAACAGTAAGCATTGGAATTCTTGCCCATAAACTAGGACTTTATATCAAGTGACTTGCTTTAGTTCTAGAAATGGCACAGAGGGAAACCAAAATCTGTTTTAAGAGTAAACCTCTGAAGCATATATAGGCTGTCAAGCAATGTAAATTAGTATTTAATGAAGGTGAAATGAAAGAATTTCAACTAAAGTTCAGACTGAAGTGGAATTAATCCAAGATCAAACTTCTCTTGAACTTTCTACCATCAGCCAGAAGCACAAGGATAGACCAAATACTTCATGCACTATCCTGGCTCTGATAACATACTATCTTTGACTACAGTGGGTTTTCCTATTTCAACTACTAAACAAAGCCATGTTAAATGAATTCCACTATGAATATCTCAATGAAGTTAAGCAATTGCTTGAGAAAGGGGGAAGTTTAAAGAAGCAAGGAAGTAAATGTGAAAAGATAGAGACAAAAATTAGCATTATTAAAATTCATTATAAAATGAGCTTCCTGGTATACTCAGAATCCAGTATGCTGCCATGCCTCACAGCACATGTTGGAATAGATGCTCAGAGACAATTACCCATGAATTGAGGACACCCAGAGACAAGCATATAGTCAAACAGCACTGGCAAGCTGTAGACACATAGAGGCTCACTGGAAGCCATGTAGCACAGGCAGAGGAGGACACCCAGAGATGTGCCACCCCCATGGCCTGCCTGTGTTATGTGAACTAGCCAGGGCAGTGCTGGAGAGGTTGCCCTGGTGGTGCAGGCACAGGAGAACTGGCAGGCTGATCAACTCAGCTACTACCTAGGCCCTGGTCCAGGGCTTTTATTTGACTTACCACTACATCTACCTCATCTATGAACTCCTTGAGCTTGTGAAAGAGCAGGTCCTGCAGACCCAACGTTGCAGGATATTCATGACACAGGATATCCAACAACAGGATAATGTTAAGAGAAGTGTCCTTGGTGAGGATCCAGTTTTGATGGCTGATGACATAGCAAAGCCAAAGTCCTGGAACCAGACCAATGACTCATTGCCATGAGCTTCTACAAGTAAAGAAGTGTGGACCAAGGGTATTCTTTGGGAGACACTACAGCTTCCACAGTGAGATAGTTTCTATGCTTTTTTTGTTTTTGTTGATTTTTGCTTTATTAATTTTTTTGCAAGGGTTACAAGGGCAAATATGAAGGAATAAGGAGATGAGTGGGATTGGGGTTCATGATGTGAAACTCATGAATAATCAATAAAAATTTTAAAAAATTAATGAGTTTCCTAAACAAATTGTTTCAATTATCCCTTGCTATTCAATACCATAGAACAATATAGAGGCAAAGAAGATGCAGGAAAAGACGAACAACAACAACATCCCTACTCTGTCCCTAGCTTCCCCCTACCACACTCCAGCCATTAGCAGTCTTTACAATGCTTTGCCATCTGATTTTCACAAATGAGGAGATTCCTCTGGAGCTGTTAAGCATGGCAGGATCAAAGGAAATCCAGTGTGTCTTTGGAAGGTATCAATGGCCAGACAAAGGCTCTGTAAACTCAAACTCCACCTGTGGCCATTGTGAGAGCCAGTAATTTCTAAGGTTTGCTTCAGTCTTCATATAACATGTCCTCAGCAACTTGAAATATAAGGCATTTTATCACACTGAGATACAAATACAAAACAGTCACTATATAAGATAGCAAAATCAAGATTCATAATAAAAATTAAGTGAACACTGTATTATTATGTAAGAGAACTTAAGGGCATAGGAATGTGCATAACATATTTCAGTGAGATGAATAACAGCATTTTATCCAGAAGGAAATACTAAGCAAAAGCCAATAACATAACTAAGAGCCTCATTATGACTTAGCAGTAAATAGCAAGTGATAAAACTTGTATGTACAAGAGTATAAAATTAATTCTGAAAATACTCATTAATAAAAGTAATTTAAAGTGAAAAATGTGTTGACATTATAAAACTACCATGGTATTTTGATAAGCAAGGGTCAAGAGAAATCTATAAATCAGTGTTACACTACGATGACATTTTTTGTTAAAATATGCATCGGTTAACTGATTAATTAGGCATAATCAGAAAGGAAGTGGCTCACAATCTCATTGATTTTTTTATAAGTTAAATCTGATTAATTTAGCCACTGGGAACTCTCTGTACTCAGGTGGGGAAGGGCATACCGTTGGCAAAAAATCCATAATGTCCTACTAAAATAGAATCAGAAAAGAAAGAAAGAAAAGAAAAAAAATAGATTAATCCAGAAATCAACATCACAAAATAAAGTGAACAACATTCTGAAGAAAATACCAATACTGGACTGGGGAGCTGGCTCAGTAATTAAAGACATGCCACACAGGCATGAGGATCTAGATTTGAATTTGATGAATCCATGCAAACCTCCACACTTTATGTACAGCTACTAATGCAAGATGGAAGGCCAACGAGAGAATTCCAAAAGGCTCAGAGACAGCTAGCTAGGCATATGCAGTGGACAACCACAAAGAGACTGGCACCAGGGTTTGTCCTCTGACCTCTACAAATTTGTGTGATGAAAATCACACAAATTAGCATGTTCACACAGACATGTGTGGATGCACATCATATACACAGAACAATAATAAAAATAAACAATAACATAAAAAAAGGAAACACAAATTCATGAAGTTAGTGAAAACATCCAGGAGAGACCAGGAATTCATTGGATAAAGCTTGAACAGACAGACTCCTTCAATAATGCCTTAGAAGGCATAGTCTTGTAGATTTGGGGGTGAAGACTTAAAACTAACCAATAAACACATTCAACCTAGTCATGAGAGATGAGGTGGGTTTTAACATTGCATCCTGCTTTTTTGATCTAACATTTATCAAATAGAATTCCATCCCTCAGTCCCCTCAGTTGGGCTATGTGAAGTAGGGTCTATTCTATTTGTTTTAGCAAAAAAGAAAATGTCACTTTCTGTATTACCCCTATTTTTTAAAGTCATACTCTAGAGGCATGGGTGAAATCCTTTGGCAAGAGTCAGCTTGAACAGATTTTATTAATATTAGTGGAATCCATGGAGGTTGAGCCGCTGTTTATGATGGTGGCTCAGCAATACATTGGAACACAAATGCAAAGTAAGTCAGTGAGAACAAGAGCTAATAGGTTCTATTGAATCATAGAGACTAAAACAACAGTCATTCAGTAGACATGGGAGACAGGGATTAAAGGGAAGAATGGTCATGTGACCGTACAGCATGCACATGGATAAGATTACCAAGCAAGCGTGGACTCCTTCAAGCAAGACTCACTTTGCACAATCTCTCCACCATGTATTTCAACAGACAATAAATCGTATCCTCAGAGTTAAGGAAGAGACGCATAATCTTTCTTTTCCTAACAGTACATCCAAAGCCACAGAGAGGCAGGTACTAGCTTCAATGCACTGTTTCCCTGTATGATTCTGGCTCTGTCTGGTTAAACCAGAATGACAGCAAGAGTGTGGTTGCCTGTAGCAACCTGGTTTGCTTTCATCCCTCCAGTCCAGAGATCAGAATGTCAGATTTCTTTCTTTTTTTTTTATTAATCATTTTATTTGTTTACATTTCAAATGATATCCCCCTTCCTGGTTACCCCTCCCCAGACTCCCCTTCCCACCCCCTCCTTCCTCCCCATTGCCTCTATGAGGGTCTTCCTCCATCCATTCACCCACTCCTGCATCACAACTCTAGTATCCCCCTATGCTGGAGCATCAAGCTTCCATGGGACCCAGGGCCTCCCTTCCCATTGACGTCAGATAAGGCTATCCTTGGCTACATATGTATCTAGACCCATGGATCCCTCCTCCAGTCTCTGTCTCATTTTTTGTCCATGTCTTTCTATCAGACAGGAACATTTCTGAGTAAAAAAAAAAAAAAATAGGTGCATGGGTAGCCCCATCCCTCAACTGGGGGCTTTTCCTATCTACTGGAGGTTGAATTTCCCCTTTACTGGGTATTTTGGCTAAAGCCATCACTGTGGGGTCCTGAGAGCCTCTTGCTTCCCTGGAGTCTGGGACTTTCTAGTGGCTACCCCAAGTTCTCTGTCCCCCACTGCTACATGTTTCTATTCAATTTCCTGACCCTCTGTACTTCTCTCCTGTCCCTTCCAATACCTGATCATGCCCCCCTCCCTCCCCTCTTTTCTTCCTCCCAGATCTCTCCCTCCCTCTACCTCATGTGATTATTTTGTTCTCCCTTCTACGTAGGATTGAAGTATCCACACTTTGGTCTTCCTAAGCTTCATGTGGTTTGTGGGTTGTATCATGGATATTCTGAGCTCTGGGGCTAATATCCACTTATCAGTGAGAAACTACCATGTGTGTTCTTTTGTGTCTGGGTTACATCACTCAGGATGATATCTTCTAGTACCATCCATTTGCCTGCAAATTTCGTGTTGTTTCAAGTCGTTGTTTTTAATAGGTGAATAGTACTACATTGTATAAATGTACCTCATTTTTCTGTGTCCATCCTCTACTGAGGGACACCTGGTTTGTTTCCAGCTTCTGGCTATTATAAATAAGACTGCAATGAGCATACAGGAGCATGTGTGCTTCTTCTATGATCTCCTTGTACAAGTCCCAGTGAACCAAGGACCTCCACATAAAACCAGATATGCTGAATTTAATAGAAAATAAGTGGCAAAGAGCCTTGAACACATTGACACAGGGGAAAATTTGCTGAACAGAACACCAATGGCTCATGCTCCAAGATCAACAATTGACAAACGTGACTTCATAAAACTGAAAAGCTTCTGTAAGGTACAGGACAATGTCAATAGGACAAAACAGCAACCCACAGACTTAGAAAACATCTTTACCAACCCTACATCTGATAGAGAGCTAATATCCAAAATATACAAAGAACTCAACAAGTTAGACTCCAGAGAATCAAACAACCTTATTAAAAATAGGGTACAGAACTAAACAAGGAATTCTCAACTGAGGAATCTCCAGTAGCTGAGCAGCACTTAAAGAAATGTTCAGCATACTTAGTCATCAGGGAAATGCAAATCAAAACAACCCTGAGATTCCACTTCATACCAAGCAGAATGACTAAGATCAAAAATGCAGGTGACAGCAGATGCTGGCGAGGATCTGGAGAAAGGGGAGTATTCCTCCATTGCTGTTGGGACTGCAAACTGGTAAAAATCACTTAGGAAGTCAATCTGGCAGTTCCTCAGAAAATTGGAAATAGTTCTACCTGAAGACCCAACTATACCACTACTGGGCATATACCCAAAAGAATGTGAGATTTCTAATTCACCATACATCCTGTTCTGATACTGGTGAATATACACATTGGCATTCATTTTCTCTCCGTTTACAACTGGGTCTTGAAACATGTTGGACCCCTGGCACAGAGCATGAAGATATAATAGGATTTTAGATTTTATCTTCATTAAAGCCAGAAAAAAAAAAAAAAACCCTCAAAGGAATATGAAGACCTCAGAGCAACCTTATAGTTTCAAACTACTTTAAAAACAGAGGTCTGATTGGGTAAACGGCTTAAGGCCCAAACTAGTAAACAGCAGGCTCCTCACAGGGTTATAGCAGGAAAGCCCATTTCCCCCACCCCCTGTCCCCCATATTTTCCCCAAAATACAGCAACAGAGTAAAGAGCTGGCCCCAGAGAGCACTGACCCTTCTAAGAGAGTGTCCACATGCCTCTTCCTAAAGGAGATGATTTTTTTACTAACAGGGAAGGTGCTAGGTGGAGCAGGGTGGGGGCAGTGCAGGGGGGCTAGAACAACCTGCTTTTTGGCTTGCCCCAAGGCCTAATAGACCCCTAGCTGCTCCCTAAGGGAAAGAGAGGCAGTAATCAAGAGCACACTGTGGCCTTAAAAAAGCTTTCCTGTCAACTATTATTTCACTCACCCGCATCTCTACACAGGGATTAACCAGTCTGTGCTAGCAGCCGAAATCACAGCATGTGGAGTGCCTGAGGTTGTCATCCAAAAATGCAGGCAGGAAAGGAAAATGTTCTCTAGCCATAGCAGTTCTCAAATGCACAGAAAAGTCTGTGTGCTGTCTAGAGGCCTCTCATGGAGAGTAGACCCTGCATCTCAAGCCAACCTGGGAAACAAAGACAAGAAGGACACCTTACAAGGGCAGAGGAGCTGTGCGAAGGAGCTGTTTGTTCATCTGATTGCAGGGTGCTTATGGAGCTAGAAAGCAGTTCTTTCTTTTCACAGTGAAATCTTATGCCTTCCACTCAAAAGCCCAGCAGTAAAATAATATCTCCTTAGTATTTTATGTTGTTCTGAAAATCCATGCCCTGCCCCTCCCCACCCTCCACCAGCTAATTTTAAAAGCTGCCATGCCATATTTGACCACAGTCTCAGCATATGAAGAAAAAAATCTCAATATTTTACCTGAAGAAACAATGCTGATAGGTACATAATGCACATAGCCCAAGGTTATTTCTCAGTAAGTCGCTGTAAAGGTGGGGTTCACACCTCTGTTGCCTCTGCACTTCTCCTAGACCGCAGTTCTTCCCACTACAGCAAGGTCTGGCAAAGTGTAGCTACAAGCCAAGTCTTGACTATTAATAATATTTGTAAAGAGAGGTTTTATTTTTTGTGAGAAAACAGCTCCACTGTGACTTCAGAACTCTGAAAGGAAGAGTCAGAAATTGCAGTGAAGACCACTTTATACTCCACTGTGCTAAAGCATGCCCTTGCCAGCCCCATTTATGGAAAACCTTCACGGCCTGTGTTGTCTTCCCATTTGCTCTCTGGTATCACCACTTGACATTTGACAATACCTCAACGGTTGGTTTCGGCACAATAATGGGTTGTTACATCAATCTTGAAGTTTATCCTGACCCAGATTCTCTGTAGAGTAATTTTTGTTACTAGTTTAAAGTTATTTGACCTTAGTTCATGAATTTAACCCAAACCTCATTATATCCAAGGGATAGGTTTTTCTACTCGTATCTTATTTTTTTTTAATTAAAAAAAAAATCGTTGTTTAAAATTGTTCCTTTTACTTAGCCAAGTCTATAGGACTAATGATTCTACATATTTGGAGTTAGTCCTTTTTCTACTATCTATCTGTCTTCCTAAAGCATCTTCAATGTCTTGTTCTACTGTACCCCATGACTAGGATGCTGGCTTTATTCTGGGCAGGATTACGTTTCCCCTGTAGGAGACTGTGGGACTCCCTAACTCATAGGAGTAAATAGTGCACATTGCCCTTGCCAGCAGCCTCTAGCTTTCTCCAGTGGCCTCATAAGGAGAGCAGAGGAAAGGAGCAGGGAATTAAAGAAAGCTGGAAGAGGTAAAGAAGTGAATTCCAAATGCTGAAGAAAGGCTGTGCTCTTCCTGAGTTATAATCCAGTAGCAGGGCTGTCCTTGCCCTGCTTACACACACCTAACTTTCTGCAAGAGGGCATCATATCAGCATTGTTTATCAGCACTATGCCCTGGGATACAGGCACGTGGCAGCCACTTGATGAATCCAAACTGAAAGATGATTAATGTTAAGCCGAGTCGAGCTCTCCTGTACATCAAGAAGAGCACATTTACCCTAAAATATGCATTTTGCCAGCAATTACAGCCATTATGTTTTCTGATACGGATTTCTTTTCCTCGAAATACATTTTAAGGTAGAATTTGAAACAACTCTCAACTCTCAGGGCAGCTCCTGAGCTCAGCAGAGAAGAAAAATTCAAAGAACACTATAAAGTACTTCCCTTCCTCAGTAAGAAATTTATTTTAAAATAAATTTTCATTTGTAGTAAGCAGACACTTTCGTAAATCAGAAATCCAGAAAAAAATTAATTCCTTTATATTTAAGCCTAGTCCCTTACCTTGCATTTCTTTCAGAGTTAAGAAAAAGAAAGGAAAGGAAAAGAAAAGAAAAGGAAAGAAAAAGAAAAGGGAGGGGAGGGGAGGGGAGGGGAGGGGAGGGGAGGAGGGGAGGGGAGGGGAGGGGAGGGGAGGGGAGGGGAGGGGAGGGGAGGGGAGGGGAGGAGAGGAGAGGGGAGGGGAGGGGAGGAGAGGAGAGGAGAGGGGAGGGGAGGGGAGGGGAGGGGAGGAGAGGGGAGGGGAGGGGAGGGGAGGGGAGGGGAGGGGAGGGGAGGAGAGGAGAGGAGAGGAGAGGAGAGGAGAGGAGAGGAGAGGAGAGGAGAGGAGAGGAGAGGAGAGGAGAGGAGAGGAGAGGAGAGGAGAGGAGAGGAGAGGAGAGGAGAGGAGAGGAGAGGAGAGGAGAGGAGAGGAGAGGAGAGGAGAGGAGAGGAGAGGAGAGGAGAGGAGAGGAGAGGAGAGAAGAGAAGAGAAGAGAAGAGAAGAGAAGAGAAGAGAAGAGAAGAGAAGAGAAGAGAAGAGAAGAGAAGAGAGAAAAGTATCCTTTGAGCTTTACTTTTAAATGTAAATGTTACAAGTATAACAATTTTGAGGGAAAATGCACATCTGGGCATATTTGCATGCAGTATTTAGTGAGACTAGACACTTAAACTCGGAATTTCCTCTTGCTTTATATTCAGTGACATCAGGAAGAATTTAAGTTCACCTTATACTTAACTACCTCTGAGTCTTTCTCTCTGCGGTGTCTTAGCAGAAAAGCATTTCAGAGATCAGCAAATATCTAATCTGTAAACTAGGAAAGCTAAACTCCTGCACTCACAGACAGCCAGTGGCCAGTGGAGTCTGGGTTCCAGGTTCTTTGATAACAGGTCTTGTGTGCACAAATCATAAGAGAGTTTCATAAATTAACCTGAAATTTGACTTTGACATGACGCTTGCCTCTGGTTGGCACCTGCTTCTTTTCTGAGATGAAAATCTAGGTGGCTATTTGCCAGTGCTACTGATTACAAAACTAGTTTGTGGCCAAAGCAGACTCTGAGTGCCCCTCAAACTCCGGGGCCCACTTAATGACTCAGAGTTTGACTACATGCTGTAAGGAAGAGGTTCACTATGCCAGGTGCTCTTAAAGGACCTAACCTAAACCTCAGGAGCCAGGCCTTTGTGGAATAAACTACTGATCATCCAAAGCAGAGTTAAACAAACAAATAAATAAACAAACAAACAAAAAAGAAAAATCCATGAAGACACATCAATAGCGCAACTCTGAGTGTCCCTATATTCTTCAGGAGACTTTTCACCTTTCCCAGATGAACAGAATCAGATTTTTTACAAAAGGTTATAATGTGTGTCTGAACCTGAGACAAACTATCCCAGTGTATAATGTCGTGAAGTATGTCCAGGACCAGATAACTAGGGAGTTTCAGTAACCTGGTAAAAAACAATAGGAGAAAATGAGATCAGATTCATATGTATACATTATAAATTAATCATCAATTCTTATTAAGTAAACAAGAGAGTTGCTTCTCTCTTATGTTAAACCTAACTACGGTATATGTAGGCCCTGATCCAGTGCTAACAGTCATATAAAGCAGCGCAGCTTTTTTTTTTTAATATATTTTATTACGTATTTTCCTCAATTACATTTCCAATGTTATCCCAAAAGTCCCCCATACCCTCCCCCTCTCCCCCATTTCCCTACCCACCCATTGCCATTTTTTTTTTTTTTTTTTTTGGCCCTGGCGTTCCCCTGTACTGGGGCATATAAAGTTTGTGTGTCCAATGGGCCTCTCTGTCCAGTGATGGCCGACTAGGCCATCTTTTGATACATATGCAGCTAGAGTCAAGAGCTCCGGGGTACTGGTTAGTTCATAATGTTGTACCACCTATAGGGTTGCAGGTCCCTTTAGTCCTTGCGTACTTTCTCTAGCTTCTCCATTGGGGGCCCTGTGATCTATCCACTAGCTGACTGTGAGCATCCACTTCTGTGTTTGCTAGGCCCCAGCATAGTCTCACAAGAGACAGCTATATCAGGGTCCTTTCAGCAAAATCTTGCTAGTGTATGCAATGGTGTCAGCGTTTGGAAGCTGATTATGGGATGGATCCCTGGATATGGCAGTCTCTAGATGGTCCATCCTTTCGTCACAGCTCCAATCTTTGTTTCTGTAACTCCTTCCATGGGTGTTTTGTTCCCAATTCTAAGAAGGGGTACAGTGACCCCACTTTGGTCTTCATTCTTAGCGTGGTAATCTGTGACATCATTTGACAAGGGCTATACACAGCATCTACTCCTTTTGATGACGTGTCCTATAGGCAGGTTCCACACAGAAGATAACCCATGGCATTTTCTTAGAGTCACTCTGTGAGCAGGGTGGATACAGTCCACAAGTGGAAAGCCCTTGGAATAACTAGATAATGTTCATGACTAATTTTTTTTCCTGATTTTCTCTTTTAGATTTCATCCTGTGGCTTTAATTAAGCTATGGCAAGCATAGAAACAATGTGCTTGCTGATTCTTTGGAATCCAGATGGAGTGATGAACTGGAAAGAAAGGGCTACATTTCACAGATCGGCAGAGACATAATGTCAAAATGCAACACACCATCTTGGATGGAGTCCTTGCTGAACCACATAATTAATGGAAAAAGTTATAAATACCCATTAGATAAGACGGCACTGATGTCAACCTTTTACTTTTAAATGAATCTGTTGTTATTTTTGTAGGATGAGAACATTCCAACAATCTGACTGAATGGCCTTCATAATCCCCAGGATTTGATACACTTCTGGACATCTAAAAACATTTCAAAATAAGAAAGGCACCGTGAATACACTACAAAATAGTTGTAGGCTACCTTTTCTCACATGTATACTAAAATAAATCCCACTCTTTTATATTAAAGATCATAGAATAAGTCTCATTTTTTTTCTGTTCAATAAAATGTCGTTTGATATAACAGAAAGTCATGAACCTTCAAAGTAGCCTTGAGCTTTGCTTGTGTGGCTGGCCTTCACATTGCCCTTACCACTTGGATTTCTGTTCTTTCCGTTGCCGCAGAGATGGTTAACCAGTATCTCCTTTACAGAAAAGACACAGTCATTGTCTCCAATTTTAACCGGAAAATAAGTAATCGAAGATGACAGAGGAACAGAACGTATATTCCATATCGGTAAGAGCAACAGATTCTTTCTCGGGAGCTGTGTGCAGACTGAAAAGTGCATCTCTGTGTGTGTCTGGAGAGGATTGGTGGGAGGGAAATCCAGCAAATAAACATACTCTCAGAGTTCAAATGCTTAAGAAATTACCTCCCTAAACCAGGCTTGATGGCACATGCCTTTAATCCCAGCCCTTGGGAGGCGGAGGCAGCTGGGTTTCTGAGTTCAAGGCCAGCTTGATCTATAAAGTGAGTTCCAGGACAGGCAGGGCTACACAGAGAAACCCTGTCTCAGAAAATAAAAAAAAAAGAAAGAAAGAAAGAAAGAAAGAAAGAAAGAAAGAAAGAAAGAAAGAAAGAAAGAAAGAAAGAGGAGGAGAGGGGAGGGGAGGGGAGGGGAGGGGAGGGGAGGGGAGGGGAGGGGAGGGGAGGGGAGGGGAGGGGAGGGGAGGGGAGGGGAGGGGAGGGGAGGGGAGGGGAGGGGAGGGGAGGAGAGGAGAGGAGAGGAGAGGAGAGGAGAGGAGAGGAGAGGAGAGGAGAGGAGAGGAGAGGAGAGGAGAGGAGAGGAGAGGAGAGGAGAGGAGAGGAGAGGAGAGGAGAGAAAGCCTTCACCTTTTCAGGGTGTTTCTTTCAAAATACATATATGGGTTCCCAACCCAGAGCTATGCCAACCAGTTCTAATTCAGGTGGCATTAAAAAGAAAATGTAATTCAAATCCAAACTTCTGAAGTTCTCAATCTTGTCTCTTCAAGTGTTACCCATTTCATAAATTTCATTTCCCCACTTAAATGCGGAACTTTGATTAATTACTAAAGTAGCCAGAAAGTTATTCAATTAGTATGAAATGATTCAGGTTGAAATTACGAGATTACCTTTTATAGTGATGACAGAAAAGATGGGAGTGTGAGTTAGGAAGTGAAGACAATAGCCTTTCAAATTTAAATGGAAAGAATTTCTGATTCAATTATTTGATTAGACTAAACTGAGAATAGTGTAAAAGCCTAACCTTTGACATAAAGTCAGAACTTCCTGGCAACTGTACATGATCTCATCCGAAATGTTATTATCATGATTAGCATGTATAATGTTGGCCTATCCCCCCCACCCCAAGAAACTTGAAATGAGCAACAGATGATCATGTTGCAATATGGGCAAATCTGACTTGAAGCAGAAGAGAGGTACCAAGAAGGAAAACATCATGTTTCTGAAAAGGGTTGAGGCCACTGGAAACAGGAAAAGGTACCAGCCTGGTGGGACTGTAGGTTTTCTAGGAAGCAAACTGGAATTAAGTGTGCCTGTTCCTTGGAACCTCCCTGGATGCTTGGCTTTTGAGAACGGTGGACCTGAGGTGGATGAGTATAGCTTTCTTAACTGATAATTATGTCCAAAGAATGGCAGCAAAGGGTTTTAGTCTACAGAAACTCTTACATCTGAAAACTTCCCCCCAATCATATCTATCTTTGATACTAGCTGACATTTCCACTTACCCACTGCCATCACTTTGCATCTAGTTGTGAGGCTTTTGCCCTACTGGTTCTACATGGCTTTGAAAGGTCTTATTCTATTGTGTTTTGAAGACATGAGTGCACCATGGCTTGTATGTGTGGTAAGTCTCTTAGTGGATTAAACCTATAGCTGGTTAGCTTCAGCTCCTGTTGGGAGGGTCTAGTTGGGCTTTACTCTCTTGGTGCAGGATATTTATTGGCATCATCCTTCATCCCCCTGAGAACTCTGCCAGCAGATGGCAGGGTGGGAGCTTGGCTCTGGAGGAACCTGCTGAGGCAGACAACTTAAGCCCAGTAGGATCACCCATGAGCGTTGTCAAGACCAGCACAGTCCCTGCTCAGCATAGCTAGAAAGACAGGGTGATGTGGCAAATTTTCCCCACTCTTAATTTCTCTTTTTTTTTCCTTTTTCTTTTTCTTTCTTTCTTTTTGTTTTTGTTTTGTTTTGTTTTTTGTTTTTGTTTTTTTCCAGACAGGGTTTCTCTGTATAGCCCTGGCTGTCCTGGAACTCACTCTTCACCACTGGACTCCCAGTCTGGGTGACATTTTGTGTATCCCTGCAGAGCAACTGTGGGAAAAGAAAGCTCTGGACATGGACTCTGCTTACGCAGGAAGGGTCAGTGAGAGAAAGGCTTTGTATTTGAAGGTAAATGCTTAACATTTTTATTTATTCATTTTTAAAATTTTTTTTACACACTTTACATCCTGGTCACTACTCCTCTCCTGGTCACTGCTTCCTACAATCCTTCCCCCATCCCAAATAGGCACATGTCACAAGGGATGCACTAGAGAGCGACCTCATCAAGATTTGCAATCCTCTGGGACCAGGCGAAGTCCGGAGTTCTTATTCTGAAATCTAGGAACATATTAACAGTGTTGTAGGTGTGTGCGCGTATGCATGTTTGTGCACGTGTGTGTGTGTGTGTGTGTGTGTGTGTGTGTGTGTGTGTGTAAGAAGTTTGAGAGTGTCCTGTTTTCTCTTTGCACTCAGACCCTAGGCTGAATGTTCCATGCTAAAGGTCATGAGAGATTCAAGGGAGCTGGGAGCTCCTTCCCTCCCTGGGAGGGAACAGGCAAGACAAGGAGAAAAATAAGAAAGCCACACTGTTTGTGTATTTGTAGTTAAATGAAATTCTAACTCCTTGGCACATCTAAGAAGCATAATAAATCTATTTAATTAACAAATAAACCATATCCAATATAAATTACAGTCATAAAGTATGACACTGTTTCTTGTTTCTAATATAGCTTAAATGTGCTCTGAAAATTCAGTACTTGTTACTCATCCAAAACTCAAGCCTTTCGGTTGTGTCTGGGTAAAAATTTTTGTAACCTTGCGTTTTCTTTACTTACTCCACTTGTTTTATCATAAAGCTTTACTGGGAATCATGAAGTGGTGGTGTCCGTGATCCTTTTTCATAAGGTTAATCCTGACAGGCTGAGTCTAATAAGAAAAGTGACGTAATATGACATCCAAGATGAAAGAAAATAGTATGCGTTCTGCCTTGTTCTCCTGGGGACGCTCATTGGTGCTCAGCCATAAAGGACCATAAGAATCAGCTAACGTTGGAAAATCCTCATTCCTGTTGAGCTCACAGCTTGCAGACAGTGTGACCACACGCAGTCATGTGAACGAGTGATGCCCAATACTGATTCACAGCCCTCAAGGAAACTGCCTCAACTCTGAAAGGAAACGGAGTAGAGTTGTTTGCTTCAGTCAAGTGGCAAACTTCAGAGCAAGGAAGATGATTGTTATCATTGTAAATCCTGTTCAGAAGTAGAATAATAGGGTAACAGAAAATATACAGTCAATGCATTCAAACTTTCAGAGTGCTGGGATTTAACTAACATCTTACCAAAGGCAATGCAACAAACAAGAGGGGGCCTGATCTTGCATCATTGAGTAGATGTGTCACACGCAAGACAGGGCATTAGTTCCTACATCTTGCATGCTATTATTATTATTATTATTATTATTATTATTATTATTATTATTATATATTTTATTTATATACAATTCAAATGTTATCCCCTTTCCTGGTTTCCCCTCTGAAAACCCCTATCCCATCCCTCCTACCCCTGCTTCTATAAGTGTGCTCCCCCACCCACCCACTATGGCCTCCCCAACCTTGAATTCCCCTACAACGGGGCATCAAGCCTTCCCAAGGCCATCCTCTGCTACATATGCAGCTGGAGCCATGGGTCCAGCCATGTGTGCTTTTTGGTTAGTGGTTTAGTCCCTAGGAACTCTGGGGGATCTAGTTGGTTCATATTGTTTTTCTTACTATGGTGTTGCAAACCACTTCAGATGCTTCAGTCCTTTCTATAATTGCTCTATTGGGGACCCTGTGTTCATTCCAATTATTGGATGCAAGTATCTGCCTCTGTGTTTGTTAGGAACTGACAGAGCCTCTCAGGAGACAGCTATATCAGGTTCCTGTCAGCAAGCACTTCTTGGCATACACAATAGTGTCTGGGTTTGGTGACTGTATATGAGATGGATCCCCATGTGGGGCAGTCTCTGGATGGCCTTTCCTTCAGTCTCTGCTCCACACTTTGTCTCTGTATCTCCTCCCATGGGTATTTTGTTCCCCATTCTAAGGACCGAAGTATCCACACTTTGGTCTTCCTTCTTCTTGAGCTTCATGTGGTCTGTGAATTGTATCTTGAGTATTTGGAGCTTTGGGGCTAATATCCATTTATCAGTGAGTGCATACATGTGTTATCTTTTGTGATTGGGTTACCTCACTCAAGATGGTATTTTCTAGTTCCATCTATTTGCCTAAAAATTTTATGAATTCATTGCTTTTAATAGTTGAGTAGTACTCCATTGTATAAATGTACCACGTTTTTTGTATCCATTCCTCTGTTGAAGAACATCTGGGTTCTTTCCAGCTTCTAAGCTATTATAAATAAGGATGCTGTGAACATAGTGAAGCATGTGTCCTTATTCCATGTTGGAACATCTTCTGGATATATGCCCAGGAGTGATATAGCTGGATCCTTAGGTAATACTATGTCCAATTTTTTGAGGAAATGCCAGACTGATTTCCAGAATGGCTGTACCAGCTTGTAATCCCACCAGCAATAGAGGAGTGTTCCTCTTTCTCTAATCCTTGACAGCATCTGCTGTCATATGAGATTTTGACAGGATCTAACATTTTACTGTATCTTGGAGTCTTGCTAAGGCCATTTCAGGTTTAATTGGAATTTGATCTTTTTGTTAGAAGAATTGCTTAGGATCAGACTCATGAAAACTTCTTGAATGCTAAAGATTCTCTGATGCCTTCTGGTATTGATTTGAAGTAAGAATAAATTATATGCATGTTAACTTGGCTTCATTTTTTTTAGATTACTGTAGTTAATTTAATGCAAATCTACTGCCTACTGACTTCTATCAATAATGAGAAATGAAAACATCAGACTTTCCAAGTCAACCGCTGTGCCAATCATGTATAAATATGTACTAGCCTAATACATAATGGTTTTTTATGATTTTTCTTCTTTTGGAGAATAGGTTTTCATATAATATGTTATTAATATGGTTTCCCCTTCCTCAACTCCTTCCAGATTCTTACAATGTCCCCTTCCATTCAAATACACACTCTTCCTGTCTCTCCTTAGAAAACAAACAGGCCAGGCATTTACAGAATACCAATAACAAATCCAAACACATTGGAATAAGACAAATGAAACAAACAGAAGCAAAAGAGCCAATGAAAAAGCACAAGAAATGCATATGCATACAGAGAAACACACTTTCAAACACACACCTATGGGAATTCCACAATAACACAGAGTTGGACGCCAGAATATATGCACAAAGGACCTGTAAAGTAAAATAAATACATTTTTTAAACGCCCTTAAAAATATTTGAGCCAAAGAGCCTCAAAAGAGGCCACTTAGTTTGCTCTGTTTTGGTCATCTACTGCTAAGCATGAGCCTGGCCCCTGGAGTAGGTTGTATCCGCAGTGAGACTCTACTAGAGAAACCTAATCTTTCTTTTTCTGGTTGAGGGATGGAACTTCATGCTCATTTCTCTCCCATCCCTTTGTGTGCTGTCACATTTTCTGAGTTCAGATGTGTGTCGGCCCTGCTATGTTAGAGGGCCTTGTTTCCTTGGTGTACCCCATCCCTTCTGGCTCTTACAATCTTTCCCACTTCCTCTAACTCAGAGCTCCCCGAGCCCTAAGGAGAGACATCTGATGGAAATATCCAATTTAAGATGACGTGTGCTAAGGGTTTTCACTCTATGTACAATGTCTAGCTGTGGGTCTCTGCTTTTGTACTTACCTACTTCAGGAGGAAGCTTCTCTGATGATGGCTGAGCATGGCAGTGATCTATGAGTATAGCACAATGTTATTTGGAGTCATTTGATTGCTGTGTTCTTTTAGCAGCATGGTGGTATTTGATTTTTCCCTTTGGTCCCTGGCTTAGATAATCTTAGATAATCTCAGTGACCACTTAAACCATGGTGGTGATGGATGGCTTTTCATAGAGTGGCCCTAGTATCTAGTCAGATACTGGTTAGTTAGTCCCACAAGCTTTGTTCCACTACTGTTCTAGCACATCCTGCAGGCAAGTTACCATTGAATATACAGGCTTTTATAGGTGGCTTGGTGTTTACCTTTCTCCTTTAGTACCATGCAGAGAACCTTCCAGTACATAAACAGGAGAGGTGAATGCCCAAAGCAGGCACCAGCTTGACTTCTCGGTGTGAAATGAGTTATACGGGGGTGTGATCTTAAGCAACAGGGCCATACCATCAGTTCATAGAGATCAACCAATAGCATTGTCAATAACCAGTTTTATTTGGGGTTCCCATTGGATCCATTTGACCAACAACTCAACTAAATGTAACCTATTCCTGAAAACAGAAACTTCATTTGTTGATGAAGAATATCTATTTGGGACTCTGTTTCCACACTATCATTTGGTAATTCCATTTAGTTTGTGTGCACGTACGTGTATATCTCACAAAGCTTCTACTGTATTAGGTTTCTATACTTGAGACCTCTTAATTAACCTTTGGTTTGAGCTGTGCCTCGGTATATTTACTTCCTCCACCTTCTCTTCCCTTCCATGACTCATTTTAACCCATCAGCTCACTAAATTATTAGAGACAACATAAGTAAATGTAAAATCAGTAAAAAATACGTGGAAAAACCACTGATATTATGAGCGAGGCAGTGTGTATGGCTATGTAACCCGAAGTCTG
The DNA here is from genome assembly GCF_978045245.1 of Mus caroli. NCBI lineage: Eukaryota > Metazoa > Chordata > Mammalia > Rodentia > Muridae > Mus > Mus caroli. Next base: position 9,119,623 of record NW_028227275.1, on the reverse strand, counting down.
CCAATTTTGCATTAGAGAATACATAGTAAGTATTTTGTAGTTTCACCATCAAAATCACAACCGCCATCTCTCAACATCATAAAATTCCAAAATGAAAAGCCATAACAACTGTGTGTTGCTATCTATCCATTGCATTCCTTTCTCCTTTACTCCCATATAATCCCCTTTCTACCACAAGACCTTCAGAATGTATTATATTAATTCAGCAGAACTAAGAAAATTGATCATTAGCTCAAGTTACCAGAACATGCTAGTATTTTTAAATACTAATGTTATTTGATGTATAAATTATAGAGGCTCATTTGGCTCATGATTGTTAGAGGTTGAAGGATATAAAATAAGCATTCTCTAAGCCTTGCTGAGGGTTGTCTAGATACATGGCAGTATCATGGCAGCAATGAGCAAGAGAGGACATCACATGCTGAAAAATAAAATTGAAAATCACGGGAGCTGACAAGCTCACTTGTATCAGCCCTGCCTTACAGGAACCAGTATGCACTCCCACAAGAAAGACTCTCTTTTCTGAGGGTCAAATCCTATAACCTAGCTACCTTCTATTGGACTTTAACCCTTAAAATTTCCTCTAACTCACATAACCTCAACCTCAGCAGAGGGGGTAGGGGGAGAGAGAGAGAGAGAGAGAGACAGACAGACAGACAGACAGACAGACAAGCAAGCTAACAGCTTGATTCTGGAGACATATTCAAGTCATACAATGATAACAATCTTATTTTTTTCTTCATAGATTGGAAATTTACTTTTCTTGACATTTATTTCATATAATGACTTCGGTATAATAACTTCATGTTTTATTACTACCAGGCAAGAACTACAAGCCACATATTATATCCAGACCCTATAATGCATCACTGAAGAGACTTTAATTACCTTTGTAAAAGTTGAAAATATTATTTATATAAAATATCTGATTACAATTTCCCCTCCTCAAGTCCTCTCAGATCCTTCCCCACTTCCCTTTTTACCCAAATCCACACTCATTCTTTTTTAATCACTTTTATATAAGTTCATTTATGCAAATCATTTGAGGGAAGAAAAATGTGTTTCAACTTTTCTTTGTGGTGAAAGAACAGTGAAGAAATGAATATGTGAGCATTTATTTTGCAAGCCTGCAGTGTGGGCAATAGGTAATCCCATGCTTCTTTTCTTTTATTATGTTATCTTGGTGGGTGGTAAGTAATTTTCCCTACATCTTACCTCAAGCATACAATAGGTTGGGTAATAAGAATGAAGATGTTTTTTTATAAAAATTTACAAAATACTTGGTTGATAAAGACTAAGAGATCATGCCATACAATTCCGACAATACCAATTATAATGATAGGAAAGTACAAAAGTATGCTTAAATTATGCCCAAAGAAATTTCAGCTTTCTTAAGAATACTCTTAAAAATACTATTATCACTATTTGCAATTAAGTATACACTGGTCCTGTTTTACACATCACTAGATGTTAATCCTTGCAGACAAAAGAGCTTGTCATTGACTAAGTCCGGATTTATTTGAATTGACAAGGCAGAAAATATCCTTGCCCGTCACTGTCACTAACTTCCTCACTTAACTCAGAAAGAATTTAATGGAGAACAGGATTAGTAAAATAGAAGATTCTAAGGGTAATGGTCTATACACTACCTCTTCAGGTTTTCATTTAAAATTGACTGCATCAAATGGCCTCAGAAGAAAAGAAAAGCTTTATCAATATTTTGCATAGACTAGTAAGTCTTTTTTTTTTTTTCCCCATGGAAATGGGTATGGAGTTCCTGGAGAAATCAGAAGCAGAACGACTTTATGGTCTAGCTGTCCTGTTCTTGGCACACAGAACTCCACACTCTGTACACAGATACATTCACATTAAGGAGCACTGAAGCACTATTCACAGTAGCTAGGAAGTGGAACAATCTCAGATATCCATCATGGGATGGATTGATAAAGAAGATATGGAGTATACACACACATAATAAAATTTCACTCCGATGTAAAGGAAAAATTAAATTCTGAAAATTTTAGGAAAATGACTGAAGTAGAAAAGTATTCCATTAATCAAGGTGTCCCAAGCTCAGAAAAATCCAATTCATGGTCTCTCCCATAGGACAGCCAGGTTTAGTGTGCATGTTTCTGTAAATGTCTGTGATCAGGGCCAGAGCCTAAAACACTGGAAAGAAGAGTTTTAAGGGGTGTGCCAAGGAAGAAGTTGGAGGAGAATGTGATAGAACATGTGTGACATGAAGAATTCTGTGCCTGGAGGGGAAGGTGGGAAAGGAGCAGTGAGAGGAGAATTCACTTACGTGCATTCGGTGAGAAAACACCTCTATGATTCCTAATACTTTGTATACTAATATTAAATAACAAAATGTAAAAAAAGAAACAATTTTCCAGACTTATGGTATTAGGAAAACGGGAGATTACCTTATTAAAATTGGGCTGATTAAAAACAACGAGTTCATGAAATTCGCATGCAAATGGATGGAAATAGAAAATATCCTGAGTGAGGTAACACAGTCACAAAAGAACACACATGGTATGTACTCACTGATAAGTGGATATTAGCCAAAAAGAAGCTCAGAATACTCACAATACAACTCGCAGACCGTATGAAACCCACAAAGAAAGAAGATCACACCGAAGTGTGGATGCTCCAGTCCTACTCAGAAGGGGGAAGAATAGGATCTCAGGAAGTAGAGGAAGAGAAGGATCTGGAAGGGAGAGAGGAGAGGGGAAGGTGGGCCAGTTCAGATACTAGAAGAGAGAATTACAGAGGGTCAGGAATTTGAAAGGAGGTGTGTAGCAGTAGCGGATGGGGAACTGCGATAGCCATTAGTAAGACCCAGATGCCAGGGACCCAAAATGTTCCCAGAACCCAACAGGGAGGACATTAGGCAAAATACCCAACAAAGAAGAGATAGAATCTGTAGCGATTACATCCACTGGATAGGTATGCCCCCGGTTGAGGGATGTGGCTAACCACCCATCTCAAAAAAATATGAATCCAGTATTCCTCCAGTCAAAAAAGAAACGCAGGGACAAAGAGTGGGGCAGAGACTGGAGGAAAGGGCATCCAGAGACTGCCCCACCTAAGGATCCATCTCATCTGCAGACACCAAACCCATGCACACATGCACTCACATATCTGTATATATGTATATGTGTGCATATATGTATATACATATATGCATACATATATATACATATACATATGCACATATGTGTGGATGTATGTGTGTGATAGAGTTTGAACCACCATGGACACATGTGAAAAGGCAATAGTGAAAATTAATTTTTAGACTTGCAAATCTCATAATGAGATAAAGATAAAAGGAGCCATTGGCAAGCAGAAAGAAGAACAGGTGAAAAGATTTTTAAGGATATGTAAAGGTTGTTGTTTTTGTTTGTTTTCCCTTTACAGAGGACTGCTGTGGCATTTGTCTCCCCCACTACCTTGAAGAACAACTCAAAGTGTAGTAACTCCTTTTCTTTCCTACTAAGAATCATCATCCTTGATTTCCATGTCTTCTCCTTGGTGATTATGATTGCAAGGACAGAAAGAAAGCCCACAGTGCAGCTGTGTGGTGGCTCCACAAAGGGCTTCCCCTGCTCCAAAAGTCTTCAGACCTTCATCACTTTTGTTGAAACTAAATACCAAATTTATTTTAAAATCATGCCTTCGTATTTTTACTTATTTGATTATTGCATTAATGTGTGCATCTGTGTGCATGTTTGTGCATATGTGTGAGTGTGTGTGTGTGTGTGTGCATGCATGTGGCTGTGTGTGTTCTGTTGTGCATCTGTAGAAGTCAGAGTGTTTTTCTCAGAGGCAGATTCTTCGCTGCAATCTTGTGGGATCAAGGCTTCAGCTCAGGTGAGCAAGCTTTCCTCACAAGCACCTCTACCAACCAAGACCTTTCTCAATCCTGACTCTTGAGTATCTCAGACTAGAAAGCTCATCTCAGACAAAAAGAGAAGTAAGGAATAATTCATATTTCTATAAAATACTATGAAAAAATCATATACTCATGAATCTTTAGAAATATCTGTGATTCCTTTTGAATAGAGAAACCAACAATGGATTTTTGTGAGTCAGTATTTCTCACTAAAATTTACCTTTTTCAGTGACCTGGGTGTTAATGGGCTAAAGTTTTGATTTACATACTGATTTATTTTCTAACTAGTTTGAGTTTTATCCTTTTTTTTTTCACTTACTTGTCTATTTTCTTCCTTGCTTATTGATTAAGACAGCTCCATAGATGCCTTTAATCATGAAAGCAATGCCTAATGGAATATCTAGCATCCTTAGTACCCCGACAATGGTTCCTCAAGTACATATTCACAATCATGTTTTCTCTGCCCAGATTTTACCTCTTTACTTAAATGACATAGGCTGAATAAATATGACAATGGAAACAGACAAAATGGAGTCTGATTACAGTTAGCAAATGGAGTCCCATACAGATATGGATGTACTCAGATGGATGTACTCAGCCAGACATCAGAAATGAGCACAGGCACCATAATGGAGAAGTTAGGGTAAGAACTGTAGAAGTTTAAGTGGTTTACAACCCCATAGGAAAAACAACAGTTTCAACCAACCAGATGCCCCAAATCTCCCCGGGACTAAACCACCAACCAAAGAGTACCCATGGAGGGACCAATGGCTCGAGCTGGATATGTAGCAGAGGACTGCCTTAGTGGGCGTTGCTGGGAAGGGAAACTCTTGGTCCTGTGGAGGCTCCATGACCCAGGGTGGGGGAATGCTAGGGTGCTAAGGCAAGAGTGAGTAGGCAGGTGGGGTAGCACCCTCATAGAGGCAGGAGGAAGGAGGACAAGAATGGAGGCTTATGGAGGGGAACTAGGAAGGGGGATAATATTTGAAATGTAAATATATAAAATAACCAATAAAAAAGAAAAAATATACATGGTATAGATAGAATTTAATTTTTAATTATGAAAGTTGTAATTTGTTTTCTTACCTTAATGTGCCATAAATGATACAATGAGGATTAAAAAAAAAAAAAAGAGATAGTCTTTCTACAGAGAACAATCAGAATCCTGGCGCTGCACTGAACAATCCTGACAAAACTTGAGCAGTTACGCTGTACCGTGCTACACAGTAGAATGATATATAAGGTCAGTAGAATATTTGAAGTTCATCACTTTGAAGGTTCAGTCATTTGCTGTATAATGCACATTAGCAAATAATATAAACAAAAGTATTAAAAACTTACTTTTTGATTAAAACTACAACTAACATCTCCATAAACTTTGTAAATCTATACATATATGTACCCTTACTTTTACCAAAGTCAGTTATGATACATTTTACCAGACACGAACTCAGGTTTCAGAGAATGTGTGTTTCTTAAGTATTGCCTCTATACCTAAGTTTCTGTACAGGCAATATACTGAGGCTAGTTCTTCAGCCACTTTAAACAGAGTAATGACTCTTCAAAAGGTCAAAGGCTAGTTTTTTTTTCAGCAGGCAAGGAAGGTACAGGTTAATAGGGTGATAGGGTGATAGGGTGATTGCTAGAGCACTTACCTAGCACAATGCCTTAAGCTTTATCCTCTGCAACATGTCGACTGGGTGATGACACAAACCTGTAGTTTCAGTACTCGAGAGTATTAGGGAGCCTTGCTATTAAGGTAAGAGTCCCCTATGACCAGAAGGCTTTCTGAGCCTTTCTCAGAGGACCTTCCCTATCTCTGCCTCTGTCTGGAGAGTGGCTCTGTCTGGAGAATGTCCCTGAACACAGGTAGCTGTTCTTGTCTGAAAAGTGACTTTGTACAGAGCTCTCTGCAAGGCTGTATAACTCAGCACACACAGCCCACTCTGGCTTCCTGCCCACATGATAATTAGGTGCTGTATTATATCCAATCAGCCATTCCCACTCACTTGATGCCACGACCAATCATCTCTTTCCAACCCTACACCGAAAAAAGCCCTTATAAACCCTATAAACGCCTCTCTCTACAGTACTCTCCAGAGGTTATCCCACCATACTCAGGGCTGTCAGAACCCTGCTTTCTGCCTCTGTGGGATAGGACAAGATGTGGGGACACAAGGGATGGAGGCAAGAGTATTGTAAATTCAAGATCATGTGTATCCACATCACATGTTTGAGGCCAAACTGAAATGTATGATGCCCTGACTCAAAAGTAAATAAATAAATAAAATAATTCAAGGAAAAGAAAGCAAATCATTTATCTTAATTTTAATTGTTGGTTTTGATTTTAATATCTATAAATGCTCCACTAAAGTTTTTCACAAATACATAAGTAACTTTAAGCAATTTCTTATTATCTCTAGAAACAATTCTAAGAGTGTTACAATGACTCATATTTTAATAAACTAAACATTGGTAATGAGTTTATTTTTTTTTGCAGGGGAGTGGGGGGCATGGCTAGGAAATGACCATGAAGACACTTTAGCTAGACTCCCACTTTTATTTTGTGACAATATTCTACTGCCAAGGATTCAGGTTTTATTTTCTAATTTTTTAAATCACCGCTTTCTGTTCTGGGGACACTGTGATGAAGATTTAGTTTATTAACACTAATGTGCTGCATATATCTTAGGATAGCAGTGATATAATGCTACACTAAAGTTCTTGGTACTCAATGCAATAAAATAGTCCACACTCTACTGTGTTATTAACACATAATGTCAAAGGTACATCCTTTATTTTCCTTTTGGTTTTGACATTAGGCAAACATACTTCTATAAACACACACAAAAAAATACTGACATATAGCCATGCAGAGAGAATTAAAATATACCGCACATAAAATATTGTTGCAGTGGAGCTGTCTATGCAGAAAGTCTCATGCAGGAAAAACCCATACTCAGTCATGAGATCACCCCAGGTAGACCTTAATGTAAACATCCATCTGTTCCATTGTAGCAGGAAAATAGGCACATAGCTTAGCTATAAACAATTCCCTTATAGATGTTAATTTGGGAATTTAAAGTTAATTTCACGGGGGGTCATTAAACATTTGATTTTTTTAAAGTCATTTGAAAAGAGTTCCAGGCTATATAAAAGAAAGTGATAGGTACATTTAGCCCTTACTCTGTAATTTGTAAATTCTATGATTTACATGTTCAGACTCTTATCACCATTGGTATATCTGGCAATCAATGTCCTGAATGGACATTGTGTGTGTATAAGGTTCAATTTTAGCTACTTAACTAGAATAATAATATTTATCTCATAGTGCCACTAAGAAAACTTTATTCACAGTGGTTAGATTATGGCTTGGTGTCAGGTAAACAGTGGCCTATGTGTGAGAATTCTGTTCTTAAAAGGATGGATTCTTGCCATTTTCAGCAATGCAGATAGAACTGGAGATCACCATGTCAAGGGAAACAAAGCAAGTATTGCAGGGAAATATTATACAGTTTCAATCACATAGAGAACCTAATAGAATGAGTGTAAGCATGCAGTGAGCTTAATGCTGATCACTGCTGGCTCCAGAGGATTAAAATGGAAGAGATAAGGCATGGTTGTTAAGGCCCACAGAGTTGCAGCTGGCTGTATTCTAAGTTGAGATGTTTTGTTTCACAGATGGTGACAACAGTTCACAATATTATATCATGGAGTACAAAAACACTTACAAATGGATTTTAATATTCTCATTACAAATAAATATTTACGTAATTGGCGAGTGCCTGTATACTGATTTGACCAATATACAGAGAATAAAAGGATGAAAACATTACCCTACAACTCACTAAGCAGAAAAAGTACTATCAATAAAACTTAATTTTAAAATAAATGCGTTTAAGAAATAAATGTTGTTTTGATTTTTACCTGCCTTGACAGTGGACCTCAGAATTAATTCTCCTGGAGAAATAAAATAGCTGCTGTGTAATCCTTGATTATTAATTCATCGCTACTGGTTGATAAAGAACCACTTGCCTCTAGTTCATTATAGTCATATCTGGAGACCTAGTTAAGGAAATGTGCAGTAACTTTCAGCCTTGGGATTTATCTCCAGAGCACACAGTGTGGAATATATAGAGCCCTTCTTTCTTTTACTCAGAAGAACAGGAATTTCCATCAAGGAATACACCCTTTGAGAAACCAGTATCTTTGGATTTCTCGATGAAGAACACCTCAGAATGTTGAAATAAATTGTGTTTAGATCAGTAAACAACTTCGTTTTCAGCCCTGTTAATCAAATAGCCTCAAGAATTTCCTCACTGTTTAAAATGAAAATTAGTTATTTCAGGGCACTTGTTTGGAAATGTCAAGTCTAACAGGTCTTGATTGGAAATGAATGTTAAAAGGTTCTATCTCAACTTTTCTAAGTCAGATGTGAAGTCTACGGTATAATGAGCTCACATTTATGGGTGTCATGTATCACAGAAATGAACGTTATCCCTCGTTTACTCATGTAGAATATTGCTATACGTTCATAAAAACTATGGTTGAAAGGAAGGTAATGCGATCCCCCAAACTGGTGACTTTCTCCATCTGACCTCTGACTTCTATAAATATCAGCCACCTGAGCTGAGCTCTCCGACTCCATACGATGTGACTTAAGCCCCCAGTGGAGATAAAAGTGAACTTCCTTGCAGGCAAAAGTGATTCAAGCCATGGGCGCGCGTTTCAGTCTCTAAGCTAATTGTCCTTTTACTGCACAAAAATTTTTTGGAAAATTTCATCAAATTTTATAGAGCAACCAGAACTGAAGTATGTGTTTTGCAATCAACTGTTCTATTCAGCCAGAGTTAAGCAAGTTTACAAATGTACATATTTGCATTCCCTGCCCTTCCCTGGCGCTGGGCAGACTTGCTTTGCTGTCTCCCTTTTAAAGGGAATCTCATAGCTAGGGGAGCGCAGCACAGAGCCATCAGGGAAAGTGGTTTGCATGCTATTACCATCCCTCACCTTTAATTACTTGAGCCCAGTATGGTTGGCTATAATCAGGTTACATGAAGTAGGTTGTTCTTTCTTCATTTCAGATATAATGGCACAGACAATGGGTTACAGCGAATTGCCAATAAAGCGAAATTGCAGAAGTCAGTCAGTCCATCATAGCATACGGGCAAAAAATTAAAGGCTGTAAGCATAAGTGCACATAACGGCAGCTCGAGTCCAGCTGAAATTGGCGCATTTCCTCTTCAATTGCATTTGATTATGCAAGTGACATTATTGCCACAATCATCACAGTTTTAATCTAGCGGCATGAATCCAAGGCTTCTCTTGGGAGAGGAACTGTGGCTCCAAATGTAAAACTCAGACGGTATTTTCTCTGAGCACCCATTTGGAGGGATATAAATCAGGCAGCATCTATGCAGTAAGCTTACAGTACTACTGCACATAACCCTGAACACTTAGAGCTAGGAAGGCAGCTGTGGAAAGGACATTGAAATTGAAGGCAAGCATCGCCTCTGCTGCTGCACAAGAGACTCCATGTCTAGCTGGCTTGCCTCGGCTGTGCCTGTTTCTTGTTACCATGACCCCTTAGCCTACTTCCTCTAGGGAGCAAGCTCATCTAAGATTCACATAGCACATTATGGTTTTAATTTAAACACCACTTTTATTCATGTCACACTGATCTTTTCTGGTAGGTGTACCTGTATGAGGCATTCCAGATACAAAATTCTCTCTCTTAGCAGGCATCTATATCCCCTGATAGTACAATAAATGAGTCACCGTGGTCAGATGAAGAAGTTCTTACTAGGATTTAGAGAGAAGAGAATGAAAGCAGAGATGATGTAGATATAGTATATATGCATGTAACTATGCATATATATGTATATATAATTTTATTTCATATTTATATTAAAAATAACTTATATGAAATATAGATGTAAAATACAATCTGTATGAACTATAGATATAAAATAAAAATAATTTAAAACTTTTCAGTGTTTGATAGCTTTATGCACATATATATTGATTTTTTAGTCACCCCCCCCCACTCCACTCCACATCTTTCTCCAATCCTCTTCCCTCTCCTGTTGACACCATCTTCCCACAAAGGTCTTGTCATATTTTCATGTCTTTGCTCTGTATATGACTCACAGAGCTTATCTGGAATTGTTTGCATGCCTTGGATCTCTGTGTAATTCAGTTTTTATTTCTATTTTTAAAACTTTCTTCATTGTTATCATTCAAAAGTTGACTGAGAAGTTTATTTCCCAATTCTTGTTCTTTTATTTGTTCCCCTCTGGTTTAACAGAACTTCCTGAATTCCAGAGATAATATTTTAGATGAAACTTCATAAATATTAATAAAAAATCTGTATTTTGAGTTTACCCCTCACATTCTTCCTTGAATCCCAATTTCATGAGTGCCAGAACATTGAATGTTGGTCCACAAGTTCTCAGTGCCATGTTGACTGTTTTAACTCTCAACTCTACTGCCTTATTCCACGGTATATTTTTGACTAATCTTTATATTTACTGTTCACCACGGCTATTGTTCTATTTAATCCCAATTAAGTTTGATTCCTCATGTTTTACTGTATCTTCTAAAGCTCTTAATCTCTTTACCCCGAAATCCATCATGTCCAATGTGCCTTCCAGTTATCCTTAAAGTAATTTTTTAAATTGTTGCTAATTTTAACATCTGGGTCAGTCGGGATGCTTTTACTGAAAATTAAAATTTGTTCTTACTTATAGTAACATTTTCTATTTCCTACCCAACATTCTTTTGATTTTTTTTCCAGTCAATGTGAGTGATGCTGAAAGACTCCAAGACTCCCAAAGGGAGGCACTTACTCAAGCCTCGGGTCAGCAGCGCACCCAAGAAGACACTGAGACCGGTACTTAAGATGTATAGAGAGTAAGATTTAATACAGCAACGACAAGAAAGCACATAAAAGCACATATACCAGATATCTGGGGTCGAAACTCATGCAGCAGGTGCAGAGGAGATTCGGCAATTAGCCCAAACTTTTCACAAGCTTTTATAGGAAGGAGGCAAGGGGGGAGCAGGGCAGGGAAAATACAGGTTTTACGTCACTAAGAGATTCAGCCAAGGGTTTTTCCAAAGTGCTTTTGCAACCGCGTCCCACACTTTGGCCATGTACTTGATTCATTGGAACTGAGGTTTTTACTCACACCCTTATCTCAAAAATGTCCCTGGCACAGTCCTTAGTTGGGAGGGGTTGGACTGGGTTCGTTCCAGGAGACCCTTATCTCAGAAATGTCCCCGGAACAGTTTTCATTTGAGAGGGGGTCTGACTCTGGTGTGAGAGTTCAGAATGTACTCTGGGGTGAGAGTTCTGGAGGGTTCCGGGAACAATCTCCAGATGGGAGGGGTAGGAGGGCTCTGAGTTGGAGAGTTCAGTAATTTTCCTCTTTCAATGCAAATACTGTTTGCTGTCTGTGTGCCCTCTGAGGGCGAGTGGTTCTGCATTTTATCAGAGTGAAATCATGGATGCCTCAGATTGATCCAATACACCTGATTGTCAGAGCTGTGCATAGATTTGTATTGCTGTGGCTAAAACACACTGGCCAAAACCAGGGAGGTGAGGTGAGCAAAAGGTTTGTTTGACTAACACTTGCATGTTATAGTCCATCAGTGATGGAGCTCAAGGGAGGGACTCAGGCAGCACCTGGAGGCAGGAACAGAAACAAGGCAGGCAGGAGTGCTGATGACTTGTTGGCTCCCATGGCTTCCCCATCCTGCTTTCTTAAACCACCTAGAATCCCCTGTCAAAAGGTAGCCATTCATTTAGTGATCTCCCATCTATTAATTATCAGACAAAAAAATATCTCTCCCCAAAGATTTACTTACCTGCAGGCTGTCTGATGAAGATATTGTTCTCAAGTGAGGTTCCTCTGTCTGACTCTAGTTTGTGTCAAGTTGACAAGCAGGATAGTCAGTTAACTACATTCCCGGACCAAAGGTAAAAAACACTGTTTTATAAAGTTCTTCTAAAGGATAGCCATGCCTCCTTCTCAGGTATCAAGGATGATATTTGGGGTACAACAGCGAAAAAGAGCCTTTGTTACAAAAACACAGTGAGCTAGGTAACCTATCCTATCAGATAGCTAGGAGATTGTAGAGAATGTTCTCCAATCCTTACTCTAACATATATTTAATGCATATTTGGGGGAAAATAAATATGCATACAACAGTCTAATGTTGGCTAACTATGGGTTGTCATATAATCTGTGATCACTTACATTTGTAGGATTCTTTCATGATAGTAATACCACAAATGTGAGGAAACAACTCCATGAAATTATGCGACTTGCATCTGAAAACAATGATACACACCAATACTCTCCTACCAGTATGGTTAAAATAATTGATACTGTGTGTGTCATTTCAATATGAATAAAAATCAATAAGGAAACCAGTAGTCCAAAAAATAAAAAGGGATTTGAAAATATTTAAAATGAATGTAGTCAGTAGGTCAAAGTATACTCACACTATATTTTGGCATCATTTTTTTTTTTTTACTTTGCTTTGGTTGCTTCTATTTTTCTATTTGTTTGTTTTTTGCTTCTTCCTCACACTGGCTGGTGTCTGCACTGTCAAAAACATACTAGAACACTGAAGCCAAAGAGACATCACAACCAGCTAAGGCACTCAACATAATTTACTTGGAACAATGTACACAGATTTTCAGATGTCAATTGTAGAAATTTTGGACATAAATGAGGTGGGAAATGCTCATTAATCAAGCTCGCACTACCTATTTCTCAAAGGGCATAAAATCAATATAGGTCAAATTTTCTATTTCTCAGAAGCCTATCTCAGTAAGCACCACGCAAGAGATTTTATAGGCAGTTTTCTTGCAGATTTACTGTTTAGCATGCAAGAGGACCAGCTTCTTTAAATGCTGGGCAGAGAGAACCTAAAATGTGAAACAGTTTGCCTGATTGAAAAATAAAAACAATCAATGGCAACTCTACTCAAAGGGAATTCTCCCTGTGAAAAGGCAATAGGTACAGGCAGGTGAATTTCTCATGTGATAAGACAAGTGTACAGACAAGTGGACTTCAAAATTTCATGTTGTCACTATTGACTTCTGAAAGGATAATCCTATGACTCCCACTCTTAAAACAAACACATCCCCAATATAGAAGTACTTTCTTTGGCCAAAAATAATCAGGAAATTCATAATAGATATTTGAAATGTGATTAAGAGAATGGTTTTACCTAATATAAAAGAGTTTCCACTATTAAAATTAAATAATAAATATATTAATGTCCAAAACACTCACACAATTCTATAATTTTTACTGTAAGTATTTCACTAATATCACTTTGTTAAATTGTTAAATGTATTATTAATATATTAACCTGGTATAAATATGCTATTGAGTATGTTTTTTTTGGGATGAGGTGCTCACACAAGTAAATTAATAATGAATCATTGTTTAGTGCAACCAAACTAATCACTAGAATAATAATAACAATTTAAGTTATGCATTTTCTTCCTTGAGAAATGCATTTACATAGCCAGAGAATGAATGTGTTATTATACACTATTATACATCATTATCTATTATGTACATCTATTATCATACATTATCTATTGTGTTATGCATAGATACAGAACCAGAATTATTACACATGATGCTATAGCAATTTTGTATATTTATAATAATTTTAAGAGTATAAATGTCTTTTTAAAAATTACAGAAAAGCATATTCCCTCTTGGAACATTTTTTATTTCATATTTTGTCTGTCTATTATGCTTAAAACTCAAAATTAGTGGTGGAAATATCTAAAAACCAAAGTCTGTTAGAATTTATACAAATGTAAGAAAATTAGAATGATTTGTGATGAGCTTAGTCCAAAGTTCTTAAGAATATCCAGGAGCTATCAGAACATTACTGAAAAAATAAAATCTTGTTTTTTAATAAGGAAAAACTAGGAGACCGATAGGGACAATAGAAGTCTATTGCTTTCAGGACTAAACCAAATTCCTAAACCAATCCCACTTTATCTGCAAAGGCATTTGAAAAACTATACAATGCATTGGTTTTTATGAGTGAAACGACTTTGGGCTATCTTATATCTAACATTAGGTAGTTTGATTTATCAAAAATTGGACCATAAGTCAAAATATGTTGAATAATATGTATTATGGAAGGAGAGATCAAATAATATAAATATGGCACTCATGTATGAAATACTAAAAACAGTTTAGCAAAATTATTTTTAGATTATAATATAATTTATGTCATTTAGCCGTTTTCTTTCCTACCCCAAACCTTTCCATATATACCTACACCTCTTTGCTCTCTTTCAAATTGATGTCTTAGTTTTTCATTAACTGCTGTTACACACACACACACACACAGAGAGAGAGAGAGAGAGAGAGAGAGAGAGAGAGAGAGAGAGAGAGAATATATAAATACAACCTGCTCAGTTTATACAATGGTCTCTGTAAGAACTGTCAGCTGAAGAAAGATAGCAATGATAGAATGCTAACATTAATGGCATAAAGTCTTAAACCTAAAATAAGAACTACAGGCAATTATGGAATTCTGAATGTGAAAAAGGTTCTCTTTTTATTTAAAACACAAAATAATATGTACGTGCCCAGCATAATGGCTCAGTGAGTAAGGCACTTGATGCTGATTTGATGTAGACAGTCCAGTTCCCTAGTATCCATAAGAGGAGGACATAGTCCTGAAAGTGGTCCATTGACCTCCACATATGCATGCCCACATACATAAATCAAAATAATAAATAAACAAATTACTTACTTACTTACTTACTTAATCAATGTAAAAGTATTCAGAAGTTAGTGACTATGGTATTTAGGAATTAGAAATTTATGGAATAATTTCTTATCCACCATTATTGATGCACACATGTACATGTATGTGTGCACCTGCACATGTGCAAGTGTGTGGGTGTGGGAGTGTGTGTGTGCACACACACACAGACATACGCACACACAATGATATTAAACTATCTGACTCAAACATTGAAAACTTGTAATGGTCTATAAATAGTAACAAACATAAGTCACTGATAATACTGTAATAGTTGTAAAAGTGATATTGGTAATAAAGGAATTAAATACCATTGCAGGCATCCTGTATTTCTTTGGTTTAAGTAGTAAAAGGATCCCTGTCTACAAGTTCCTCTCTGAAGATCCAAGTATTTTGTAAAAATGCTTCTCTGTATTTGGCCAGAATTGCAGGACTGTATGAAGACCAGGAAACCACTGATGGCCACTGCTATGTCCCATTTTACTCTTAAGGGAAAAAAGAACTTCTGAAAGACAAATGATGGGCCTAATGCCAACTCTAGGGGGTTGCGTTTTGGTTTCTTAAATACCAAGAAATTTCTGGTTCCCTCAAAACAAAACAAAACAAAGCAAGAACAAACAAATGTTCTCATCTCAGTCTGTTGTGGATGAAGCAGGCTCTTGTCCCTCATGAACCATGAGTCACGCGCTCTTCCTCGCTCTCTTCCCTTGTTCCTCAAGTGAAGTTTAACCATTGGCTCTCTCTTTTGGGTTCTTCAGGGAAGCGCACAACTTTGCAGCCTAAGCCACAACTGTATAATACATACAAATTGTTAGCTTTCTGCACTTCCGTTTTCACTCTGCCCTTTCTACCAAGACCCATCTGCTAACCCTAACTGATGAAGTTGGGAACTTCAGTCACTTCGCTGAAGCAAAATGCATATATAACATTCTGTAACCCTTAGACTCATGAGAGTTCAAGGGAAAATGATAGCAAGGGGAAGATGCTTTGGGGAATGCACGCAGTGCTGATGTTGAAGAGCACCAGGAAACAGTAGCACATAGCTTCACAATGTGCAAGATGACCATCTAAGCTAGTTATAGCAGGTTGCAAATTTAACTCGAATTTGTAAGATTCAGAGAGATTATTTTGGAATAAAGAAAGGCTTTTACACGATGGAAGTATAACATTTTCATCCTAGGATAAGACATCTAGATGTATCTAAAATGAAAATGGAACAGAAACAAAAGCAGAAACATTAAAAATCACAAGATGTTTGTAAATGATGAAACTCAAAGAGAATATATGTATAATGTTGAAAAGCTATTGATAGTTCTCAGGTTAAAACTCAGTCTAATAATAATAAAAAATGGTTCATGCTCTTCTGTTTCAAAGAAATGAGGTTTCTTAATGTTGCTCAAATTTATTAGTGGTTTGATGCTTCGTTCCCTCGTTCTAGTTCATCCCTAGTGCTAAAGCATAAAGTTTCTGCAAATAATAAATTTCTATTTCTCTGAGAGTACACCCGGCAGTATGATCAGAACATAAATACAGTGACACTTCCTAACAAAATGATGGGTGGCTTTTTACAAAATTTGTCATCAAAGATGCCATTAAGATAATAAAATATCAACCAGAAGAGAGATAGGAGAGGACAAAGGAGAGAAGTATATATTTACATGTGTGTGAGTATCTATCTATCCTGGATATCTCTAAAAATAAAAACATACAATTTGGTCAAAAGCCTGAGTAAAATCCTTCAAAGTCAAAATAAAAATCAAACACATCTTTTATAAAGGATTTCATATAAGAATGTATTTAGTGTCATGCCTTGGGACCTCCCTTTCAGCTGTATCCTATTTTGGGCCTGTCACTGGATCTTCTTTTCCTCAGGCTCCTCTCCATTTTCATCCCTGCAATTCTTTCAGACAGAAACAATAATGAGTCAGATGTATGACTGTGGGATGGCAACCCCATCCCTCACTTGATGTCCTGTCTTCCTGCTGGAGGTGGGCTCTATAAGTTCCCTCTCCCTACTGTCTAGCATTTCATCAAAGGAAGGTCTCTCCTTGTGAGTCATGGGAGTCTCTCACCTCCCAGGTCTCTGCTGCACTCAAGGGGGTCCCTCCAACCTCCTATTTCCTGACATTGCCTGTTTACATTCTTTTTGTTGCCCCTCAGGGCTTCAGTCTTTTTCCCTCATCCAATATCAGATCAGGTTCCCCCCTTCCCATCCACTTTCCCTCCCAAGTCCCTCCCTCCCTCCCCACTTATGATTGCTTTCTTCTCTCTCCCAAGTGGGACTGACAGGTCCTCACTTGGGCCCTTCAGCTTGTTGAGCCTTTTGAATTCTGTGGACTGTATCTTATGTATCTTGTATGGTTTTGTTTTTGTTGTTGTTGTTTGGGTTTTTTTTTTTTGGATTGTTTTGTTTTGTTTTGTTTTGTTTTTGGCTAATATCCACTTATTAGTGAGTATATACCATGCATGTCCTTTTGGGTCTGAACTACCTCACTCAGGATGATATTTTCTTGTTCAATCCATTTGCTTGCAAAATTCAGGATGTCCTCATTCTTAATAGCTGAGTAGTTTTCCATTGTGTAAATGAACCACATTTTCTGTATCCATTCTTCTCTTGTGGGACACCTAGGTTGTTTCCAGCTTCTGGCTATCACAAATAAGGCCACTATGAACATAGTGGAACACATGCCCTTGTGGCATGGTGAGGCATCTTTTGGATATAGCTGGGTCTATTACTGAGGCTATGGAGCATTCACAATGGACCTAGCATGACTGAACTCTGGAAGACCCAAGAGCAGCTGAAAAAGTCAGAGGCAGATAGTTGCACCCAACCAATGGACAAAAGCAGCTGACCCCTGTTGTTGAATTAGGGAAAGACAGAGGAGGAGGGTAGCCCTGTAGGAGGACCAGCAGTCTCAATTAATCTGGTCTCCAGAGATCTCTCAAACACTGGACCACCAAGCAGACAGCATACACCAGCTGATATGAGGCTCCCAACACACATACAGTAGAGGACTTCTGGGTCTCTTTTCATTCAGAGATGATGCACCTAACCCTCAAGAGATTGGAGGCCCCAGGGAGTTTAGAGGTCAGATGGGGTGGAGGGTGGTGGCATCCATGTGGAGATGGGGCGTGGTAGGGAGAAGGTGTGGGATGTGGAGCAGTTGGAGGGTGGAAGGGGGGGCAGGAAATGGAATACGGACTGTAAAAAAATGAATTACAAATAGAATTAAATTTTTAAAAAGAATGTATTTAAATTGATAGATATAGAAAAAAATGTCCCCAGTCACACAGTAATTCAGTTAAATGTAAATAAAATGGAATTTTAAAGAAATTCCAGTCTTAATTGTTGCATATTCCAAAAAGAAGAAGAAAGGATGAAAAGGGAACATTGTGTGTGGTGCTGAGCTCACACTCAGAATCTCATGCATTATAGCATGCACTCTTCCACAGAGCTACAACCTCCAACCCACAAACAGTCATTTTAAATGGCAAAATAAGTAAAAGACATTGGTTAACTGTTGGATCCCAATTTGGCCCTGGTTTGAGCCTTGAGGACAAAGCTGAGCCTGGCTCAAGTTTTGAGACCTGTCTCAGTCACTTCTGTACTGGGGTGACTCAGCAAGACCTGTTTGGACTGCCTCTGTCCCACCACTGCTGATATAGAGCTTTGCCATTGGCCCTGTCAGTCACTCCATACCCTCGGCCACCCTTCCCCACCTCCTATATCACCTTACCCCACCAAAAATCCCCCTCCCTATTTTCCAAACTTATATAAGTGAGAGGCTGATGTCATAAGGTTGCATTTCTTTTGGGCTGTGGACATTCGCCACCCTGCTCAGCCCTGGAGAGACCATGGAGGGACCAGGACCTCTGTCCTCTTGCAAGGAACTGGCTGTTAATATTTGGATTAAGAGTAACTCTTAGCCAGTACTGAGTGATGGCTGTCAAATCTACTTTGGAAATTACAGACCAGTAGCATTGCTTGCATCATTCATTCTTTCATTCCCCTGGTGCAAGTGTGTGTGTGTGTGTGTGTGTGTGTGTGTGTGTGTGTGTGTGTGTGTTTATGAATGACAGTTTATGATCAGGTGCTAGCTTTATATGTCCTCCCATTGTTTTTCTGAGGTATTAAAGAAACAGACTACACTCTTCAACATTTCCACAAATGGTTTATCTTTCTCAATGACTTCTCTGCCACATTTGTGTTGTTACACAATTAAAATAATATAAAAAAAATTTTTGTTCCCACATGTGCCCTCATATCTCTGCTTTTGTAATAAGACTGTGCTTTGATTGTACTGCTGAAGAAGGAAATAGATATTGATTGTAGATTATTTCTGTTCAGTCAAGATCAGCTTAGATCAGTTAAAGCCAGGCCACACCTAAGCCAGTCAAAGAGTAATAGAAATACCATATTTAATCCTAGCTGACCAAAATCTGGTAAGCCATAAGTTAAATTGTTTTGGAAAATTTATACTTGGTTATTATACAAACATTTCGTGAAAACAGAAAACGTGTTAAAAATACTGTTTCATAAGTTTGAAGTTTTGGACTTTTCTATCCTCCAGATTTCCATGTGTGCAGGCCAGTCTTCAAGGGTAAAAATTCTGGGAACAGGTAGAATCGCTGAGAGGTGGGGCCTGGTGTGAAGTCTTCATATCACTGAGGTAATTCACTGAAAGGGGTTATGGAACCTCATCACAACTTCCCCTCCCTCTCTTTCACTTTGGGATTGCAGAAATATTGGCTTTGCTCCATGACAAACTCTCTGTCATAAAGCATTTGCCCATCCCAAGGCCAGAGCAAAGATCAGTCCATCAACCCAAGGCTAGAGGTGATTATCTCAGATGTTTGCAGTAGGCATGGAACGCTAACACTTTGAGTAGATCTTTGTGCCTTATAACTTCACACAGACACAGACACACATGTATGTGTATGTGTATATGTATATATATATATATATATATATATATATATATATCCACATATACATGTATACATATATACATACATGCATATATATACATATATATATATACACATATATACACATATACATTTGTACATGCATATGTACATATATACATGCATATATACATATATACATATCTACCTCCCTACATACCTGCATATATACATACATATCTATATATCTATATCATATATATACATATATACATGTATGATCATCCTAGTAGCAGTTTTCACAAAAGCAAGCAAAATGAGAGCAAACAAAATAAACATAGAAAGAACTCAGGTGTCAAGTACTAGCTGGGAGTATGAATAATTTGTGGTATTCTCTCCTGCTGGATTACCAAGCAACAACAAGAATGATAAATTTGCAACTGCATATTTTTGAGCATATGAAGCCAGGCACAAAGGAAATCATCTATGCTACAGGAAGTAGGTTATCAAATATCTGAAGTTAGGAGAGTGAAGAGTGCAGCTTGGTGAGAGAAGAAATAAATGAGAATTTTCTATGTTATGGGGTAATAATAAGCTATACTATATTTGTGGCTTCAATTTGTAAGAGCATTCTCAATTTCTGAAAGCTCTATTGGAATAGGCCCACATTTCCTAAAACATGTTTTTCAACTCTCAACATGATAAACATAAAAAAGGAATGTTGTAGTCAAATGTGTTTGAGGCATGGTGTATGCTCTATGTCCTCATGGAATTTTACCTTTCTCATCTCTGAGCATTAATAAATCTGCAGAACTACCACATGTTTCCTTCTGAGAAGCATCAATTACTAATGAGCCCATAGGAGCAGTGTTCTACAGATTCACTGTAGAAAACTTCAAATTGAATAATCCCCAAAGCCTCTTTTAGGTTGAATAGTTTATAAACTCCAGTAGTAAATGCTTTATATGGCTTGAGAATATTGGGAAGTCTCTGGGTGGTAACTTTATACTTTATGAAAATCTTGACAGGCATGTAGGGGAGAGCTAGGAACCGAGAAGAACATTACACTAGGAGGCAATTTCTCTTCCAACTTGTTATTTTCTCTGGCCATCAGGATACAGGACTATGCTGTGCCCTAATCTTTGCATGTGAAAAATTGAGTCCATATCTGCCCAGTCTATATTACTGGATGCTATGTATGTAAGGTGTCAAAATAAATAGGTAAAATGTAGCTTAGATTGTATTTCACCTCTACAGAAATCAAGACAGAACAAGTTGCTCAATTTGAGGACTATAAAAGCAAAAGATAGACTAGAAATGTTGATATATTATTTTGTGCCATTTTCAGACACCTTTAATTCCAAAAGAGAACATTTTGGAATAGTTGAAAATAATTTTTCCTCAACCTGAAAATAAGAATAACAGGAGTTATTTTGTTCTTTTTAAGGTTATTCAGCTCAGTAGCTAAATATGATCATACAAGCACACAAAAAACTATACATACCAAAAACAGTTGCCCACAGTTGAAGTCACACTTGCTGATTTATGGGGACAAGCCTTGTTTTGTTAACTGAGCTACCAGGGTTCAGTGACCTTCAGGTCCTTACTGGTGGTGCTGCCTTGGTATTCACACTCTTCCCTGAGTCCCACACAAAGAGTGAGATAGGCCAGGCTTCCTTGCCAGAGGGATATTGTGCTGTGTGAGATCAATAATGCATGTTTGACTTATGCAGTGCCCATCATTATTGAAACGCTATGAGGAGTGTCATGATTCTGAGAATGACATAGCATGGTAACAATCATATTATAATCTCAAAATTATAAATTTATTTATAAAAATTCATTATTTGTACATAAGTTTAAATTATTATTTTTAATAAATTACTTGAAAAAGGTTGCCTTAATAAGAACCCAAGTCTAGCTGGAGGAGATCATTAAATCCTGAAGTAACAAGAAATGAAGAGTACTAAATTCACTATGCTTATTTTAGTTCAATTTTAGTAAGGCCCAACAAGTAACTCATCAAAGAGATTTGCCAGTTTGTACTTCTGTGAATCCTTATATCCAGTAACACCATTTATTCAAGATAAATGTTTGTCTCTTTGGAAACTAGCTCAAGTGGTCACCCTAGTATTGAACTTAGTGTTTATCAAACACAGGAACCCAGACCCACAAGGACCAAGATCACCCCTGCATGGCTGCTTCACAAACTGGAGCTTTCATGCTTTCCAGAAATCTTTATCAGATTACAGCCTACTCAATAAGTCTGGCCCAGTACAACTAAAGGAAGAACTTTGACTGACATGTGTATGAGATGACCTTATAGTATTTGGGTCCAGCTGCTATGACTCTGGTTGTCCTGTATCCTGGCACTGTTGCAAAGAATAACAACATCTCAAGGTGGCACCTCAGTTGGCAGGATTTTGATTATCCTAATTAATTCCTGCAGTGTCTCAGAACAGCTGATTAACACCAAGCACAGGGGCACTAGCTCAGCTTTATTTCAAAAGAAACTACTTGCAGGGTGATTGATTGTCCAAATAAAGAGTTGAGGATCAGAATAGACCACTTTGATGTCTACTGAGGTCACTGAGGACTTGATTTCCCTTCCTAATTGTTATGCTTGTGGCAGCGATCTTTGGAAATTGACCTTGCCTTAAAATAAGTTGAGATTTATGGGTAGATAACATAACTTGTTATTCATATTTTGGGTCTAATATGAGCTGGGATAATGGTAAGATATCTCTGTATTTATCTTTATATATAACTCAAACCTTTTGGTAAAGCTTGGCTTAGAAAAGTGCACAAAATCAAGTGCACATTTATTTCTAAGTAAATACATTCACGAGGTCAAATCAGGAATCAAAAATAGAACATTGCCAGAACCTAAGAGCTGTATTTTCCTCATTATATTCATTAACCTGTGCCAGCTCTAACGACGAGTTCTTAGCCCATGATGTAGTACATGAAATGGATTATGTAAATATAATTATGACTTTTGGAGATAAGTCCAGAGAGAAGAAATTACTTGCTTTAGGTCACAAAACAATTTAGCACAGGAATTAAGGTAGTTTTCAAGCCTGCTATGACCCATCCAGTATTCATCCTATCTTGCCACCGATTTTGTTTTAATTAAAACATGGCAAGTAACTGACAAATCTATTGGATGTTAGCTCACTATTTCTCTAATGTAGAGTCAAGACTTCCAAACATGAAGGTTTAGTATATGTATCATTGCACCATCTTCCACATATCTATTTCAAAAACCTTGTGCTTCTCATATTGTAGTGGACAACAGAGACAATTAGATATTCAGAGATGTGTCTCAAAATACATTTGAGTAAAGGCAAAGAATGAATAGAAAATATAACTCTCCCTTTATCAGAAGCTGTCTTCTGGCAAAGTAGTGTTTCACATTGGGTCAACTCAGTGTGATGAGAGAGTGACAATGGAAGTTTGGTGAATACCATTGTGTACTCCAAGTCACAAGACACTTTATGCTACAAGCTGGATTTTAGATATATTCAAAACTCCCAGATGTCCAGTTTCCCAAACACAATGCTCAGATCTCACTTTTCTCTGCCTCTGTCCCTGAATGACACAAACAGGCTGGATTTCGGATACATTCAAAGCTTTCAGATGTCCAGTTTCCCAACACATACCTTCGACTCCAGTAGAAACAGAAGAAACTGAGAATTTGATACTAGATTGTTTCCACAGTGAGTCCAGGTCAGTTAGAGATACACTGTTCAACCCTGTCTCAAATTTAAAAACAAATAAGAAAGAATAAAGACAACCAGGTAAACTTGGTCATACTGCCGTATTTCCTCAGCATAAAATGTTTCAAATAGATCATCTCTGCCCACTGCTTCTCACCTTCCCTAGCTTTGTGTTTAGCATCTCCCAGTACCTCCCCAGTGGACTCAGGATCCTTCTATCAGTGGTTGTAAGAGTGACCAGGATGCTGTTTGCATGAAGTGAATGCTGTGCCCATGGACTCTCAATAATATGAATCTCCCAAGGGTACACAACTCAACATGCAACTTGAGATGAGGGATTATTTCACAAAGGAACACCAATATATGAAGGACTGTAAGTAGTCAGTGATTGCTGAGAGAGGAAAATCAGTTTTGTTTTTCTAGAATGAGTCACCTGATAGTTTTCCGTGTCCTTAGTGGTCATCCTTAATTCCTATACAGATAAGTAACACTAATTCAATTCAGTAGGAGTGTGTGTGTGTGTGTGTGTGTGTGTAGAATCAGAGAGGGCATGATAGAGATAGGAGTATACTGAAAGTGGGATTAGAGTGACCTTTATAAAATTATCATAAAATAAAATGCTGATTTTTACAGAAGTCATTTGTTGAACCTTCCTACAAATGGATAATATACATACCTGACCCTGCCATATTACTGATGAAATCTATTCAATATCACGTCATTGATTTCTAAGTAAAACCTATATTCTGGTGCACATTGGGACAATAATCACGGACTGACTTAACCTCTTTTATTTATTTAATAGTTGGTCCTTGAGTCCACTCTGTGGGGAGTTGGTGGATGGTTTAACACAGGAAGCCTAGTAGGAAGTCTGCAGATCACCAAGGTGTGCTCTAAGGGAGGGGGATCTTGAATTTCATCTCCATCATCTCTCCCTGTGGCTTCCTAGTGCACTATGTAAATGGTTTTTCACCTTTATCTGCTTCTAGTATGATTTGAGATTTCACCCATAGGTTCAAAGCAATAGAGGCAACAGATCAAGACTGGAAACTCCCAGCTGTGAAACCAAAGAACTCTTTTTTAAGCTTTCTTTTAATATTAATCTTTATGCAATTAAAAAATTGGATATCTTTATTATAGAAATGGAAAGCTAACTAGCCTACTACCTTTTGAATACTGTTATATTGTTGTTATTATTCTTATTTTCTCTACTTTCTTACCATTTCTCTACTTCATAATATGCAAATGTAAAAAACAACCACTTAGCATCATTGTCTAATTCCTTTTCTTTTTTCTTTTTTCATTCTTATGTGAGCCTTGCTAAAAGAAAGATTTAGCAGAACTAGGATGGGTTTTGAACATTGCGTCTATCACTTGTCCTCCTCCAATATCTCACGTGTAAAATAGAGACAATATTAGCAGTTAGTGTGTGTGGTTGATTGACAGTAGCAAGTGTGATAATAAGTACTTGGCAAACACTCCATAAATGTTAGCTGTCATTAATATTCTCATTTCTTGCATTCTTCTTACTGATCTTTCACCATTTTTCAACAAGCAGACTACACTTCAAAGATCTTCAACCGACTGCCCGTTCCTTCCCATCCCCACAACATGCTCAGCCCTTGGTTCTCAGAGTACCAGCTACATACCAAAACCAATCGTTCTTCCTTCAGAGGTCAGTAAAAGGACAGAAGTTAGTATCATTCACATTCGCATCTCCAGTACTCAGTGTTTAAAGAAAAACGTTCCCTTTATGCAATTTGGATAAAAATCTTTATAAGACAGAAATGAGGAAGCACAGCCACAGAAGAAAGGTCATCAGAAATGAAATTCCCTGGCGGGTTGAGGATTCTTCCTTCTATTGCCTTCCAAGCCAACGATCAGAAGGAATATTTCATCACCCAGATGAGCTTTGATAAAGACGAGAAGCTGGAAAACCTGGATCCCACTATCACCTCGGATACAGACAACGGTAATCCAGCCAAGCCTCGGCTCACGGTAACAACAGCTGGGTTTGATTCATCTTTCCAGGCATTTGCACAAGCTTGTGCTCCCACGGATTTTTACTTAAAACTTTTCTTCAAAAGTGCCAGTGGATTATTTATTGTCAAAATAAATTAAACCCGAGGAGACTTGCATTTGTGGTGAATACCAAGATTTACTGTTCCTAGACTCAAGACGGAGAATAAAGGCATTTTTGTAATGATCTGACAAGTCCCAGAGCCACATGTCTGAACATAGAAAATGTATTTTTAACTCATAAAATTTAAAAGTACTGATCTTTAGCTTGGAAATATTTTCCTTTCAAGAACAATCTTTACAAACAGAACTAAAATTGTAATAGCAATCCTTGAGGCAATGTCATTAGGTTTTATTCAATTTCTAATATGTAGTTATTATTGGTTATTTTCTCTTATTAAGTATTTTCTCAAAATACATGGAAATTAGTCATGAAATGCAAAACAGTACAAATGAAGGATATAAATTAGTTAAAACATTAATATGAGTGTATGAATCATGTATATACACATATAATCTATATATTTATGTAGATATACATAGATAAATTATACATAGATAGATGATAAGTAGATGTAGATAAATAGATAGGGAGAGAGAGGGAGAGGGAGAGGGAGAGGGAGAGGGAGAGGGAGAGGGAGAGGGAGAGGGAGAGGGAGAGGGAGAGGGAGAGGGAGAGGGAGAGGGAGAGGGAGAGGGAGAGGGAGAGGGAGAGGGAGAGGGAGAGGGAGAGGGAGAGGGAGAGGGAGAGGGAGAGGGAGAGGGAGAGGGAGAGGGAGAGGGAGAGGGAGAGGGAGAGGGAGAGGGAGAGGGAGAGGGAGAGGGAGAGGGAGAGGGAGAGGGAGAGGGAGAGGGAGAGGGAGAGGGAGAGGGAGAGGGAGAGGGAGAGGGAGAGGGAGAGGGAGAGGGAGAGGGAGAGGGAGAGGGAGAGGGAGAGGGAGAGGGAGAGGGAGAGGGAGAGGGAGAGGGAGAGGGAGAGGGAGAGGGAGAGGGAGAGGGAGAGGGAGAGGGAGAGGGAGAGAGAGAGAATGAGAATTTTTCCCAATACTAGACTTGCTGTTACACAAAAGTTATTCTGAAGCTCTCTGAATTTGGATGGCATTCTTTTTTGTTCTGATCAGACTCACTTCACTATTATTAGCACATATTTTGTGGGTACAAGCAAATAAACAAAACACAGAGTGGAGCTAACACCTTGGAATTTGACTCTGACTTAACTTTTTCTCATATTTTTTTTTACTTGTTCTTTATGTTAAACCACCTCCAAGAGATTCTATTTTTCATGATATTTGTTTTTCAGAATAGGTGAAAATATTTTACTACTTGTATGGAAATAACTGAGCTGAAATGTGTATGTTCATATATATATATGTGTGTGTGTGTGTGTGTGTATGTGTGTACACTATGTGTATGTATATATACATATGGAGGGGGGGAGTGAAGGAGATGGAGATGATTATGTATACATATATATGCTTTCAAATATGTAGATGAATATATATGAGACATACACCATTTCAAATAAAATATTTTAATAATGTCTCACTTAATGAATTAAATGACTCAATTAACAAATTGAAACTTGCTCTACTCACTGACAGATGAATAAATTGGATAGTTTCTTTGCTTCCATTCTAAACATTATTTTAATACAAATGATTTAATTGCTTAGAAAAGGACAGAGGATACTAACTCATGCTCACAGGCATAAATAGACATGTGACCCACAGACATGATATCTGTAATTGAGTGATCATTATACTTATGTGTTTCAGATGTTGGAGTGATTATTTGGGATACAAAGCTATGTAAAATAAAATAAGGAGGCATGAAGTTCCTGGTGAAGACATTCTAACTCAGCTGAAAGTCATCCTGATTCACTATCAGACTGACATCTGACTTCATACCTATGAGCTGTCTTCAACTTTAATGTCTGAATCTTTCTTGTCCACCACAAAAAAAAAAAAAACCATTTTGCTCAATTTAGTTGACCTTAGAATGGGTCATGAACGAAAGGATGGACCATCTAAAGACTGCCATATCCAGGGATCCATCCCATAATCAGCTTCCAAACGCTGACACCATTGCATACACTAGCAAGATTTTGCTGAAAGGACCCTGATATAGCTGTCTCTTGTGAGACTATGCCGGGGCCTGGCAAACACAGGAGTGGATGTTCACAGTCAGCTAGTGGATGGATCACAGGGCCCCCAATGGAGGAGCTAGAGAAAGTACCCAAGGAGCTAAAGGGATCTGCAACTCTATAGGTGGAACAACATTATGAACTAACCAGTACCCCAGAGCTCTTGACTCTAGCTGCATATGTATCAAAAGATGGCCTAGTCGGCCATCACTGGAAAGAGAAGCCCATTGGACTTGCAAACTTTATATGCCCCACTACAGGGGAACGCCAGGGCCAAAAAGTGGGAGTGGGTGGGTAGGGAAGTTGAGGGGGAGTGTATTGGGGACTTTTTGGATAGCATTGGAAATGTAAATGAGGAAAATACCTAATAAAAAAATTAATTCTAACAACAACAACAAAAAAGAATGGGTCATGAAGACACTTGTACACAGTGAGAAAACTGCTCAGTGCTCTTCGTTGCTACTCCTTTTGTCTAAGTGCCAACTGAAGACACAAATATATGATGAAACGTGTGTGTGTGTATGTGTGCAACAAATATGTGTTTAAATATGTATACATTCCTTCCACGTGAAGATTATAATTGTGCTGCACTATTACTGTCTAGTAATTTTTTAGTTATTACTTTTGTGTTCTGTTTCTCTGTGTGACTCATCACAGTAGTTATTTGTTTTATAAAGTCAAATAGAACAAAAAACAGTAGTTTCTAGCCCCTGGTAAGTCTCCATTTTTCTGGATTCCATGTGATCAGCATGAGTGATGTCTCTCAATAAGACACCACCATTTTCTGTCAGACCCATTGCAATAAACTCCTTAAATAGAATTTATTTGTGTAAGCATTTCCTCAATGTTACTATGGGTCTGCCCTATTGATAGGCAGAAGTCCTATCACCAATTCGAGAGTTTAAGCTATAAATCCTTTTATCCGGTACTATTTCTGTATGGAAATAATAACTTACTTTGTTAACTATCCTTTCTCTCTTGCCCTGTACATTTATTTTAACTAATCAAATTGGAAAGCCAACACATACTATTCACCATCAGATAACATCAAGGTGTCAGAAAACCATGATAAAGAAAAAAAATACTGTGTTTTAGAAGGTATCTAAATTCCTTGATGACATCTTCGTAACTTCAAGACCCCAAATCAGCGAAGTGTGCAGAATTACAAAACAGTGTCCCATTATATTTTGTACAACGATCTCTAATTATGGTAGCGAATTTAGTACTGTACAATATACACCCTTGGGGAATTTTAGTCAAGTGACTGTGTGATAATATATACATGGACTGAGCTATTAAACTTGCCTCTACTATTTGCAGGTAAATAGCATACTCTTTGGCTTACTTTCTCCCTCTCCCAGCAACTTCAAGCATTTCTGTTAAAAAGCTGTTAGCAGCAACAACTGGGCACTGACTACTATTTTACATAATAAAAACAGAGATAAAGAGATAAGACCTGGCTAGTTCTTTAGACTCTGGAGACAGTTTTAATTTCACAAAATGTGTTCTCCTTTATGGGAGTAAAAAATATATATATACACACGCACGAAAAAAATCTTTCTCATTTGCAGTGTCCTGTTGTGGAGAAAAGAATAAGTTAAGCCAGTAAAAATCCTGTCCTTTTCTTGATACAGCTGTATAAGACACTGAAAATTAAAATGTTCAACACAGCCAACACTGCTCTACATTCCCCTGGAACAGGTCATCTTGCTTGTGTTTGCATTTCTGATTTCATTTTTTTTTTCAATTCTATTACAGAGTTCTGTGTGACTCTAAGAACTGCATTCATTAAATGTAGGCAAGCATCCCAGAGCATTAATCAGGTGGATTTCTGCAGAGAAATACATATTTTGTCTTTCTTGTTGACTTAGTTCTTATTCTGTCACAGAGGCTGGGGAGGAAAGTGGCAATCACACTTGTGCCTCTGTGTGTGTGTGTGTGTGTGTGTGTTTGTGTGTGTGCATGTGTGAGTATGTGTGCATGTGTGTGTGTGTGAGTGTGTGTGGATGTGTGTGTGTGTTTGTGTGTGGCCACATGTGTGTGTTCAAAAGAAGGGGCCCTTTAGAATCTAGTGCTTGAAGTCTTCATTGGAGTTCTGTCTCACAGAGAACCTGGCCAGAGTCATACATGGCCATGAGTTCCCAAAGCCTAGATTAACACATTTGCTTAGAGACATTAATTATAACCTTTTCTGTTGTTATGGTGGCACATGAAGTTTATGGAAACCCATCCCAGTTTCTCTGAAGAGTGGATGCCTTACAAATCATCTGTAGGTACCTGGAGAGTAATGCGAGCTTTTCGTGCTTTACCCTCTACACAGTGGGCTAGGTGCTACATTTATTACATGTTTAACATCACTTCTTACATTTACTATATGCTTAACAGCGTTTCCATGGGTTTCAGAAGAGTAGGAAAATGTACAAATTACCATCTTCATCTCATCTTAAAACACACTGCTCACCTAAAAGTTGACTTCTAAAGGGATAGTAGTAAAAGCATTGTCTGGTCCTGGGACTGAGTTTAAACTGTGGTGAATATATAAGGAGTGAGCCAACTCCACAAAGTTATCCTCAGTCCTCCACACATACATCATGACATATATCTTTTAAAAATTAATAAATATGATTTTTTAAAAGAAAAACTGTTATCAAGTGTTGTGTAAATGCTTCATAAATATTTACATAATTTGAGCTCAAAACGCCTCCTGAAAATCCTGCCGGCAGAACAGCTGTGACAAACCATTCCCTTCTCCTATGCAAACTTTCCTGATTTCCTTCACTTGGTGACAGTCACTGAGGCTGCCTTGGCTGTGCAGAAGCAAATATTGAGTCTCTTGTTTCTCAGTTATCTGGTTCTGTCTTCTTGACTGATGGATTGTGAATTTAGTTGCCAGTCTCCAAACCTCAAATTCATGTTTATTAACTTCTTGACAAATACATTCTGAATGCTAACTACTCAGATATCTGAACATTTTCTGAGTTTTGATCTGGGTACCACCTTTGGAATTTTATATTGCCCTAATCTAATCTCTTTTTTAGCTTGACAGGAACAAACCAAAGAATTGGGCACCTGTTTGAATATATTTGACATCTGCTACAAAGGAACATTTATGTCTTTAAAAATATCTGTATATGTTACAGATATTTTTATGGACTTTCTACTGGAGGTGGACTCTATAAGTTCCCTCTCCTCACTGTAGAGCATTTCATCTGAGGTCCTTTGAGTCCTGAGAGTCTCTCACCTCCCAGGCCTCTGGTATATTCTAGAGGGTTCCCCATCTCATACCTCCTGAGGTTGCCTGTTTTGATTCTTTCTGCTGGCCCTCAGGGCTTCAGTCCTGCCCTGCCTCCCCCTGTTCCAATACCTGGTCATGTTCTCCTCTTCTCTTTCCTATCACCTTTCTCACCCAGGTCCCTCCCTCTGTCCCTCCCTTCCCCTCTTCCTGTGATTGCTTTCTTCTCCCTCCAAAGTGGGACTGAGGCATCCTCACTTAGACCCTTCAGCTTCTTAGCCTTCTTGAGTTCTGTGGACTGTATCCTGGGAATTCTGTACATTTTTGGCTAATATCCACTTATTAGTGAGTACATACCATGCATGTCCTTTTGGGTCTGAGCTACCTCACTCAGGATGATATTTTCTTGTTCCATCCATTTACCTGCAAAACTCAGAATGTCCTCATTCTTAATAGCTGAGTAGTATTCCATTGTGTAAATGAACCACAATTTCTGTACCCATTCTTTTGTCATGGGACATCTGGGTTGTTTCTAGCTTCTGGCTACCACAAATAAGGCTGCTATGAATATAGTGGAACATGTGCCCCTGGGACATGGTGGAGGCATCTTTCGGGTCTATGCCTAAGAATGGTATAGTTGAGTCTTCAGGTAGATCTATTTCCAAATTTCTGAGGAAGGTCCAGATGGATTTCCAGAGTGGTTGTACTAGTTTTCAGTCCGACAGCAGAAGAGAAAAGTTCCCCTTTCTCCAAATCCTCACCAACATGTGTTGTCACCTGAGGTTTTGATCTTAGCCATTCTGATCGGCGTAAGGTGGAATCTCAGGGTTGTCATCCAGGAGTGAAAAATTGTGACCCAGAACTGTTCATGTGTGAAAGAACAGCAGGAACAAAATGGAGCAGGAACAAAATGGAAAATAACTCCAAGATTTTTAGATTGAAGGAAAGTTGGTGCATAGGTCATGCAGAAACTAGTATAGATTTGAGGCAGTTGAGACTCCAGAAAGTCTAAGGAAAAGGAGGTCCAGTGACAGGCCCACATTGAGATCCAGCTCAGGGGAGGCCCCAAGGCCTAACACTATTACTGATGTTATAATGAGCTTACAGGCAGGAGCCTAGCATAGCTGTCCTCTGAAAGGCCCACCAAGCAGCTGAAAGAGTCAGATGCAGTTATCTACACCCAACCAATGAACAGAAGCTGCTGACACTTGTGGATGAATTAGGAAAAAGCTGGAAGAAGCTAAAGAGGAGGGTGACCCTATAGGAAGACCAGCAGTATCAATTAACTTGGACTGCAGGGATCTCTCAGACACTGAGCCACCAACCAGGCAGCATATGCCAGCTAATAGAAGGTCCTTATATACAGCAGAGGACTGCCTGGTATGGACTCAGTCAGAAAAGATGCACCTAACCCTCTAGGGATTTGGTGCCTCAGAGAGTGGGTAGGTCTTGTGGGGTGGGGTGGGTGAATGGGGACATCCTCTTGGGGATGGGTGTGTGGGGATGTGGTATGATGAAAAAAGAAAAAAAAAGCAAAAAAGAAAAAAAATAATTTTATGTACTGTTCAAATTTGACATCATAGATTATCTAATAACTCCAAGATTTTTAGATTGAAGGAAAGTTGGTGCATAGGTCATGCAGAAACTAGTATAGATTTGAGGCAGTTGAGACTCCAGAAAGTCATGAATTTATATTGCTATTGTGTATTGAATCCAGGGAGGCCTGTTTAATGCTTCTAAAATCGTGTCTGGCATATACTTCCTCTAAAAGGAAGACTGCTGTGCCACAATACCAGGGACCTGACCACAGCCCCTTTGTAAGGCATTACTCCATGCACGAGAGCAGGATGATCATGACCTAATCAACCAAAGCCCTCTTCCCCTTCTCTACCTCTCTCCCTTTTCTCTTTCAGTAGATGGTGGAATGAGAGGCTGCTGAGTATAGGTATATGCTAGGCAAGTATTACACTACTAAACCTACATTCCCACACCTGTTAAATCCTTCACTTTAACATGAGTTTTGAAAGGACACAAAAACTCAACTCATACCAATAACTAACACAAGTATCATGGCCAACCCTCAGCATGTGAATGGGGTTTACACAAAGAGCCCCAATAGACCCTTAAAATCTATAAATGCCCAAGAGTCTTATATACTTGTAATCGGTTCTGAATATGCTTTAATATATAATGTACTTTTAATGATATGTAAATAATTTCTGTATTGCTTAGGGATAATGAGAAGAAAATTATCTGTTTAGTACAGATGTAGTTTTATAACTTTTATGTAATTTTTTTCTTACTTTTTTTAATTGGGTATTTTCTTTATTTACATTTCCAATGCTATCCCAAAAGTCCCCCATGCCCCACCCCACTCCCCTACTCACCTACTCTTACTTCTTGGCCCTGGTGTTTCCCTGTACTGAGGCATATAACGTTTGAAAGACCAATGGGCTTCTCTTTCCACTGATGACTGACTAGGCCATCTTCTGATACATATGCAGCTTTGCAAAACACATGAAACTCAAGAAGAACAAAGACCAAAGTGTAGACACTTTGCCCCTTCTTAAAATTGAGAACAAAACACCCATGGAAGGAGTTACTGAGACAAAGTTTGGAGCTGAGACGAAGGATGGACCATCTAGAGACTGCCATACCCAGGGATCCATCCCATAATCAGCCTCCAAACGCTGACACCATCCCAAGATTTTGTTGAAATAGCTGTCTGATATAGCTGATATAGCTGTCTCTTGTGAGGCTATGCCAGGGCCTAGCAAACACAGAAGTGGATGCTCACAGTCAGCAATTGGATGGATCACAGGGCCCCCAATGGAGGAGCTAGAGAAAGTACCCAAGGAGCTAAAGGGATCTGCAACCCTATAGGTGGAACTTTTATGTAATTTTAATGTTATGTGTTTGAATGTTTTACTTGAATATCTGCATGTGTACTCTGTGTGCATGTGTAATTCCCAGAGGCCAGATCTGCAAGGGCAGTATTATCTTGGTCATCACTACTGACCCTCAAGCCAGTTTTTAAATCTTTTTAATTTGTGTTGAACCTATAGATGTAGGAACTGTCATTACAGAAGGACAAATTCCATTATACTCTTGTTTTTACCATCAATCTCTTTTTCAATTTTGGGCAATATTGATCATATGTCATATAGTAAATATTTATTTTCTTTAATTCTTCTTTTCTTTTAAAAATTATAATGAAGCATCCACACTTTGGTCTTCCTTCTTCTTAAGCTTCTTATGGTCTGTGAGTTGTAGCGTGGATATTCTAAACTGAGAGAAAACAGGGAGTGGACAGGATCAGGTATGAATAGAGACAGGAAAGAAGTATAGAGGGTCAGGAAAATGAATAGAAATATGTGGCAGTGGGGATGGGTAACTGGGCATAGACACTAGAAAGTCCCATGCATCAGGGAAGTGAGGTTCCCAGGTCCCAAAGGGGATGACATTAACCAAAATACATAACAAAAGGGAGATAGAATCCGTAGAGACTACCTCCAGTAGATAGGCACACTCCCCAGTTGAGGGATGGGGCCACCGACTCACCTCCAACATTTTAAATCCAGAATTGTTCTTGCTAAAGGCAACAACACAGGGACAATCAAAACCAATGGAGCAGAGACTGAAGAAAAGGTCATCCAAAGATCTCCTCACCAAGGGATCCATTCCCTCTGCAGATACCAAACCCTGACACTATAGCTGATGCCAAGAAGCACTTGCTGACAAGAGCTGGGCAAAGCTGTCTCCTGAGAGGCAATTCCAGTACCTGACTAATACAGATGCAGATATGCTCAGCCAACCATCAGACTAAGCCACAGTGGATGAGCTAAGGGACAAACTGAAAGAGATTAAGGTGGTTGAAACCACTTAGGAAGAACAATATCAACTAAACAGACCTCTCAGAGCTCCCAGGAACTAAACCACCAACCAAAGAGTACTCATGGAAGGATCCATGGCTCTAGCTGCATATGTAGCAGAGGATGGCTTTATCTGGCATCAGTGGGAGGGGAGATCCTTAGTGATGTGGAGGATTGGTGCCCCACCATATGGGAATGCTAGAGTGGTCAGGCAGGAGTGGGTGGGTGGGTAGAAGAGTACCTCACAGATGTGAAGAGGAGGGAGGATGGTATGAAGGGTTTGAGGAGAAGAAACCAGGAAGAGGAACATTTGAAACATTAATAAATAAAATAACCAATAAAAATATTTAAAAATTCTGTGATCCAGAAAACAATAAAAAGTTATAAATGATATAATTTTCCCCATCTCTTCCCACCTTTCAAGGCCCCATATACACCTCCTCCTTGTCCTCTTTCAAATCCATTGAATTCATGACTACTCTTTTCTTTTTTTAAAATATTTTTTATTAGATATTTTCTTCATTTACATTTCTAATGCTATCCCAAAAGTCCCCTATACCCTCCCCCAACCCTGCTCCCCTACCCACCCACTCCCACTTCTTGGCCCTGTTTTTCCCCTGTACTGGGTCATATAAAGTTTGCTAGACCAAGGGTCCTCTCTTCCCAATGATGGCCGACTAGACCATCTTCTGCTACATATGCAGCTAGAGACACGAGCTCTGGGGGGTACTGGTTAGTTTATACTGTTGTTCCACTTATAGGGTTGCAGATCCCTTCAGCTCTTGGGTACTTTCTCTAGCTCCTCCTTTGGGGGCCCTGTGTTCCATCCTATAGATGACTGTGAGCATCCACTTCTGTATTTGCCAGGCACTGGCAAAGCCTCATAGGAGACAGCTAGATCAGGGTCCTTTCAGCAAAATCTTGCTGATATATGCAATAGTGTCTGCGTTTTGTGGCTGATTATGGGATGGACCCCCTGGGTGGGGTACTCTTTTCAATAATGTTTGTTGCATCGATCAGTCTCAACTGTTCTTGTGATGTAAAATTTGCTTGGGGAGAATTACTGACTCATATTAAAACATATTAAAATACATATTAAACATTGGTTAGCTGGAGGATCACAAGACAGGAGCATTTATATACTTTGATGTTTATGAACAATTTATAAAATATGTCATTTTTTTAAGTTTACTTTGCAAACTTGTTTTTTCATTTGACTCAATGTGTTTACAACCTGCCTTGAATCTCCTTGACAGTAAACTATAAACAAATACAACATTTTACACCATCATTTAGAGAGCTTCCTGGTTTCCTACAAATCAGAAACCTTAAAAACTGATGATCATCCACCAACTTACCACTGTGCACCTCTGTTTTCTACTTGCTGTTCCTTAATCCAGGGACCTCTAATAACATCTTCATCCCCAAATTTTGGGTGTTGATTCTCTGAGAAAATCAGTCTTTTCTTAAGCTTCTAAATTTAAATAAGCAAACTCATTTACTAAACATTTAGTGCAACACTATCATGATAAGAACATTACAGTCCTACCCATTCTGTCTTCAGAAGCCCTTTGATGAACAGGCCTGCTGTCTCAGGGTTTTACTGCTGTGAACAGACACCATGACCAAGGCAAGTCTTCTTATAAAGGACAACGTTTAATTGGAGCTGACTTACAGGTTCAAAGGTTCAGTCCATTATCATTAAGGCAGGAATATGGCAGCATCCAGGCAGGCACAGTCTAAAGACTGCTAGCAGAATATTGACTTCCAGGCAGCCAGAATATGGGTCTTATGCCCATGCCCACAGTGACACACCTACTCCAACAAGGCCACACTTTCTAATATTGCCATTCACTGGGCCAAACATGTACAAACCATCACACCTGGCAAAGGGCTTCTTAACAAGTAGTCTCCCTTTGGTTTTCCCATGTTGGGAAACTTGGTGTCAGCCCATCAGTTGAGCATTATGCTTCTATACTCAAGAAGGTTTATTTGTACATTTTTAATATTACAAATTTAGAGTAATTGAAGGGGGGTATTCCCCATGAATTGTTCTTTTCACTGAATCAATTCTCAGCATGTTCTATGTATGGACATCTACCTCAGTGCATACCTTTGGTACGATTGTTCATGTCCTTCTAAGGACTTCTGCTAATCACAGTGAACCGGTTCCTTATGGAAAAGATTAGCCTCTGTTATCTACAGCTGTCCCAATTTTCATTGAAGTTCCCTTCCTTTGCCTCCTAATTAACTGGTGCCTTCTTAATGAGCTTCTTAAGAGTTTTGAGGAAAAAAAATACTTTTATTTCTCTGGAACACACAGTTCAAAACAAACCGAACATCACCACATGATCATGACATACTGCCTCAAATCCGGCACCAGCAAAGGCTGTGTAAAAGTATTACCTTGAAAACAAGATTAAAATGCCATAGGATGCTGAACTCCAGCATAGCCTTTAGTGGATCTGCTTCCTGTCTTGCAAACTTAAAGAGAAGTCAGACTCTTCACACTGAGGAGGTTAGACGGTCTCTGCTACCTTTGGGCACAGTTGAGCTCTTCTCTGACTTCTGTGGAACCTGCAAATACAGAGTTCAGAATAAGGCTTTTGAGTATAGGAGCCAACACAGAAGCAGTGAGTAACAGAATGAATTCCAAAAGCCCAGTTCAGTGATTTAATCTGAGGATTCAAACTCATGGCCTAATTTCCCTTTGATTGTTTTTTTTTTTTTTTAATGGTCTCTATCTGCCTCTATTAAGTATTGATCTGTCTGCTTATTATTAGTAAATTAACTTTCTACTTACTCCTCTCTCTCTCTCTCTCTCTCTCTCTCTCTCTCTCTCTCTCTCTCTCTCTCTCTCTCTCTCTCTCTCTCTCTCTCTCTCTGAAGAGTAGCAGGAAAAAGGGAGTCAGGATAGAGGTGAATAGAAAAGGAACAGTGTCTCCACATAGCATCTGCGGTGCAAAGAGCTATAATACCTATAATGCAGCAGAAAAAGCACCTCCCCCACCTTTGCATCTCTGGACCAGGGATTTGTGGGGATAAAATAATGCTTAATGAGGGAATTGAGGAAAAACTTATCAAAAGAAGGGAGGGCCAAGAGGTTCTATAAGAGACCAACCTGTAGTCAATCTAAGGATGGAACAGCTGTAGAGAACCATTCCTTGCCAACAGGATGATTTCTGTTCTTTTCCCTCTGCCTTTTTTTTTTCAGTTTACACACATGTACACCATTATTGAATCTCCATTTTTTTTTGTCTCTAGGTTTCAATTCTTTCTTCAATCTTGGAAGAGTCTGGATTCCTGGAGCATCTCACACATGTCCATCTAAGTACCGGCTTACGTTGTATTATGTAGCTTTAAATGAATAGTGCAGTGAAATTTCGCCTCCATTTACAATTATTCAAAAGAAGAAAGTAGTTTGATTTCGAATCTAACTGATCTAAATTTGAAGTAAAAGACCTTAGACTGTAGAAAACACACTACTTGACAAAGTAAAATTAGAAAGTCACACAATACATTGCCCCAGTTTTTCATGTGGTTATTAAAATAGGATCAGATTAGATGTGATCTGAATATAAAATCCCTCTAACTTGTTATGCTCAGGCATTTGAACACATGGTCCTTATCAATGCTGCAACTTCTAAAGCCTTAGAAGGTAAAGAGTCCCAAGAGTGCAGACTCAAGGTTGATAGTCCAGTCCTAATTCTCATGCTTTCACTGTTTCAGGGCTGCAGAAGCAATGCAATCTACCTCCTAATACCCCTGCCACCATACCCTCCCCGTCATGATTGACTGTAATCCTAGATGATCACACAGTGCACTCCCCACCTCAAGGGTGTTTTGTTTTGTTTTGTTTTTTGGCCAGGTATTTTGTCAAAGCAAAGAGACAAATATCTAATACTACTAATAAATAAAATCCTAAGAATTTATATAGGGTACCTTTCTCCTCAAGACCTGAAAAATTGTTGGGTGTACAGTCTGTTCCTTTGAAATTTCATGAGGAAGGAGAATCATCTTTCTACAGGCATTGTGCCCCTGATAGGTTTCTAAAACCTAAGTGGTCAGCCCTAAATACACTTACATATGGGCAGCACTAATGAGTCTCAGTAGATCCGATAGGTTTTACATAGGAGTCTGTATGCATGGTGTGTGTGTGGGGGAGTTGTGTACATGTGGGTGTGTGCCTATGAGAGAGAGAGAAAAACAGAGACAGAGAGAAGATAGAGAACAATAATTTTGTAAGAGGTTGTGAAATTAAGATGAAGTAATGGTAGAGGACACAGGAAGAATTTAATGAAGGAGAGAAAGAGTGGGAAATTATGTAAATCTAGTATACTCATATATGAAATTCTAAAAGAATTTAAATTTATTTTTAAAACCACTAAGGCTCAAGTTATTGTTTCATAAAATTGTGCTGGCATTGGAATTTACATTTTATGACTACATAGAGTCTGTAGACCTGGGTTCTTCATCCAGTGCTGTGATGTTGTTAATAAAGGCATCAGTGATGTAGCCTGGAATTCACAGGGAATTAGCAGTCAGCTTTGTCACAAGACAGATTTTTATCATCCCCAGTCTACAACATCAAGGTACCATTAGTTATCATGCCACTTGATTGGCAGCTACTACAGCTGCCTCTCCCACTGTACACTTCTGATGTTCCACGGTGTGAGGCATTCTTCATTAATGTATGGGCATCAAAACTACCCTTGTCAGGCTGGGTTATGGTGATGAGATCAGTATAGGTATTAGGCAGTGAAGAGTAAGTGTGGACATAGCTTTTCACAATCAGAGTACCTCTCATCACTCTCCCAAGCTCTTCCTAGCATCACAATTTTACAGATATATTAATAATATAAAGTGTTCAGGTGACAAAGTTGGTTTTTCAATCACTTTAAAGTGTAAAAAATGCACTGAACTCACAACTGAAGTGAGCTATTTATGTGCCTATGATAATACATTGTCCTATAAATATCATTAATATATCTCCTCTTAATATGTGACATCAGAGGAATTTTTTATTTTACTTAATCTTTTTTTACAGTGCAGATTTTTATCCCCCTACCAGCCCACCCTCTGTCTGTTTCAAATCCGATACCTCTTCCCCAACCCCCTATGCCCCACCCTACTAGACCTCCCCACTGCCTGGGGCCCCAAGTCTCTTGTGGGTTAAGTGCATCTTCTTTGACTGAGTCCACACCTAGCAGTCCTATGTTCTGTATGTGTGTTGGGGGCTGCACATAGGCTGGTATATGCTGCCTGGTTGGTGGTCCAGTGTCTGAGAAATCTCTCAGGGTCCAATTTAGTTAAAACTGCTGGTCTTCTGTCTTAGTTAGGGTTTTACTGCTGTGAACAGACACCATGACCAAGGCAAGTCTTATAAAAAAAAAAATCATTTAATTTGGGCTAGCTTACAGGTTCAAAGTTTCAGTCCATTATCATCAAGGTGGGAGCATGGCAGCATCCAAGCTGTCATGGCACAGGCAGAGCTGAGCGTCCTATGTCTTCATCCAAAGGCTGGTAGTGGAAGACTGACTTCCAGGCAACTAGGATGAGGATCTTATACCCACACCCACAGTGACACACCCATTCCAACCAGGTCACACCTATTCCAACAAGGCCACATCTTCAGATGGTGCCACTCTCTGGTCCAAGGATATACAAACCATCACATCTTCCTACAGGCTCACCCTCCTCCTCAGCTTCTTCCAGCCTTTCCCTCATTCAACCACAAGAGTCAGCATCTTCTGTCCATTGATTGGTTGTAAATAGCTGCATCTGACTCTTTCAGCTACTTGTTGGGTCTTTTGGAAGACAGTCGTGCTAGGCCCTTTTTGTGAGTGCTCCAAAGCTTCAGTAATAGTGTCAGCCTTGGCACCTCCCCTTGAGCTGGATCACAATTTGGGCCTGTTTCTGGACCTCATTTTTCACAGGCTCTTCTCCATTTTTGTCCCTGTAGTTTTTTCAGACAGGAACAATTATGGGTCAGAGTTTTTGACTACAGGATGGCAACCCCATCCCTCACTTGATGGAACTCACTTGAACTAGAGGAATGTTTTAAAAGGGGGTATGAGACATGTAGGCAATGTGTTCATTATTCCATACAGTCCTGCCAATGATTGTCTCACACAGACATGCCTGGGATTGTCCCATACAGACAGACATGGCTGTGACTGTCCCATACAGACATCCCTGTGATTGTCCCATATAGACATCCCTGTGATTGTTCCAAATAGACATGCCTGGGATTTTCCTGTACAGAGCTTGCAGAGCTGCAGCTATGAAAAGCCACTGACACTAACATTACCTTGGGCTTCATAAAATAAAACAGTAAATGTGGGGTTTTGTTGTTGAAACTGTTTATCACAGAATATATGAGGCCATTTTTCAAGTAATCAGTTTTACTTACTGATCTTATAAAACATTTTAATAATAAAATCAAATGTAAATGAAGACACACTGGAATCTTAAAGAGGAATGCAAACTGCAAAGACATGCTTCAGTCACAAATAACTATTTTAGGTGGCTACTTTAGGTCACCCAATACACTTCCATAGAAAGACCCTAGTATAAGGATTCCTTAAAACTAGACTGCCTATGAAACTGGATGTATGGAAAGGTTGTATTCAGTGCAGGGCACCTCTAACCCTGCTGTGGTTTGAAGGCAAAGATTTTGCCTCAGGCTCACTGTGTGAACACTCAGTTCCCAGCTGTTTAAGTCCCATTTGGGAAGTGCAGAGCCTTTAAGTGGTAGATTTGGATTGCAGAAGTAGGTGAATGGAGATAGGCTTATGAATTATAACCTGGTATCTAACTGGTTTTAGTTTTGACCCAAATCTCTTTCTGCTACTTATTTGCCAGCCCTTATACCAGGAGCACAGGACCAGTGACGAAAACAGTTATTCTGCCTGGGACATGCATCTTATCAGCTGATCCAAGTAGTATCTACTACTCACCCTGGGAGATCCAAAATCCTAATGTTAAGATTCCCCCAACCTGTCTTTCAAAGATTGATTAATTCAGATGAGTCTTCAAGGTTTTAAAATTAGCATTTCCTGCCTCTATGTCTTAAAGATAATTTCATGACCATGAGACAGAAACTGATTTCCCATTACTTGATGCATACCCAAATCTCCCCATTCCTTATAGGCATTCTCAAATTCTACTTTCTAGATGTACACACACATACACAAATGCACTTGTGCACACGCACACACACACATTACTTCCTCAACAACTCTAACTTCCTGCCACTTTAAAGTAGGATAAGACATTCAGCAAATGTTTATTAAATCTCGATTCTATAAAGGCAGGATATCAGATACCAAGATCCAGGCTTTGAAAAAAGCATCCATGTAAGGCATGTGGGACCATGTTACCAGACAGACAGACATAGGAGCTGACAAGGTTGAATGGCTCAGACCCAGGGAATCTCTAAGATCTGAAACCAGTAGGAGTGCAGCCACTCCATACCAGTCTGTGAGCCTGCTCAGGACTTATTAACTATGACACCCCACTGAGGAACATGGACACTGAGTCACATGGGCACTCAATCAGGAATAACACCTGGTATTCTTCTCAATGCTAAAGAGGCATCTAAATAGCCCTG
This sequence comes from Mus caroli, assembly GCF_978045245.1. NCBI lineage: Eukaryota > Metazoa > Chordata > Mammalia > Rodentia > Muridae > Mus > Mus caroli. The sequence goes on along the minus strand of NW_028227275.1, from coordinate 9,077,408 downwards.
AGCCTTCAGCCAATAAACATCCCTTCCTAGGTATTCCTACCTACAAAGGGAATTTAACCCCTGGTTCACCTGGAATAAAGTGTATGCATTTACACTCACCATCAAATAAAGCAGTATAAACAAACAAGGATCTCAGAGAGCTACTTATTTAAGGGTGACCATCCTTCCACTAAAAAGCCATGCCTAAGTCTCCCAAAGAAGGCTTTCTTCCCTTTAGCCCCTCCATTACTCTGGGCACTCACTCCCAATCAGACCCAGCTCTCCTCCTCATAGGCTCTGCCTCTCCTCTCTACCTGGTGTGTGGACACCCTGAGGGGAGGCAGAGTCAGTCGACCCATTCCTGATCTCAGCAGTACTTCAGCCTTGCTCAGGTACCCATAGGGGCGACTGGGAACCAAAGTATTATCCTAGACTCCATTGTATCCCCTTCTGGTCCAGTGCATGAAGACAAGGGCTATGGACCCTCATTCCAGACTCCCTTCTGCCTCCCTGAGCAGAATGGTGCCCCTGGCACCCCTAGCAGAGAGGCAGAACACCATATGGCAAATCAGGTTTTATCTTCTCTGTTGTTTCTACTCTCTATTATTATCCTTTGTAATACTCACTACAGTTCATTTTAATATCATGCTATAATTGCTTATAAACATGATACAGGAGAAAGAGGATGAATTTTCTAGTCAGCAGATGAGCGGCTAGCACACAGCTAAACAACAGCAAATCTATGAACCTTAAAAATGCCATTAACTTAACCAGATATTATCCTCTTGTCTTAGTCAGGGTTTCTATTCCTGGACAAACATCATGACCAAGAAGCAGTTGGGGAGGAAAGGGTTTATTTGGCTTACACTTCCACATTGCTGTTCATCACCAAGGAAGTCAGGACTGGAACTCAAGCAGGTCAAAAAGCAGGAGCTGATGCAGAGGCCATGGAGGGATGTTCATTACTGGCTTGCTTCCCCTGGCTTGCTCAGCCTGCTCTCTTATAGAACCAAGACTACCAGCCCAGAGATGGTCCCACCCACAAGGGGCCTTTCCCCCTTGATCACTAATTGAGAAAATGCCTTACAGTTGGATCTCATGGAGGCATTTCCTCAACTGAAGCTCCTTTCTCTGTGATAACTCCAGCTGTGTCAAGTTGACACAAAACTAGTCAGTACACCTATTTCCTAAAATATAGCTCCTTCTAAGTTAAAAACTATACACATAGTCATCTGTTAAATAGATACAGATATTGTGATCCTGCTTCTACTGGCCTCTAACAGTTTTAAAGGGGAAAATCTCATAGCATTCAACAAAATAAGCAGCTATTAGGAAGAAAACAAACACCTAAAGAATGCATAAGCTCTAGGGAAATGTAACAGTCCGCGTTTCCATGCACAGGAAAGGCTGGGGAGCAAACTGGAAGAGAAGGAGCGCTGTGTGTCTTATCTGGAATGGCGCTGACTCGGTGCAGAGAACCTGGATTCAGACTGAGAATGGCATCGTGGTTTATCAAAGACCATTTCCTCCTACAGTGCTCCTAAAGCTTACTCTTTCCTGCCTTTCCCTTTCTAGGTGATGAGGAGGAAATATTTCAGAAGCAATGCCAGTACCAGATTGGTTTCCATAGCCGAAATGTGTCAGGTCACAACTTTCACTGCGTTGAGTCTGTCTCCTTAAGAATCTACAACGCTGACTATGTCTTTTCTGAGGAGGGGGAAGCAAAAAAAGAAACATAAAATGTGATATGACAATTACTTGCCAATCAAATTTATAAGATTTGAATACATTTGTGATTGTGATTAAGTAACAATTGTCATGTAGTCAGTTGATGGAAAGTAGGTCTGGAAATGTCAAGCTTAATGAAAACTTTAATCAGATCTTGTTTTCTTCTAGTACATTTATTTTTTTAAATTGAATTTATTTATGTGTTGATGTGGATTACATGATTCTGAGTATATGTGACAGGTGAACTATCTCAGAATGTCAGGATTCACAAAAAAAAAAAATGCATTTACCGGCCAAACCATCTGACCAGCACCATCCAAAGGAAGTTGTAGTATGACAAACTTCTAAAGCAAACAAGTGAACAAGCTATTAAAGAAAATATTGTTCCTCAGAGACAGAGGGCAGGGTTTTGAGAAAAGCATATATATATATACATATATATATATTCCCAGATATGGGTGTGTGTATATGGTTGTGTATATGGGTATATGTGCGAATATATAAACTTATACACTCAGACATATTTTATCATATATGTGTTTATGTATACATATATATGTGTGTATATATATGTATACATATATGTATACATATTTTATATATGTGTATGTGTATATAAAAGCACCTAGGTTCTTTAGGAGCCTTTCTCCTTTCCATAGCCATTGGAGAAAGTCAAAGTTCACAGACAAACTCTTGAAGAACCACAGGTACCTATTAATCTCAGTTACTTCTTCTGTCCCATGTTTCCTCAACCTGACCAAATTGGGGAGCTCCATTTAGTTAAATATGCCTGCACATGTTTCCTCAGCAGAACGGTGAGTAGAACAAATACAGACAGTTAAAAAGAAAGAAAAGAAGGAATCGTTGAACACAACATCTGGTCATGGAGAAGAGCTGCCCGCAGAAGTTCACAGTATTTGGGGATAACTATCAGAAGGATACCTGGCACATAAATGACAGCACTTTTTCATGAATTAAGTCACCAATGGGTTAATCAATCAATTGATCAACTTAAATGCTCTCCTGAGCAGTTTTTCATTTTTATTTTCACTTTTTGTTTTTTTGTACTTTCAGGAAAATCATTTTTTTTTGTTACCCATTGTGCAGCAAAGGCTTACAGAAATGGGATCCAACAAAGCAAAGGAAACATTGCAAAGGATATGACCTATGTCAAGAACTAAACAAGAAAAGATCTGGTCATGGAGTATTACTCAACGGGGACATCACCTGGCAGGACTTTCCTGCTCACTTAAAAGTTGTCAGAGGAGTGTCCTCCATTGCAGGTGAGATTGCAAAGTGATACAGCCACTCTGGAAATCCGAAGATTCCTCAGAAAATTGGAAATAGATCTACCTGAAGACACAGTAATACCACTCTTGACCCATTACTCAAAATCTGCCCCACCATATTACAGGGGCACATGCCCCCCTATATTCATAGCAACCTTATCTGTGACAGCCAGAGGCTGGAATTAACCCAGATGTACCACAGTGGAAGAATGGATACAAAAAATGTGGTTCATTTACACAATGGAATACTGCTCAGCTATTAAGAACAAAAACATCATGAGTTTCGAAGGCAATTGATAGAACTCAAAAATGCCATCCTGAGTGAGGTAACTCAGACCCAAAAGGACATGCATGGTATGTATTCATTAATGAGTGGATATTAGCCAATATATATATATATATATATATATATATATATATATATATATTACCCAGGATACAATCCACAGAACTCAAGAATGGTAACAAGCCAAAGGGTCCAAGTGATTGGCTTTAATCCCACCTTTGGAGGGAAAAAGAAAATAATCATAGGAGACAGAGTGGGGAGGAACTTGGATGAGAGAGGGAAGGGGAAGTGGAAAAGGGGAACATGATCAAGTATTGGGGAGCATAGGAAAGAAGCTCTGAGGGCCAGCAAAATGAATAGCCACCTTGGAGGTGGGAGATGGACCTTCTAGAATATACCAGAGACCTGGGAGATGAGAGAATCTCAGGACTCAAAGGGAGGGACCTGATGAAATGCCCAGCAGTGGAAGAGGGAACTTGTAGAGTCCACCTCCAGTAAAAACAAACAAACAAACAAACAAACAAACAGAGTATCAAGTGGAGGGATGTGGTTGCCATCCCACAGTCAAAAACTCTGACCCAGGATTGTTCCTGTCTAAAAGAACTGCAGAGACAAAAATGGAGAAGAGACTGAGGGAAAGGAGGTCCAGTTACTGGCCCAAATTTGGATCTACTTCATAGGGAGATACCAAGAACACTATTACTGATCCTATGATGTGCTTACAGACAGGAGCCTATCATGGCTGTCCTCTAATTTTAAGACTATTAGAAGAGGGAAACATGGTTGCTTGCTTCCATCTATTTAAAAGACACAGGGCTGATCAAGTCTGATTTGTGAGCTTCAAATAAGAGAAGTGTACTGATTCAGAGCTGATCTTGGAATTTACCATAAAATATTAGTATTCTGGGATGTAGCCCTCCTTCTTATAAAAATCCTGTATTATTGCTCTTTTCTGCCAGAGAAACAATTAGCTCTTCCATAGATAGATCAAAGCTTGCCCATTCTTTGGATGGCGAGATCCAATTTCCAACGTCCCATCTGTACATTGGCACCGAGCCTTCCTCCAAAGAACAGCTGTGAGTGTTGCTTTAATTCTCTATTTCAAAGGTGAGGACATAGCCTCAGCAATATTCATCACACACAAGCTGAAAAGACGTGACTATCCAAGTGACCATCTGAATCCTTGGCTCCTTGCTTTTTGTTGATTCATAAAATAGTTATATTCTACCTGCAGTTATAGCTATGGCTAGAAACATGAGGCCCTTTCTGTCTGGGAACTCGGACATCCCTCACACCTTTTATATAAAACCTTCCTGGTCAAAAAACAAACACCTCTCAAAAGGGGTCCTACTTTCTGCTCTCGGGTGCTTTGTCCCCAAGGTTTGCCATCATTTTGATGATGCAATATTGCCACTATGGTTGAGCCCACCCATGGGATTTGGACAGAAATTTCTTGCCTTTCCAAACAGGACTTATGTGAAGAACAACAGTAGAAGCAGCCAGCAACTGCTCATATCATGGCTTTATTTCTAAGAGAGTCTGGCTATAATACTATCTATATTTGAAGATTTGTTAATGTGACTTGAGTGTACTTGTGTGAACCATTGACCATCTGTATATGATATTCATGGTTCAAAATGATTGAAAGTGGATGTCATTTTACCATTATATCCGAAGGCAGAAAGAACACTTGCAATGTAGAATCTTAATAAAAATAAATCAATGTGACCCACATAATCTGGATATTATTTTCATGGTGATGGCAAGAGATGATACTCAGGGTATCATTTAATTTTCATATATATTTCCAAATAAAGAATTTTTTTAATCCAAAATAAAGTCACATCATCCTCCCATCTTTTTCTTTACTCCTACACCTCCCCATAATCTACCTTCCCCAAATTCAGGACTTCATATTTTAATCATTGTTGTTACATATGAATATAAATGAATAAACAGAACAACCTGTTTAGCTAATGCAGTGCTGCATATATATTTTAGTGTTGACTGTTTGGTATTTGTTAACCAATCAGGAGGAAAATCAGATCTGGATCTGTAAACCTAGCCAACTATATGTGGCTAGTGAAGCCATCAATTTTAGAGAAGAGCATACTATCACTGATTCCAAACCAGTATAAGTCCTCACTATATTCTAATATTTGTCCTTATAGTCACAATGTGTGTAGATCTCACCCCTTATGTAATATTTTCATGTCTAAAATAAATTATGAAAATAGCATCTGTAAAGTGTGATTCATAAGGTACAGACAGCAATGGATTCCATAAAATATCATTAAATTTTTACCTGCAGTGAAGTGGGTTTTGATGTCATTTAATCATTAATGAGCTGGACGTGGTGGCACACACCTTTAATCCCAGCACTCTGGAGGCAGAGGCAGGCAGATTTCTGAGTTCGAGGTCAGCCTGGTCTACAATGTGAGTTCCAGGACAGTCAGGGCTATACAGAGAAACCCTGCCTTGAAAAACCAACCAACCAACCAACCAACCAAACAAACAAACATTAATAACAGAACATTATACCACATGTACGTTTTCTATAATATGCCCCCCTTTTAAATTTTAGGTTAAAAGTCCAGCCATGGCTAATGAAAAAGAATGTTAAGAGGATCACATCATTTTCTTCTAAGAAAGAGGAGGAGGGAGAGGAGGAGAAGAAAAGAAAAAGTATTAATGAAAATGCCTTGACATTCACTGTGACAAAGTGTTTAAAGGATTTTGCATTCATAGTTCTAGAAATTTACTAATGACAAGGAAGATTTTTAAAAGAAAATTTAGTGTTTGTGTGTTTGTGTGTGTGTGTGTGTGTGTGCGTGCATATGTGTGTGTGTGTGCATGTGCATGTGTGTGTGTGTGTGTGTGTCTCTGTATGTGTTGGGTTTTCATATGTATGGATAACTGTTTGCCATAGTCACATGTGGAAATCATAGTACACCTGAGAATAATCAGTTTTCTACTTCCATTAGGTGGGTCCTAAAAATCTGCATGAATTTAACCCATTAGGGAATAACTCTGAATTATCAATAATGCATCAGTCTCACATTAAGAAAAAAATAAATAAAAACCTTCTCTTTGGGCAGGGCAGTGGTGGCACACACCTTTAATCCCAGCACTTGGAAGGCAGAGGCAGGCAGATTTTGAGTGTGAGGCCAGCCTGGTCTACAGAGTGAGTTCTAGGACAGCCAGGAGTGCAAAGAGAAGCCCTATTTTGAAATACCAAAACAAATAAACAAGCAAACAAAACAAAACAAAAATGTTCCTTTTGGAGAAATTTAACCAAAGGCAAATCCAAATTTGGATTCTCTACTTCATGTTCTCTGTGTCTTCCATCTGTGTCTCTTTGTTCTATGAGTCTGAATCTGTGTCTCCCTGAGGGCTGTCTTGTGGATCTGTTTGTCCCTGTGTCTGTGGGTCTGTGCATGTGTGGCTATCCTTTGCAAATAGTTTTGCTCTGCATGAATTGAACAGCATGGAAAGTAACACATGAAGAAATGATGGGATGCTTTACAGAAGTTCTTAACAGTTTTACAAGGAGTTTAGTTATTGATGCTAACTCATCCCAAATGACCCAGATAACAAACAACTCCTATCCATAACTGGTTGTTTTCAATCTTTATAGTGTGTATTAGGCAGTTGTTTTCAGCTTCTGTATTGGCTACATGCACTTAATGATACACATGCATAGCTTTGTGTTGGGGGTATGAAAGAATACATAATCTAAGATGGCAACCGTGCATTATCTTAGGGTGTGAAAGTTGATTACATGGGAAATACCAGCCAAATAAGGCTGTTATCTTACGTGCAGGTTAAACAGTTTGAGTGGGCTAGCAATCTTAATTCTTAAATAGCCACTAGGCATCTTATAAACTTTAGCTATGAGGTCAAAGACTCTAGTCTTTTAGAATTTTGTATCAGTAGAGGAATAAAAAATCTGGTAGTTTCAAACAGCAAGAACTTTTATCTATAGAACATTTCACTGATACCCCCAAAACACACACATACACACACACACACACACACACACACACACACACACACAGAGAGAGAGAGAGAGAGAGAGAGAGAGAGAGAGAGAGAGATTTAAGAATTATAATTAAGTTGGTAAAACAGATTATTGGAAAGATAAATAAGCCAGGAAATGGAACATCTAACCAATATCATTGTTGAGCATTAGAAAAAAAAAGGGTGTCTGGGAATTATTAAGAGGTTTGGGAACATGAAACACAGATATTTACTCTATGGTTGATTATTTACATTGATAATGTAAAAATATCAGCTACTTTCGAGTCGTATGTGATTTTCAGGCTCTAGTACTCATAGGATCTGATGTTTATCCCAAGCTTTGGAACCCTGTGTGTATCCCTGTCTAGTTTTAGATATCTATTTAGAAAACATTATGGCTTGTCTAATCACATGCTTCTGTCCTCAATCCATGCTGATCAGCATTAACCGAAATGAATGTCTGAATCTATGCAAGGTCTCAAGATCTCTTCTCTAGCATCCTGTAAAGAAGCTCTGATTCAATTATTTGAGTCAGCACAAAAGCTGCAATAGCTGTGTTTGCTATTTCCCTTCTAATGACACAGCCTAATGGCGTAATCTGAGCTGCAGTTTGAGCAGTGAATTAAGTTTCTGAACAGGACATGAGTCAGGAGGGAGACAAACAATGACTGATGTTGCTGTTATCATCTGCTCAAGTCATTTCTCATCATAAACACTTATTCCCCATTACCTCAGCATGGTGATGTACAAGATCATAAATTACCACTTCTTGGAAATTTGTCAGTATGACACCCTAATAATAAAATATTCAGATTCATGCACTGCTTCTGTAAACACAATAGAAGGATTTATCCTTCAAATATCTGGAATGAAAGAATATGAAGGGTGACAACTGACAGTTTCTTATAATAGGCAGAGAAATATGACTTCACCTCTTCTCTCATTTATGGGAAACCTAATTAACCGTCAGTGCAGAAATTGCAGAGGGAAAGATGAATCAGTGAAAAAGTTATACAAAAGTAGCAGACAATCTGTGCATATTTCATTGGTTGGTGTGGACATTAAAATAATTCTTCATAACTCTAGATTTTGGGTCTAGGACTCATGAACAATAATGCTCTCAAATTTTACAATAGCCCAGAGAGGTAGTCCACTGTGCAAAACTCTCTCTCTCTCTCTCTCTCTCTGAGACTAATTGTCTCATTGGCATCACGAGGATTCAGTAGAGATAATATAGATAAAGATTCTAGAGAAAAAATGATCAAAAACTAGTCTACTCAATTTTGTGCAAGTCTAAATAATAAGACCTCTGTGCTGCTGTCTCAGAGAGAAGTTTTGTTGTTGTTGTTGTTGTTGTTGTTGTTGTTGTTAACAACATTCTAAACATTTCATCAAACTTAGACATCAATAATAATAATAATAATAATAATAATAATAATAATAATATCAGCATCACTAGAATTTTTCCCAGTTCCCTTTTATAAAGGAAATACCAGCCAATAATAGTAGCTAGAATGGTCATTTCTACTTTCATGAAAACATTGGTTAAATGAAGCAAGAGTTACCTGAAGACAGCAAAATGTTGGTGAAAATTTGGAGAGGAAAGGTTCTTTTGTAGCATAGAAACACATGTTTTATCCTGTAATCCATGTGGTAGTGGACATACAAGTCACAAGGTAACTGCTGAGAGTGGGAGTCAGAACTTCGGCTGCCTTTGAATTTAAGTTTACCATGTAGTCCCAGAACTGCGTGCCAGACATGACAGCAATGCAGTCAATGGCAGCTCTGAGAGAATTTTGCTACTGCTGTGACTTGCAGCTGAGTAGAAATGATCAGACCAGTCAAGGTTTATCTGAAACTATTGGCTTTTCAGAGCCATCATAGTAGAATGAATGCTGATACAACCTTTGTGTTGGACCCAGACAGAGTGAGGGTAAATTCTTCAGCTTCAGATCAAAGTAATTGTGAGGCTAAGATGTTCTAGAGTGATAAAATCAACTACCTAACCAACATATATCCAACATGTCCTGTCCTCACTAGAGCATGTCCAGCATTACCTGATAGCTCTGTCCTATTAGCCCATGATAAAAGAAGCCACATACCCTTGCCCCTTGAGACTGTTCCTCTGCCTCTCATGAATTTCTCTAATACTTGACAGACACAGCAAGAATCTGTTCTCCTCCATGGGCCTCCCCACTTTGCTTGAATGCACACCCACAAATCCAAACAGTGTTAAAGGATGTTGACACAATTCACATATATTTTCCAAGAATGTTGGCTCAGGCAGAAAGTAGAAATAGGGCATACTAAGCAACCAGGAAATGCTGTAGACTTCAAAGAAACCTTTCAAACATTGAAGCTAATGGACTGTTTGTAAAGAGATGTGTGCTTGCCTGGAAAAGGGGAGTAACAATTGAAGTGACAAACGAAGCATGGAGCTGGGTTATTATTTAGTAGCAGATAGGATGAAAGACCAAACTCACAAACTGCCAGTCTATAAACAGCTAGAGACTGAGGGGACGTGTGCTAGGTTTGTTTGGCCTGAACTCTCTTTTCTTATTTAATTACAGTTCTTCATTTTCCACTCTTGTATTGTCTCAACAGGTTTTTGATGTAGTAATATGTTTATTTCACCTGTATTAGACATAAGCATGTCACTCAAGAGTGTCCACTAAATAATGTCCTAAACTCCTAGGAACAATGTTTGATTTAGTGTTAGTCACAGTATGTAAGACATAACAACCTTAATCATTGAGGCAATTCTTTTAGTTTCTTATTGAGCTTAAATAAACAAAATTTTAGAAGTACAGACCAAGATAAAGTCAGACATGCAAATGAGATGATAATAGGCATGATAGATATATTGATGAATAGATTAATTAGATATATTATAAACACACAGAGACAGACATGCAGACAGACAGACAGACAGACATGCAGAGTGAAGTTAAAGGCTAATAGACAAGGGCCTCTCTTCTTTATGTCAAGCTGCTATGTGATTATGGATTGATACTTTTAGAATACTTATAATTTCTTTGGTAAAAGTAAAAGTCAGATGGTAACAACTTAAACCTTACAGAGATTGTAACAAGGAGTATTTATCTATTAATTATTTAGTTATCAATGATGATGATGATGGTGTGTGTGTGTGTGTGTGTGTGTATGTGGGTGTGTGTGTTAGCATGTGGGGAGTACATGTATGAACATCACAGGACAACCCTTGGGACTTTGTTCCCTCATTCTACCGTGGGTTCTTAGCATCATTTGTAGGATGTTAACTTTGTACTTACAGAACTGAGCTATCTGTCTAGCCTGCCAGGAAGGATATTACAATTAACTTTTGACTTGTTCTTCTGTCCAAGCCACATCTAATTTTCAAAGTCATTACTTTCCGAGAAGACTGAAGATAAACAGTTTTATAGTCAGGTGAATCCTACATCTGAGATAGTCTGCAAATGCTGCACGCAAACTAAGCAGTTTCTTGTTCGGCTCAACGCTTTGTCCCGCTAACTTTTTACAGGCTGCAAAATGAAGCCAAGTGGAGCATAAAATATTCTGCATGGGAATCAACTTTCCAAGTTCACTTTCATTATGCAAATTGTTATCTTCCCGATACCACAAGTGTTGCTTTCCCTTCTACAACTTAGGTTGTCATATTTTTCTGCCATCATATCAACTTTTCCTCACAGATTTCCTAACATCATTGTCTCAATCTCTCACCATTTATATAGGCTTGCCTAAGGTGATTTGCTGAGTTTTATTCAAATGTGGTTTTAATTTCTTTTTTTTTTTTTTTTTGGTTTTTTGAGACAGGGTTTCTCTGTATAGCCCTGGCTGTCCTGGAACTCACTCTGTAGCCCAGGCTGGCCTCAAACTCAGAAATCCGCCTGCCTCTGCCTCCCAAGTGGTTTTAATTTCTAAGCAGAGTATACTCCACCTCTAGCAGAGAGCACAGAGGCTACAAAGAAGATAACGTTAATGAAATAAAATTAATTTACTACATGTTAATCAAGCAGAATACTTCAGGATGCCCATAAAAATATTTTTTCAACACATATTTATTGTCTTCCTGCCTTTCCCACAAGAGTCATACCAATGGTAATGAAGCAGGGAAATTATTCATGTTATGGAATTAATGTGCTCCATAATTGCTTATAAACTTGTACTTCTTCATTGCTTATGCACTTTTGATAAGCTTGACAAATTTTAGACCTCTTCAATAGAAAGCAGTGGAAGCAATTTCTCTATCATTAGAATGGTTCAGTGTTATTATTAATCTAAAACTCATTGTACCAAAAGTAACTAATTTTTATCTCCGTCAATCACTCTGCTGGCTTTAAACAAAGAAACAGTGCTATTGTGGAAGGATACCAAAACCTAGACTTCAGGCAAATATCATTTAAAAAATTGTGATTATAGAGTCACAATTTAGATAGAAGGCTGCAGTTGTCAGCAACTCTTCCATGGCTTCCAAGATTTGATATGGAAAGAAGCTGTCTCTAAAGAAACCAGAGGCAATACTATGTTCAATTTTCTGAGAAGCCACCAGACTGATTTCCAGAGTAGTTGTACCAGCATGCAATTCCACCAACAATGGAAGAGTGTTTCTCTTTCTCCACAGCCTTGCCAGCATCTGCTGTCATCTGAGGTTTTGATCTTAGCCATGCTGACTGGTGCAAGGTGAAATCTCAGGGTTGTTTGATTTGCATTTCCATGATAACTGAGGATATTGAACAGTTCTTTAGGTGTTTCTCAGCCATTCAATATTCCTCAGTAGAAAATTCTTTGTTTAGCCCTGCAGCCCATTTTTAATAGGGTTATTAGTTTCTCTGGAATCTAACTTCTTGAGTTCTTTGTATATATTGGATATTAGCCCTCTATCAGATGTAGGATTGGTAAAGGTCTTTTCCCAATCTGTTGGTTGCTGTTTTGTCCTATTGACAGTGTCCTTTGCCTTACAGGAGCTTTGTAATTTTATGAGGTCCCATTTATTGCTTCTTGATCTTAGAGCATAAACCATTGGTGTTGTGTTCAGGAAATTTTCCCCTGTGCCCATGTGTTCAAGGCTCTTCCCCACTTTCTCCTCTATATGATCAGTGTATCTGGTTTTATGTGGAGGCCCTTGATCCACTTGAACTTGAACTTTGTACAAGGAGATAAGCATAGGTTCGTCTACATGCTGACCACCAGTTGAACCAGCACCTTTTGTTAAAAATGTCTGAGAACCCATCTATACCACTCCTGGTCATATACCCAAAAGATTCTGCAACATATAACAAGGACACGTGCTTCAATATGTTTATAGCGGCCTTATTCATAATAGCCAGGAGATGAAAAGAACCCAGATGTCCCTCAAGAGAGGACATTTTCTGGATACAGAAAATGTGGTACATTTACACAATGGAGTACTACTCTAGTAAAAACAATGAATTCATGAAATTCTTAGGCAAATTGATGAAGCTAGAATATATCGTCCTGAGTGAGGTAACCCAATCAGAAAAGAACACACATGGTATGTACTCACTGATAAGTGGATATTAGCCCAAAAGTTCCGAATACTCAAGGTACAATTCAGAGACCACATGAAGCTCAAGAAGAAGGGAGACCAGAGTATGTGTGTTTTGGTCCTTCTTAGAAAGGGGAACAAAATACTCATGGGAGCAAATATGGAGACAAAGTGTAGAGCAGAGCCTGAAGGAAAGGCCATCCTGAGACTGCCCCACCTAGGGATCCATCCCATATACAGTTACCAAGCCCAGACACCATTGTGGATGTCAAGAAGTGCTTGCTGACAGGAGCTTGATGTAGCCATCTCCTGAGAGGCTTTGCCAGAACCTTACAAATACAGAGGCAGATGTTTACAACCAGACATTGGACTGAGCACAGAGTCCCCAAAGGAAGGGTTAGAGAAAGGACTGAAGGAGCTGAAGGGGTTTGCAACTCCATAGGAAGAACAACAGTATCAACCAACCAGAACCCCCAGAGATCTCAGGGACTAAGCCACCAACCAAAGACTACACATGAAGAGACCCATGGCTCCAGCCACATATGTAGCAGAGAATGGCCTTGTAAGGCATCAATGGGAAGAGAGTCCTTTGGTCCTATGAAGGCTGGATAGATGCCCCAGTGTAGGGTAATTCAAGGGCATGGAGGCGAGAGTGGGTAGAGAAATACACTCATAGAAGCAGGGGGAGGGAGGTTGGTATAGGGTTCTACAGGAAGGGGGGAAATGAGGAAAGGGCATAACATTCAAAATGTAAATAAAGAAAATAATCCAATAAAAAATTTTTAAAAAAGAAAAAGAAATCAGAGTCATTGGCATTGAAGTAGAGTATTTGGTGCCTGCTGTAAGGCACACGTTTCCCACTTCTCCAGTCTGTAGAGTTGTTTCTGCCCCTCTTTCTCTCTCATTGTCACACTCAGCTACTTGCTGAAAAAATGTGCCACGAATAAAAGTGAGAAATAACTGAGAGATTGTATACATTGCTCCCTGATGAGCATTACCAGTGATCTCATTTACCATAGTAAACATTTATTAAAATGTTTTATTTCTCCAAAAAGAACATTTGGTTAGATTCAAAATGTTCCACAGTGTGGTAAGATATTCCTTTAATGATTCAATATTGACTCACATTTTATGTGTGTCCTGGGGATTTTCATGGATTTCTAATAGTTGTACATTATAAAGGGTAGAGTGGAACCCATTCAAAAAACACTATAATAGACAATCTGAATTCCATACTGGAGGCTCAGAAAATATAAGGATATCCAAGAGTTGCAGACACATGGAAATGTGGTTTTCGCATCACCTGGTAGTTCAAGGAATTGTAGACTCCAGCCTCCTTAGAACCTGAGTAAAGGGACCACAAATCTAGAATTGTGGACTTGAATAAAATGGTCTGGTAAGTCAAATAAATGAAATAACTGCTATTGATGAAAACAGATATCAATCTTTCCTTCTTTTGTAGCAAGCATCATTCATGTAATAATTATTGCTGTGTCTCAAAATAACCCAAATTCAAGGACATAAACTATAGTTAGACTGTAGTTCTATAGTCGACAGGTGAGGTGCTCTGTTCTCACCACTACCACACAGTGCTTGCCCACATATTTTTCTAGGCAATACTTGTTCATCTGCAATCAGCAACAGAGTTGCCTTATGGCTGAGTCAATTAAGATGGTTTTGTTGGGGCTGGGTGGTGGTGGCACACGCCTTTAATCCCAGCACTTGGGAGGCAGAGGCAGACAGATTTCTGAGTTCGAGGCCAGCTTGGTCTACAGAGTAAGTTCCAGGACAGCCAGGGCTATACAGAGAAACCCTGTCTCGAAAAAACAACCAACCAAACAAACAAACAAACAAACAAAAAGATGGTTTTGTTGGAAAAGCTGATCTTTGTTCCACATCTTTAATTCTCCTGAAGGATAGCATTGGTCCATTCAAATTGTATATGTTCGTGGGAGTTCTAGAAATAATTGCATAACATTCTCCTATAGGGTGAAAGAGATGTTACAATTGTTCAGAACAATTGTTGTCTTGCAGCAGACTGGGATTTTTCTCTCAGCATCCATAGGGTGGCTTCCATCTGTAACTCAGTCCCAGGGGATTCTTTAACCGAAGCCTGTGACATGACGCTGTACCAGTCATGCACACGGTACATACACATACCTACATACAGACACAACATTCTCCAACACAAAAGACAATCAAAGATCTTAATATGAAAACTTCTTATATCTTTGCTAAGATCTTTACATTACCATATTCTGTTATCAAAGCCAATACAGCACATAATCAAAAATGAGAGAACTTCTGCTTTGGATGTGAGAACACTTTAAGCCATTTATTCAAATTTTAATCTACTATAAATCACTTCCCTCCGATGCCAACCCTTTTAAATGTCACTTGGAACTTCTCAATACTAACAAAGTTGAGTTGATTACCATATATGACAATTTTGAGTATTAACTTGTACAGTTACAACTAAGATAATCATGTTTGATATAACCTGACAAAATAATACATCCTATGATATTATTCCAGGATATCCTACATGATATACACTAATCAGTCAGTCAGAGAACTGATAAAAATTATTTTGATCTAAAACATCCAGAATCTAATTTTTTCTTTTCTGAAAACCTTATTGTTTAAACCACTTATTATCAGTGTGTATTTTTCTTTAGATATTGATAAATTCACGTGTTGTATTATGTATAATTCACTCATTTTAAAGTATGCATTACAAAAATTAAATTATTTGCCCTTGAAAGGATCAAGGCATGAACTGTTCTCAATTAAAATTTTAAATGTGACAACTTATAAAAAGTTAGTTCTTTAGAAATTTCACATATTTAGTAAAAGGAGAATTTAAAAAAAAAGCCCAACTCTTAATACAAACAGTTGAAGAATTTTGTACCCAATAGAGAATAGTCTCTAGAGTAATTTGTTTAATTATCTGCTTAAATAGATCGAGAACTTGGGGAAGTTCTAAATAGCCTAGGGCTAAAATTAGAGATTTTGCTTTGTTTTGTTTTGTTTTTATTTAGGCCTTCATTGTGACCTTTTGGGATCAAAACCAACTCGCTAAATCTAGAAACTCTCCCACTAACATTAACAACGCCTCAAAACTCTAAGAATAAGTTAGCTGCGCAATAATACCATAATACACCATGGGGGGAAAAGTTATTTGTTTATCCTCTGGCATTTGTTACTGAACCACAGTATGCACACACTTTTAGCTCTCAGAGGATGAATTACCAAATATATTATTAGAAACCAGGACATTCTCTGGCCCTGCTCAAGCTACAGGGACAACAGCCTACTTAATCACATCCTGGGTTTATGTATCATCAAAATGAACGACACCATTTGTGGTCACACCGTCAATCCATGCTCTCAGGAACAACCAAGAATTAATAAGTTAGAGGCTGTGTCTACAGCCCGCAGAGTAGAATTCAACTCTAAATTCCAAGCAAGAATAAGTTAAAACCTCTAGATAGCATGTGCACATTTTTAAGTATAAATAAATAAATAAATAAATAAATAAATAAATAAACGAAATGTAAGTTTGTAATAGAAATCTTTAAGTTTGGGAGGAACTTGAGAGAAAGGCACTGGATCCAAGTCATTACAGAATGATAGTCTAAGCCAAAAATACTCATATATGTTCAGTTTCACCATCTTCCTCATTATCTATAGGTGATGTGACCTAAATAACTGTGTATGTATGGTAATATATTGCCAGCTCCTGATATAACCACATGCACAGTGCTCCACTCCTAAATAAGTGTGCAGCCAGTGTTCCTCCTTTACTCTCAGGTGGAACTCCTGTTTCAAGCCTGACCTCATGTTGCCTACATCCCATTTCTTTCCAGGCATTCCCTCAGAAGAACATCTGTTCCCCTGAGATCTTTCTGCAGGGTTTACACTCAGGGAAGGAAACCATATTTGAAGTTTCAGTCCAGTGAGGCACATACACTTTAGAATAGTCTACACCACCATTATCTGCAACAACAAAAACCATATGGATAAAGAAGAGTTTCTGAAAAGAGTTCCTGATAAAAGACAGTAGTCTCAATAAAATGAACTTAAATGTAGATTTTCTTTTTTTAAAAAAATAAGGAGGACGCTTTGAATATATTATAGAATTTACAGAGGTTACATTCAGCAATTATTAAATTAGATGAGCCCTTGCACTCTATGTATGTTACTAGGGGCAGTGAAAGGTCAAATATGTAGTAGCTACAGGGAAGAGATTATTAGATCACTTAGAGACATACATTTATATCTATATCTGTCTCTCTATCTGTAAAAAAATCATATGTGAAAAAGTATATAAAAGGCTTTAAAAGGAAAATCCCTAGCACTGAGATTTCCCAAGTCAAGGAAATATAGCTTAATATCAGACATCTGAAATGATGATCGACCAAACTCTGATACTGGGAGTGAATAAACAGTTTATACGAAGGTAAATAAATAGAGTTTTCAGGTAGAATATTGCCTAGATAACACTGATGAAGGGAGTTCTTTTCATTTTTCTCCTTATAGATATTAACAGATTCTTAGCTTTAAGATTGTTGGAGAAATTTCTACTAAGACAGTGTTAGTCTTTTTGTACCATGCACACAAGGATCTATGACAAGTTTCACATAGTTCACTTTTGATCAATTCTACATGGATTTCCTCCTTAAAGAATTGCCAAATATGCTTGTCATATTGGATTCTATAATCTCAGCATTTGAATGGTAGAGGCAAGAGGTCATCCTCGATTAATTAGTGAGTCTGAGGCTAGCCTCAGATACATGATGCACTGTCTCAAAAACCAAATATAAGATTAGTCAAAGAAGTAGGAAGTAGGGTTGTTTTATTTGAATACAACTATGCATAAACTTTAAAAATATAAACAAGCATTTTAAACAATCAACGCCAACACATTTCTTTCTAATTTTGTATTATATCAGTAACCTCTAATGGGCAATTCATGAAGTGATTGCATTTCGAAATTCCAAATTCTTTGAGAGAAACCAAACATGAAACTAAATATCCCATACCTGACACACCCCAATAATATGGGGGCACCACAAAAATCAATATATCTATTACGAAAGACATCTCCACTCCCTACATGCATATTTATATATTTGTCCCCCTCCCCCTCCACTTTCTTTCCTGGTGTATCACAGGCTCATTAGACTCTGTGGCTTAGAAACAGTAAGGTGAGCTTCAATTCTCTCCTCTCCCAGCTTTCCCAATAAAGTAAGTTAACCATTAAACAAAGTTGCTTTAGCCTCAAGATATCTCTAAGTTCAGATATCCCATACTAGAAACTGCAACAGTATCTAAGCAGTCCTAGTCTCTTCTATCAGACTTCCCTCTGGTTCCTCAAATTCTGTCACTCACTCTCTGACCAGTGTAAGAAGAAGGAACATTGTCTCTAAAACTGTTGTCTACCAACTTGAAACCTAATGGTTACAAGCCTTTATGTTACAGTATCTTGGTTTCTTTGCTCTTGATTAAATCCAAACATCTTAGCCTATCATTCAGTCTTATGTTCCTTCTCTGATCTCAGCTCTCTAGGTTCCTCTCCTAAACTGCCACATGGTGATTAGCTGAGTGAAGACATTCACCTCACTGGAATCATAGGGTTAGTTTTGAATTAAGAAACAGAGTGCCACATATTGTTCCAAGGAGAACCTTGTTACTCTAATTAGAACGGAAGGTGAAATTTCTAAAGAGCAAGATAATTTATACACATGGTGTCAGAACCTGTTTCTAAAAGTTCTCTTCTGCTGGGATAGAATTATATATTTGAGGTCACAGCCAATGACGGAGAACAGGAAAGATTGAGCACCCCCACAAAGGTCCTCATTTTGAACAAAGATTATCAGTGAATCCAGTTGAATAAGAAAGTTTACAGTGGTTGAGAGAGGCAACCAGGTATTTGCCACATCCCCAAGCTCACCAGCCCCAACTAGCTCCTGTCCAGCTGCAAAGATGATCCTACGTGCCAGGACACAAGCTGGGTCACTAACAATGCTGTGCTGGCATTATGCCCTTTGTCCCTCAAAAGAGCTCATTTTCTATTTTACTCTACTCTCACCATTTAGAAAACGGTTAAATTCATATGTTTTTCATACCTATAATTGGACTAAAATCTGGGGTAACCACTGTGCTTCTGAGGTCTGATACTTTGGGGGAAAAATTAGAATGAGTCCAAATATTCTACCTAATTCAAATGATTGTTTCAAAAAAAGAGGAATTTGAGCATGTATAAGAATTCTGTAATAACTATATAGAACTCTTCTTATATATGCTCAAATTTTACATGCTAGCCTTCAGGTACATATCTTGGGTTGTTGGGTATTGTAGAAGAGTGTACTACAGGGCTTCAGCCCAGCTGACCAATGAGTGGGCTATGGGTTTGTGAAAGGAGAGATGGAGAAGGAGGGACCATTAAGTGCCTTGCTGCCTGAGTTCTGCTTTCCTCCTCCCTCTGAGGGTGAGCTGGGATCTCATCTGAGCTAAGGGCCCAGCTATCAATGGGAACTGTGAAACAGTCCAAGGGACATCAATACTAGGTCCCCAACAACTGCAGTTTCCTGGGGAATGATGTGGAAAATGCTCAGCCAAAGACGAAGAAGGTCTTACCCTCTGGGACAATGTCCCCTGCTGGGAACTGGTTCATCAGGCCATCTGGTCCCTTATTAAGACCATAATTACCCTAGGACTAAGTAGAGGTGTTGATGTCCAATGAGTGCTTTCTGCAGACCTAGCACCAGGCAAGTGTTTGGAAACTGCAGCTTCAGCCCCTCTGGCCATCTGCCTACCCACCCCACC
Source organism: Mus caroli (assembly GCF_978045245.1). NCBI lineage: Eukaryota > Metazoa > Chordata > Mammalia > Rodentia > Muridae > Mus > Mus caroli. The sequence goes on along the minus strand of NW_028227275.1, from coordinate 9,057,769 downwards.
TGGAGCCCTTAATGGGCCAAACAGCAAAGTCCAGGGGGCAGAGAGGAGGTACTTTGGACTATAAAGCTGGTGGGCACCCAGTAACCCCCAGCCCTTAGTGACCAGCTATAATCAGAGACCATCAGCAAGCAGGTATGTACTCTCCTCTTTGGGCCTGACTCCTCAGCCAAGACTCCAGCGACTTTCGGGAGGATGTGGGCTCCTTTCTTACATGGATCTTTTGCTAGCCTCAACCCTGCCTATCTTTCAGGTCATTGTTTCAACATGGCCCTGTTGGTGCGCTTCCTACCCCTGCTGGCCCTGCTTGCCCTCTGGGAGCCTAAACCTACCCAGGCTTTTGTCAAACAGCATCTCTGTGGTCCCCACCTGGTGGAGGCTCTCTACCTGGTGTGTGGGGAGCGTGGCTTCTTCTACTCACCCAAGTCCCGCCGTGAAGTGGAAGACCCACAAGTGGAACAACTGGAGCTGGGAGGAAGCCCCGGGGACCTTCAGACCTTGGCGTTGGAGGTGGCCCGACAGAAGCGTGGCATTGTGGATCAGTGCTGCACCAGCATCTGTTCCCTCTACCAGCTGGAGAACTACTGCAACTAAGGCCCACCCCGACCCCCACCCCCACCCCCCTGCAATGAATAAAACCTTTGAATGAGCACCAAAAAGGGAGTTCTATAATGAATGAAAAAGGGTTGTGTATATAGACATCTTTTTCTCTGGCATTTATTATCATGCTAGCATACTATTAAACCGTTGTTAGGTTGAATGATTATGTAATCATGTATGAAGCTCATGATAAAACACCAGAAATAATTCAAGTATCTGGAATTCTGCTTCCTGCCCGGGAAGGTAGGCAACCGTGTAAAGGCCACTGAAGCTACTAGTCTAAAAGTGACTTATCTCTGTCTTTGTCTCACACCCTGGTGCTATGATAAAACCCTGACAACAGCAACTGACTCCTGAGAGAAAGGATTATTCTAGCTCACAATTCTAGGTAACAAACAATCCATCCATAGCAGGCAAGTCACAGCAACGGAACCTCAGGGAACTGCTCCTATTATTCCCACAATCAAGAGTAGTGACCAATAAATAAGTGGAGCTTTTCTCCAAAAAAAAAAAAAAAAAAAAAAAAGAACAGAAACATTGGCTACCGTTCAAGCATGAGTGCTAGGCTGCTCATTGTCTAAGTTAATCCCATCTGTGGATTTGGGATGTAACTTTTACTTGGTCTCGGGTCCATTCAGTAATTTTCAAATGCAAAGAGTGATAGTAAAATGCCCTCTCAGCAGTGAGCAGCTGTGCTGGGGAGCCTAGGCAAGGGGGAAATGGATCAGGAAGATTAATCAGGAGCTACTTCCATTACCTAAGGCCTTTGTTTTCTTAGACTTCTACATTTAGTGATCCAGAAAGCTAGTGGACATTTCAAGTAAAGCGTCATTTGTCACTGGCAACAAATATTTATCAAACCCAGAATCATGTGGAAAGGGACACAGAAAACTCCTTACTTCTTCACTGCTGAAAAAATAGGTGAAAACAAGGCCAAACAAATTAACCCAAAGGAGATAATAAAAACTGGGAGAATGGAAAGAAAAAAAAAATTGCAAGTTGCCCCACATGCATTGAAATTCCTTCCAATTGTGTCCTTATGTAGAACAATCATATGGAAACAGATCTGATGGTTTTATCCATTGTCTGCAATTTAAACATGTGTAATCATTTAAAAGATCTTAAAGGTTGTTCAGTGTCCAGACAGAGGAAAGGATGAGGGAATAAATACTAGAACAGAAGAATTGGGTTTGCAAACCAGTACAGTAATGTTTGGATTTTTAAAAAGATTTTTTTGGGACAACTAAGGAGTGAACATCACTGCCAGAAAAGGTCTTTCCAACCTTTGTGGGAATTCCATGAATCCATCAACACATTAGAATCCAGGGTTCTGACTTCCAGGCTTTCTAAATCAGAATTTATGTTGTCACAGCTAGAGCTATGAATTTTTGGGGGGTTTTTTGTTCGTTTTGTTTGTTGTTTGTTTTTTGTTTTGTTTTTGTTTTGCCTAATGATATTTTAATTAATTAATTTATTTATTTTCAGAAGTATTTTTTAATTAGGTATTTTTTTCATTTACATTTCAAATGCTATCCCAAAAGTCTCTCATACCCTTCCCCCCACACCCCTACCCCCTCACTCCCACTTCTTGGCCCTGGCATTCCCCTGTACTGAGGCATATAAAGTTTGCAAGACCAAAGGGCCTCTCTTCCCAATGATGGCCAACTAGGCCATCTTCTGATACATATGCAGCTAGAGACACGAGCTCCGAGGGTATACTTTGCCCCTTCTTAGAACTGGGAACAAAACACCCATGGAAGGAGTTACAGAGACAAAGTTTGGAGCTGAGACAAAAGGATGGACCATCTAGAGACTGTCACACCCGGGGATCCATCCCATAATCAGCCTCCAAACGCTGACACCATTGCATACACTAGCAAGATTTTGATGAAAAGACCCAGATTTAGCTGTCTCTTGTGAGGCTATGCCGGGGCCTGGCAAACACAGAAGTGGATGCTCACAGCTATAAGATGGAACACAGGGCCCCCAATGGAGGAGCTAGAGAAAGTACCCAAGGAGCTAAAGAAGTCTGCAACCCTATAGGTGGAACAACAATATGAACTAACCAGTACCCCCTGGAGCTCGTGTCTATAGCTATGAATCTTAACAAGGTTCTTCAGTCATTTTCCAAGTAGGAACAAGTGAGAAACACTATTCTAGATGATTGACTACTGTACTGAGACAAACAGACATGAATTCAACATTTTTCTCCTCATTGTATTTGTAGTAACAAATACACGTCCATGAATGTGATGTAGAATGTATATCAATACCTTTTAACTAAGCATCCTCCCTGGACATTTTGAGTGGCATTTCTTAGCAGTATATATCCGATCGATCACATAACCAATCACAAGCTAGGAGGTAAACATTTCAAACCTTGCCTGGTTTTAAACCTTAACTTTGCAACTTACCAGTTAAGCAAGTGGTTTTGAGCAAATCATGTTCACATCTGGTATGTTTCCTCATTTACAAGGTAAAAATTATATATTACTGGGGCTTAACTCACAGGTAGAAGGAAGAAAAAAATAAATAATAAAAATAGCATCAGTATAAAAGTAATAAACATTCAATGTCATGGGGTGCCATTATCAATACTGTTCTGTTTATCTGCTTCTTCTTAGAGTCATAACATATACTTCATGTCAACTTCTATTTATTCAGTCATTTGCTTGTCATTATTTATCTTGTTGCTTTTACAGTACTGAATACACACACACACACACACACACACACACACACACACACACACAAATTGAATAAGGTCTTACTAAAGCATATAAGAAAGAAACCTGGTCTTAACCCAAGAAATACACAAGTACACAATTGAAATGTTTGTTTTCCTTATAGAAAAGAATTTATCTTTACTTGTACTATCTTTGGAGAGAAAATGACAAAATAAATATTTATGTAACCAGACTCATGTTGGAAAGTAAACCCCAGGTTATAGTATTCAGGAATATAGAGGTGCAGTTAAGGAAAGTGAGCCTCCTTACAAATGGAAAACTCCAGTATGAAAGATGTCCCAGGGAGCGCCCATGCTCCTTCTGCCTTTGGGAAACTCAGAAACTAGCAATCTCTAAGACAAGAAATGAGTTTCACCAGACACCAGATCAGCAGGGGCCTTTATTCTGGACTTCTCATTCTCCAAAATTATAATATATAAATATTTATTGTTTGTAACACCCCTAGTAGATAGATGGCACTTTGTTATAACACAATCAGGCAAAAGATACTTTGTTTTATAAGGTATGTTTGTCTAAGACCTAAAATTTTATTTTACTAGTTATCAGGAAAATAATTTCTATGACTCATCCAGTGGCATCCTCCAAAATGAGGTTTTGAGGAGGGATAATTTCAATATGTATATTTAAAAATTAATGTTTTATCACACCAAAAACTCCTCCAAGGTGTTGGGTACAAATGCACACTTTTTCCTTATCCACACCACACATGCAATTACTGTTATGGGATTAAATTACCCTCTCTCTATTTTTTGATTTTATCCATTTATATCTCTTGGCTACTAATTACAGCATTTATTGAAGTTCTCTCAATTTTTATAAATTCATTTATTTCCACAAATCTTCTGATAAAGTGCTTGAAAATGAGATCTGGGTAATTTCCAATTACATCATATCTCCAAATACTCTAATACTCTATAAAACTAGACTGCATTAAATGAGTTTCAAATTATATAAAAAGAAGGTTTACTGATCACCTCCAAAGAAATTTTGGATGTGTTTTTATAATATACATTAATCTAAAACTTAAAGCATTTTAGATTTTTAGATGAGAGATATTTTAAAGCCATACTGATGAGTATATTTATTTTAAAATATACTTAAAAGTAAAATGGAATCACTGAGAATTTCTCCTTTTGGTCAAAGAGCCCAGTGGAAATAAGTACTTTCTACACAGGCCTGTATGTTTGATGGCATCACATTGTACAGAAAGAATAAGAACAATACAGCAAAATGAGAGTCTTAAAATAGACCAGAGCTTTTTTTTACCAAAGCCAACCAAATTCGAATAGCCTTGAACAAGTGGAAACGCAACTGTATATGATTCTTTTGAATCACGAAGCATACTTCTTTGGTTAAAAATGTTTACAAGTCCTCCTTAGGAAAAGACACAAGCAAGTGACATGTGTTTTACTTCTATAGCAAACTGCCGCTAAGCACTGAAGTAGAAAGAGCTCTGAAGAGGAGCCATTATTCGTCAAAGTGATATTGTAAGTAAAGCCATTTGATCGCAGTGAATGCAAGATAATCAACACAAGCCGGGCGTGGTGGCGCACGCATTTAATCCCAGCACTCGGGAGGCAGAGGCAGGCGGATTTCTGAGTTCGAGGCCAGCCTGGTCTACAAAGTGAGTGCCAGGACAGTCAGGGCTACACAGAGAAACCCTGCCTCGAAAAACCAAAAAAAAAAAAAAAAAAAAAAAAAAGATAATCAACACAAATCCATGCCATACTGCTTAGATAGTTGAAAATGCTTTCTAAAAGAATGCTAAAAGACAGTTAGAGAAGAAAGACAAGGGAGAGAAAAACTACACAACTATTAAGAATCTTCAAATACCCAAAATATTGTTGATATCATGCCAGGTACTAGAGGAATACAGGAGATCCTGTATACATAGTTGAAATCATAAAACTAGCAATGCAGAAAGAGTGCATGCTACCCTGCCCTGAGGAACTTGCAACTACTCAGATGATATGGGTAAGGATAAAAAAAAAAAGGAAAGAATATATAGATATCAGAAAAGGATAGACTTGTCACATGCTCACCTCTAATATCATGTCCACATTATGGTATGTAGGTCATGACAAAATATAAGCAACTAAAAATGGCACTATACAGATCATATATGACCTATTGTAGAAACAGAAAATGTCAAACGTCTTTTGTAAACATTGTATAAAGAAATTAAAATATGTCCTTAAAATTTACATTGAAAACACTTTAACTCATTTAACATTTTTTATGCATTGAGTTAAATTACGTGTTTAAAGTCAACTTTATCCAGTTCTAAATTGTGGCTACTGGAAAACTGAATTAAATTATTGGCTTGTATCCTATTTCTCCTGGAAGAACTGATCTGGAATTTCTTACTGCCATTCTCATAACAGTTTAAATATGAATCATTGACTTTAGAAATTCAGGAAGATGAAGGAGATAAGACTCAAGATTTAATATATTTCTGCCTCTTAAGGACTTAAAACTAGAGCCAGGCTTTATTGACTAATAGGAATTTGATGAAAGAAAATGGAAAAATTGAAAAGCAATGATCTAAGTCATAAAGTTGGCAATGAGTTTGACACAAGAAAATGGTTATTTGCCTATAATTATAATCATTTCAAACAGCACCTGAAAACGGTCAAACAAGGAAGATTGGGCCAGGATGATTTTGTTTTTAAGTTAACACTGTACAATGAAAGGAATAATGTATTTTTCTAATTTGAAATGGTAATGAACAACAAGAGAAAAATGGCTAGTCATCCACTATTTGATAGTCCCAATGCCTGCCCCTGATTTAAAATACTCTTAGCGTGCTCAGCACAATTACTGGCATGTGAAAATCAAAGCAATTCTGTGTGAGGTTGAAGAACCTCAGAATGTTGAGAAAGCTTAAACTTTCAGAGCCCTAACTAGCAAGAACTCAGAGTGGAGCCAGGTTTCCCAGGTACAGTAGGCATAATTCTATCCAAACTATTTTAATAAGGCTCCAACCTTTCCTTTAGCCCATCACCCAGCACAGGTAGCAGAAGAGAAAAAGTTATTAGGACATAGGGGAAGTAGCCCTGTTTAGACATAGTTCTTTGGGGGTGATTCCAATCTTCATTGTCAGGTTATCAGTAGCTCAGTCCACTAGGAAACACCAAAATATGAATCAGCCGCTTCAGTCCAGTTCTCTCCTCAGTTAATAGGCATCAACCAGCCAGGGCAGCTCAATGCAGAAGTCGCAAGGCCAGCCAACAGAAGCAGCAAGAAGCCACAGGAACCTCTCGAGAAGTTCTTGGTGGAGTTTCTAAATCATCACCACAAACAGAGCTCAGCAACATCACAATGTTAAGTGAACCAATACATGTGTTCCATTAGCTAACCATAGTGAGGCAGAGCAAAGCAAGCCAGTGTTTGAACTCCCACTGTCTGTGGGGTCATATTTACATTCCTTCTGACATCCATCCCTTCACATGTTTGCCAGAGCAAAACATCCTTTCACCTGTATCTACTTCAGGAAAACATCCTTCCATCTGTGTGCCCCAGCAAAACATAATGTGACATAGCTGACTTTCCAAAGAAACAAGAAGTTACATTCCACAGTGTTAAGTAGCAGAAGTCTGCAGAAGTAAGCTTTCAGAAAGTTGCTGAGTGTTTTAGTCAGGGTTTCTATTCCTGCACAAACATCATGACCAAGAAGCAAGTTGGGGAGGAAAGGGTTTATTCGGCTTACACTTCCATGCTGTGTTCATCACCATAGGAAGTCAGGACTGGAACTCAAACAGGTCAGGGAGCAGGATCTGATGCAGAGACCATGGAGGGATGTTCTTTACTGGCTTGCTTCCCCTGGCTTGCTCAGCCTACTCTCTTATAGAATCCAAGACTACCAGCCCAGGGATGGTCCCACCCACAAGGGGCCTTTCCCCCTTGATCACTAATTGAGAAAATGCCTTACAGTTGGATCTCATGGAGGCATCTCCTCAACTGAAGCTCCTTTTTCTGTGATAACTCCAGCTGTGTCAAGTTGACACAAAACTAGCCAGTACAATTGACCCCTTGTCAACTTGACACACAAACACATCACTAGTAATCCTCAACCCTTACATTCTTACTCATCCCCAAGATCTAAATAACCTTAAAAGTCCCACAGTCTTTACATATTCTTAAAATTTGAATCTCTTTAAAATACCCATCTCTTTTAAAATTCAAAGTCTTTTTACAATTAAAAGTGTCTTAACTGTGGGCTCCACTAAAACAGTTTCTTCCTTCAAGAGGGAAAATATCAGGGCACAGTCACAATCAAAAGCAAAAATCAATCTCCAACCGTCCAATGTCTGGGATCCAACTCACGATCTTCTGGGCTCCTCCAAGGGCTTGGGTCACTTCTCCAGTCATGCCCTTTGTAGCACACACGTCGTCCTCTAGGCTCCAGATGGCTGTACTCCACTGCTGCTGCTGCTCTTGGTGGTCATCTCATGGTACTGGCATCTCCAAAACACTGCATGAACCCTTTAGTCCTGGGCCTTCAATTACAAATGAGGCTGCACCTTCACCAATGGCCTTCCATGGCCTCTCACAGTGCTGAGCCTGAGCTGCTCTGCATGACCCCTTCATGCCTTCAAAACCAGTACCACCTGGGTGACCCTTACACATTACCAAGTCTTGCTGCAGAAGGAGTATAACCTTGCCTATCTCTGGAACACAGCCTCTTTGTGCTTTCAGAAAACACTTCCCAGAAGATGTCACCTCAACGATGCTGGTCTCTTCTTAATCACTGCTAATTTCTTAGCTCCAGCTAACCAGTATCAACAGTCCCAGTAATGCAAAGTTTTTGCTTTAGTAGTTCTGGTATCTTGTTAATCACAGCTGATTCTTCAGCCCCAGCTAACCAGAACTACAAAATCTTCACAATCAAAACAGCAGTGGCCCTGAAAAGAGTCTTTAATTTTCCCTCTGAAATTTCACAAACCAGACCTCCATCTTCTGCACTGTTCTCAACATTATCTTCCAAGCTCCTACAAAACATCTGACAGAGCTCTTAACAATGAATGGATCTTCAAGTCCAAAGTTCCAAAGTCCTTCCACAGTCCTCCCCAAAACATGGTCAGGTTGTCACAGGAATACCCCACTCTGCTGGTACCAATTTATTTTAGTCAGGGTTTCTATTCCTGCACAAACATCATGACCAAGAAGCAAGTTGGGGAGGAAAGGGTTTATTCGGCTTACACTTCCATGCTGCTGTTCATCACCATAGGAAGTCAGGACTGGAACTCAAACAGGTCAGGGAGCAGGAGCTGATGCACTGAGTAACACCACAAACCACGGTGGTTTAAACTCAACCACCATTACAATGCACCCATCACTTTAAGTTAAGGCATAGTGACAGCTCTTTCCCAAGGTGTCAACTTGTCAGAGACCTCAAACATCTGTAGTTAGCTGGGATAGGATGATTCTAAGTCTGAAGGAGAGACTTTAGCCACTGTTGTGTCAGGAGCCTTCCCACCCAGAGTGGGTAGTGGTGGAGTGTACAGAGTGAACATAGGGTCTCCAATTGAGGAGTTAGAGGAAGAACTGAAGGGGTTTGCAATCCCATAGGAAGAACAGTATCAACCAATCAGACCCCTCAGTACTCCCAGGGACTAAGCCATCAACAAAGGAGTACACATGGCTCCAGCTGCATAGATAGCAGAGATTGGCCTTGTCATGCATCAATGAGAGAAGAGATCCTTGGCCCTATGAAGGATCAATAGATGCCGCAGTGTAGGGGAATTCAGGCGAGGAGGTAGAAGTGGGTGGGTGGGTGGGTGGGTGGTGGAACACCCTCATAGAAGCAGAGGGAGGGAGGATATGTAGGGTGTTTCCAGGAGGGAGGGAAACCAGGAAAGGGGATAACATTTGAAATGTAAATAAAGAAAATATCCAATAAAAAACTAATAAAGTAATCTAAATAGAAAAAAAGAACAATAAATATAGCATTTATTAGTTTATTACTAAGTGGTAAAAAGTTTTCTATGAAAGGTATCCAAGGGGGAAAGCACAAAGATCTTAAGCAGGGAAAGGGAAAAATTCTTCTAAGTGGAGTAAGGGAAGAAATTCTTCTCTAAGCAGGGAAAGACAAAAAATTCTAGTAAGGGAAAAATTCTTCTAAAGGAATAGATTCTTCTCTATCTCTTTATCCTCAGTACTTATACATCTTTCAGAATACATGATTACATGTTACAAAGTTCATCACAAGTTCACACAAAAAAATCAAATCATAAATCGAAATAGAAGTTTACAACAGCAAATGTTTACATGCATATCCATTAGGAGAAATTATCTAGCTAAACATCCATCACCTGTCTGAGCTCCACAGGCTCACTGAAGGTTTAAAACCAAAACTAAGTTTTTAGTGATGTTTCGTATAGATAAACACAGTCAATATTTTATCTTCTGTCCTAACACCTATAGCAAATCATTAGTTCCCTTTTTATGGCCTTTGGTTAATTGTTTTATAACCTCGTGGAATGTGCTCTGAATAGGAGAAAGTCTGGTTACTATCTAAGAGCAATTAACTGGTGACACTTGGGAGACTAGCAGAGTTCTCATTGCAGTTTTGACTATCAGAAAAGGACCTAATACCAGTCCCACTATAAAAGAGCTTAATAATCACTGATATAATTATAGGAATTCTTATAGGATCATCATTAAGACTTAAGAAGTCACTTATTTGTCTATATAACCTCACTACTATACAGTACATCTTCATAGATCTGCAGAAATCTGCTTCAAGGGGGTGGACTAATACCTAGTTATTGTTATATGTGTTTAATAATAACAGAAAAGCATATTAATAGCAGAAATCTTTCCTAAAATGAATTATCTTATGCCCTTGTCCAATAAGAGTGAGCCTGTTGCAGATTATATAATAATCTGAAGCAGGCCATCTCAGGAAGATCACCTGCTAGTATTCATCTTGTCCTATTATGGCTCCTGACATTGTTGGTGGTGGGTATCCCACCCCCTGTCTCTTATTTCACTCATGTTTCCTCATCCAGATAATGAAATTATTTCTTTACTCATGGATCGTGGTCTGTGCTAAGAAGGCAGGGACAGCTGTGGGTTTGTAGGTATGCATCTCTCATACCACACAATACGTTCACATAACTTCAGTGTGGCTTTCCCGACATGAACCTGTTAAAGTAAGTTTCTATAAAAAGGGTGGGTAGGGAAATGGGGGAGAGGGGGGAGGGTATGGGGGACTTTTGGGATAGCATTGGAAATGTAATTGAGGAAAATACGTAATAAAATATATTTTAAAAAAGGGGGTTTACAAAGAGGCAATGTTGACTCAGCATTTTAATGCCTTAGATTCAGAATTTCCAGCACGCTTTTGAAATATTCTATTGGTTGGATGAACCACTAGATTCAATGAGTAGGTAATTAGCTTAAGTGTCTCAATAGCAGTAATAGGAAAAAATGTGAAATACTTATTTTTAACATAAATTTATGTATTCAGCTTATTTCTCAACAAACCATAAAAAGAAGAATCTCAAGCATACAATACTTAACATTTCTCCATGTGTAATTTCTCATGAATTCACTAAAGAGGCAAAATAAAAAAATATATTATTTAAAAATATATAGAAGAACGGTTGATTATGGGATGCCCAGACACATTGGATACATAAAAATAAAACTCATATACATAAGGCTCATAGAAATTTTCTGAAAATGTGCAGAAAAATGGTAGGAGTCGACCAAAGAGTTACTGTACAATTGTTTCTCTTAGAAATGACAGGGGCATTTTATTCATGGCAAATTTCTCAATATAGGCTGCTTACACAACAAATCCATACCCAACTTCATGTCTTTTGTAAGGCTTATAATCCACCAACCTATTTATATGTAGATCAGTATGAGGCTATCCACTGAAATATGAGAATGGCCACATCCTCAGAAAAGAATGAGTCTCCCTTCCCAGGTAAGAGCTGTAAATAACTTGCCATTAATGTCCCTGACCTGGAGATCCCATTGACATCGGGATCATCTCTGCTGGGATTTTGGTTGGCTTGATCTTCAGTGGGTCATTTTCAGTTGTTGAAAGTTCAGTAGCCAAGTCATGTCCAGAGACAATTTTATTACACTCTTTTTCATTCCTTATCTCTTGTATTTTTTTCTTATATTTTTTGAGTGTTGTAGGCCTCCTCTTTTGCCATGTTCTAAAGCCTTAGTTGGGAGGTTGATATAGATGTCTCCTTTAAGGATGACCACTGAAGTCTTTACTCTCTGCACTCTGTCTCATTATGGTTCTCTAGGTTGACTGCTATCCACAGCTACAAGAAACTTTCTGACCAGGGTTGAAAACAGCTCAGGTCAATGCATACAAATACGAATACGAATACAAACACGAACATGAACACAAACACGAACACGAATACGAATATGAATATGAATACAAATACAAATACAAATACAAATACAAATACAAATACAAATACAAATATGTAGAAGGCTTTTGGACAACTCTTTGACCATAGACTTTGGTGAAATTGCAGAGGACTCTCTTTGCTCTTGATAAAATTCAACTAGAACCAAAGTCCATTGACTAGGATTTCTTTCTTTTTTTTTTTTTTATCTACATTAATTTATTTAAAACCCACAGTAGCCACCCGGGGAACACAGTACAGGTTTATCTTCTTCTTCCCGCCCCTCCACCTTTTTAAAAATTTTTAATATATTTTATTACGTATTTTCCTCAATCACATTTCCAATGCTATCCCAAAAGTCCCCCATACCCTCCCCCCCACTTCCCTACCCACCCATTCCCATTTTTTTTTTTTTTTTGGCCCTGGCGTTCCCCTGTTCTGGGGCATATAAAGTTTGCAAGTCCAATGGGCCTCTCTTTCCAGTGATGGCCGACTAGGCCATCTTTTGATACATATGCAGCTAGAGTCAAGAGCCCCGGGGTACTGTTTAGTTCATAATGTTGTTCCACCTATAGGGTTGCAGATCCCTTTAGCTCCTTGGGTACTTTCTCTAGCTCCTCCATTGGGAGCCCTGTGATTCATCCACTAGCTGACTGTGAGCATCCACTTCTGTGTTTGCTAGGCCCCAGCATAATCTCACAAGAGAGCCTATATCTGGGTCCTTTCAGCAAAATCTTGCTAGTGTATGCAATGGTGTCAGCGTTTGGAAGCTGATTATGGGGTGGATCCCTGGGTATTGCTAAACGCATGAAACTCAAGAAGAATGAAGACCAAAGTGTGGACACTGTGCCCCTTCTTAGAATTGGGAACAAAACACCCATGGAAGGAGTTACAGAGACAAAGTTTGGAGCTGTGACGAAAGGATGAACCATCTAGAGACTGCCATACCCAGGGATCCACGCCATAATCAGCTTCCAAATGCTGACTAGGATTTCTATAGAGCTGTGTAAATGTTGGCTGTATGAGAATCAGCATCCTTCACTAATCTCACTCATTTCACTGCCTTATAGCAAGTTAAACTATTTTTTCCCACAGAGAAAGTTCATGATCCATTCATGAAGAGTGCAGTGGAGCACAAGCTCGCTCCAGAGAGGGAGTAACAAATAAATCTCACCATGTTCTTTCCCCATCCATAACAGTCATCATTACACACTGGTGGGACACTGACCCATAACCAGAGTAGAATCTTGACCCCTACTGAACACAACGTTCAGCTTCTGTCACTTGCACTTGATAATATCAAATGAATCCTGCTTGTCATGGCTTCTTATCAAATTTTGTCTCTTGCTAGATTTTTCATCAATACCTTGTCCATCCTTCCAACATTTCATTTTTGGAATTTGTTCACTCTAATGCCAATTATGCAATGCTAATAGTCCATGTATACATTAACTAGTAAGTATGGCTTGTCTATTTTCATCACCTATGGCCATCGAAGTTGTATGTTGAATATATGTGCAGGTAGACATCCACATTTGCAATCAAGATAGATATACATTTATTAAATTTAGAAGGATTTTATTTTTATTTACTTGCAAATAACTAGCAGAGGGATAGTTCAATAAATGATTAAATAACCAAACATTTTATTGGAACTTATTCAAGGTTAGAGCTATACAAATGTTCGAAAGTGCTAAGCCCAACTATTGGTTAACATACATAAAGCAAAGTCCCAATGTTGGTAAGAGATTCTATTATACAACAGTGGATTAGACTTGATAAGGAAGGCAAACCTTCTTGAATAGATTTCCATGACACTTTCACTACCTAGTGTTCTTGTAGCAGACATCAGATCCTGGAAATAGCATATTTTAAAACTTTTCTTTTATCTGTACTTAGGAATCCTGTATCTGAGATAATGTGTTTAGAGTTGCATTGGATGACAAAAGCCAATATCAGCAACTTCAGCATCTCAAAAATATGATTCCATGATGCTTGTGAGTGTTGTAGGCTTCTGAGACAACAAAGGTTATGAACAGCTAAGTAATTAAGAGAATGTTTCTGATGTATTAAAAAATATGAGAAGAAATAAGGTAGAGAAAGAGGGAGGAAAACAGGGAGATGGAGAAGAGGAAGGGATGAAATAAATGGATATTCCAGGTAAGCTACAGTCTGTGTATACTTGTGAGTTCATTAGCTTTACACTGAGTCATATTCTCAATGGCTTGATGTGAGATAATTAATGCCAAAATACAGTAATTATTAAGTGATTATAATTAAACTCAACAATTAAATTTATGGGCTAAAATGAGATAAAGGAAATAAGATGCATACTTCATCAATAAAAATACCAGTTAATGAAAAACTAATTAAACACTTCAAAAATGATGCGGTTTATAGATAGTTTTCATGCTGTTACTTCTCACAGCAGGAAGAAGGATGTGTCTCCAGCATACATCCACCAAGTAACTGATTTCTCTCTTCATGCTGAGAAATCCTTATGAGAGTAAGTAAACACAGAAATGGAAATTGCACCTGTCTGTCTAACCTTGTAACTCATTCAGTGTTTGCATATCATGAAGTTCCTTCACATATTGGGTATTTTGTATTAATGCCTATCATCATGAAATCCTGCTCACATTTAACTTATCCACATATTTTAAACCCCTCAAAAATCTGTAGTTTTGATCCCATGTTATTTCTAGAAAGAGATGAGTAAATGGATGCTCAGGAGATTTATAACACTTGCATGAAGTCTCAAGACCAGGAAGGAAGTGAAGAGACCAGAACCTAAAACTTGGTCACGGTGACACATCTTATCATCTGGCCTCAGAGCTATTTGCAGTGCTTTTCTTACTCACCTTTTAAAACACTCATTAAAAATTAACTCAAGCTAAAGAAAGACTCGCTAAGTAACACCTAGCATTAAATTGTTGACTATAGTCAGGGCATTCCAAATGGATGGCTTCTCTGAACACAGACATAACATAAGGAGGGCAAGTGTAGAAGGAATGTGGATAGAGTAAGACTATGAGTCATTGTATGGCTAGAATAGGCACTATTAGTTGCATCTTATTAATAAGGGTGATCATCAGTTTATCTGTCTCTTCTATTATGAATATAAAATATCGTTGGTGAAATCCCTCTTTAAAAAGAGAACCAGAAGTCTATATCCTATTGAAAGTAAGGTAAAATACACAGCCTCACACTCTTTTGTTCTCCTTGGGTTCTCAATAGATTGGGAGACACCTATTCATGCTAAGGACATTCTGACTTGCTCAGTCCTTAGATCCCAAGTATAATTGATCAAAAAAAAAATGTTCTCACAGATAAACCCAACATGAATGCTTACTTCCATGTCTGCGTTCCCTAAAGCCTTATTAAATCAATACAAAATTAAGCCCCTGTCAGGTATAACCATAACACCTTATGGTTAACATTCAATTAGAATGTAGGTTGCATATTTATTTATTATTTATTTATCAATCATTCCATTCATTTACATTTCAAATGATACCCTACTTTCAGGTGATTCCTCACCCAATCTCCCATTCCACATGCGTCCTCCCCCTTCCCCTTTGTCTGTATGAGGGTGCTCTCCCAACCACCCTCTCTCATGCCACTTCTGCTCCAGCATCCCCCTGTGCTGGGGTAACAAACTTCCGCAGGACCAAGGGCCTCCCCTCCCACTGTTGTCAGGCAAGCCCATCCTCTGTTACATATGTATCTGGAGCCATGGATCCCTCCAGGTATGCCCCTTGGTTGGTGGTCTAGTCTCTAGGAGAACTGAGTAGTCAGACCAACCTACATTGTTCTTCCAATGGGGTCCCAATCCCCTCCACTCCTTCTATAAGGAGAGCTTTTGCCTAAGCTGCATTTGACCTCCACTTTGGTGTCTGAATAAATTCTCACCAAATGGGTGTTTTGGCCCTTCATATAATGTTAAATGTTAACGTTCTCTTTCTTAGGGAGAAGGAATTTTTGTTTGTTTGTTTGGCTGGTGGAGTTTTCTTTTTATAGTTTCTAAGTCTGTTATTAAATTCTAGAAAACACTTTCTATTTCATTTCAAAACAATGCAAATCTGACACACCAACGAGTCAAAGCAGAAAAAGGAAATTTTAGTGATAGTGTCCTCCAAAAGCCCTCCCGGTTTTCCTGCCATTCAATGTTTAAAAAGGAGGAGGCTAGAGAGGTATCTTAATGCCTCGGAGTGTACAATTCTCGTAACAGAGGACCAGAGTGCATTTTCCAGTATCCAAGTATACTCACAACAACCTAGAAATGTAGCTTTGGAGGAGACTGATGTGCCTGGTCTCTGCAGCCACTTGCACTCATGTGGGCATGGCTACTCACAGACAAAACACATACACACAATTAAAAACTACAAAATCAAGGAAGACAGCAACAGCAGAAATCCCACTGAATCAAAACCAAACCTTACAAGCAGGGAACATGGATGCTGTGAAAAGGATAACTCAGGATATGAAGCACACTAAGTATACACTTCTGTATGGGAGAGTAGGAGGGCATTTTCATTTAGACTAAGGGATGTGTCTGACACGGCAGGGCCCAGAACAATCAACTGACAATTATAACCACAAACATCTACCTGATGGGAGAGATCTATACAGAAAGAGAACTTGGTGAGTGATGGAGATTCATTTGGAAATGATGCAAACTTCTAAGTCAATCTTACTGAGGACTTTGCTACCCTGGATGATCACATAGCGAAACAACTTTAAAATGTCCAGAAAGTGAACTAGAGATGAGTATGTAGTAAGTCCAGCAGAGAAAGTAAGGGCGCAAAACGATAAACCGAATAGCTGAATTGGCTTTTGTATGATGGTACAGTACAAAGATGGTTTGTTCCCACTCAAAATCTTTAGAGATTTGACCTTCCTGCGCTGATGCTGAGAGGAAGAAATGACTTTAAGAGTGTTTTAGGGTCACAGAATCTCCATCCTACAAGGAACAGTAGCTGTTCCAAGAAAGATTTAAGCCAGGCAATGGTGGCACATGCTTTTAATCCCAGCACTGGGGAGGCAGAGGCAGGCAGAGTTCTGAGTTCGAGGCCAGACTGGTCTACAGAGTGAGTTCCAGGACAGCCAGGGCTACACAGAGAAACCCTGTCTCGAAAAAACAAACAAACAAACAAAAGAGAAAGATTTAGATCTTTCAAGACCAAATCAGTGACCAGAAGAGTGAGTTTCTAGGAAGTTTGGCTATACATAAACTGATGTCTTTGTGTTTATCATCATCATCATCATCATCATCATCATCATCATTATTTCCATGTAGCCATAGGAATTCCTAACCTGTATGTCTTTCAAGATACGATTTTCTTACTCTCCCACATTATGATAATATCTCTTTCCCAAAGGATATCTGTCAATTGGTTTTAACTAAGAAGAAACCTTCAGTATACTCAAATTTAAAGACATGTCTTTTTCCCCTGTAGTTCCCTTTTCTCTCAGTTATTCTGTGGCTTCACTTATCAGTACTGTATGGTTGTTTTCTATCAGAGGAACTTGGTGTAAGGACTTTGACACTTCTGAACAATCAAATGAAGGTAAATCTCAGGAGCTGGGCAGAGAGGAGGAATCCTCCTCTGAATAGATGAGATGAGAGAGCAAGTCTTCCAAGATGATACAAACTTTTGTGCAGTATGCATGGATCACACTTCAATGTCTACTCCATTACCCCTCTCTAAGATCTCCTGTCACTTAGGTGGTGAATGTGTCCATAATGATCCCAGAAGCAAAAGTGAAAACTCACAGTTAATTGGGTGGAACACAAACAACATAGATGAACTTTTAGAATGGAAAAACATTAATATATTTCCACATCTATACGCATGCACACATTGCATGCATCATGTGTGTGTGTGCATGAACACACACATACACAGATACACACAAATATGAGAACCAGAGAGGGCTACTCTAGACAGAGGTTATCTCTTTTGTGACAGTTTCTGGGTTTGTCTCAGCCCTCTGATTAGAGAGATCTCACTGAGATTCCTTAGAACAGAATGTTTATATTTTTTTTTAAAATTACATCTCACCTAAAAACCAAATTTCAAAATGAAAAATAAATGTTTCATGTGCATGGTCCCTGATATAATGCAAATAACTGCATTTCAAGATAAATGTATTATTCAACCACACTGCTGAATACAGAATACTCAAATATTAGCTTTCTGTAACAAATATTAACAGTTTCATAAAGTCCCTAGATTAATATTTTATGAAATATGAGGTGAATATTTTCTTCCACTATTTTTTCCAACAGAGAAAAAAAATACTGTTTGAGTTGAAAATCAATGCGAAATAGTTGCTTCCTTGTGTGCCTCTGATTTTCCAAAGCATGATTAATGTTATTTATTGTATAAGTCATTACTAGATAGTTACCACAGAAAAAGATTGATTTATAATTTTTCTCAAAGAAATTCTTCTTTTATCAGCATTAATAAGATGTCACTGCCTGGAATAATTCAATTGGCAAATATTTTCCATCTGTAAATTTTCAGAAATGATAAAAACATACTAATTTTAGAAAACATAATTAGTGTTCCTTTGATCTGGCTTTAAATTATACTGTGGTTTTTAAAAATGCACATTCTAAAAGGGGACTTCCAGACAAGGATGCACCAGATTTCCTTCGAAATTGAATTCATTTTGAAGAATTGGAAACTATGGGTGTGTCTCTAGGAGGAATTCTAGCATCTCTTAGAAATAATACAACATGGGCCTTCCCCGCCACACACACACACACACACACACACACACACACACACACACACACAACTTGGCACTCCCTCCCCAATGGAACAACTCTGTAAAGGAAGCACACTGAATATCTGGGTGAGGAAGCACATCACAGTGGAAATGCCTGGGGGAGCTGCTCTCCTCTCCTGCAGGACATGAAAGAACAAGAGGAAGAGGCTGAGATGCTGACTTCCCCCAAAGGACAAGCTCCCAATGTTTTGTCTTCTGCTCATTGACTCGACTTTAAATGCCCTGTTCCTTCCCTGAATCGCAGAAAGCCAGTAAACTAGCCTTTAACATAGGAACCTTTGAGACTTCCAAACTAGAGATTTTTAATATCTTGTTTATCCGCAAAGTTCAATGTGGGAGGTTCATCACTTTAGTATCTGTGGAATGTAATGGATCAAGCACCTATGTAAAGAATCTGTCAGCCTGAGACTTGGAAATAAGTCTTATAATTCAATTCCTGAAATACCAAAATATTGAGGCTTTAAGAAAACGCTCAAATAAAATGCCATATCCTGATCTTGCCAGGAAAGATATTCAATCCGCCAAATATTTCATTACTTGGTTTTGATTTCTTCAAATCTCCCAATAAAAGAATAATATTATGTCATAGAGAAAAAGAGCATTACATTAGACAAGAAATATCATGAAAACTTGCTTCAAATCGCCTTCTAAAATATTTATAAGAACATACTTATCTCATGTCATTAAATAGTATTATTAAAAACCTGTTTAAGATTAAAAAAAACCTTTCAGTTAAGACTTAAATGAAAGAAATTTCTCATTAATTATAGAAGAGACTAAAACAAGATGTATTGAAATAAAGACAGTTAATCAACAAGAAAGACCTTTAATCCTAAACATCAGCCCAGAAACAAACACAACAGCAAACAGTATATAAGCTATGTTCCCTGAACCTCTATATGTAACATGTATTATAGTATTTACTCTATACCACGAAAACACAGTGTGTGTGTGTGTGTGTGTGTGTGTGTGTGTGTGTATGTGTGTAATTTTAGATTAAGTTTAACAGTTATCATGTAATAAAATTAATTATTGTCTGTAATATTAGGAGGCTGGTGGACTCAGAAAATGATATGCATATGAGGCAAATTCTAAGCATAAGGACATAGATATCTTAGTGTTTCTATTGCTGGGGTGAAACATCACAACCAAAGCACCTTGGCAAGGAAAGGATTTGCTTCTGCTTATCACAGTTTGTCACTGAAGAGATACTCCCAGGCTACTAACCTTAATGACTCTTTTCTCTTCTTAATCATAATTCATTCTTCAGCCCCAGATGGCCAGTATCAATTAACCCTGTAAAGCAGAGGTTTCACTCTAGTAGTTCAAAGTTCAAAATATCAATGTTCCCAGTTGAGTCTTTAAGGAACTCTCAAAACTTCAGAGCAACTTCACAAGCCATGCCACAATTACTTGAACTGTTCTCAACAATACACTCTATAGTCCCATACCAGACTTTCTCGGACCTACATGACATGAGATATTTATTATAGGTTAAAGCTTAGGTCTTTTGCTAGGGCAATATCCCAGCTAGCACATATAACTTAACCTGACTATCTAGCCAATAACTGCTACGTGGTTAGTTATCTACTGCTCTGCTCTGCTACAGCCTGGTTCCCTCCATGTCTTCTCCCAAATCTCTCACATCTGCCTTCTTCTCTCAACATCTCTCTCTCTTGAAATTTCTACCTCCACTTCCTGCCCCAACTATTGGCCATCAACTCTTTATTACAACCAATCAGCAGTGAGACAACTTCTGAAACAATTCTAGGTTGACTTTAGGCAGATAAGAAAGGACAAGTATTTACAAATATAAAGCAGGCCATGGACCATAGAAAGGACAGTACCAAGATCCTGCCAACACCTAGTTCTTTGCCATTACAAAATTAACAACTGAATATATACTCTCCTTCATGCAAAATAAAGAATGGTTACCCCAACACCCACAGAATAATCTACTGTCCTCCCAGCACTCAATGGTTTTACTAGCTCTAAGTGCTAATAATCCTCCAATATGGTCATGTCTTTCAAAACAACATTCTATCTTACTTGGTAGTATTTATTTTTGTAATGAACTATCATGACCAAAACCAATTCGATGTGATAAAACACCATGATAATTAACTAGTTGGAATGACCCACCTCCACACATATTCTCTCGAAAGGCTCTGTAGATGTTGCCCCTGTATCTTCAATTGTTAATCACTGTGCTGTTAATGCTAAATGCTAACAGGACATTTGATATTGTCATTTTTATGTCCCATTACCTGCTTTCTATATGTAAATGCATGTCACTGCCTCACCTGATTCTCTGAGATTATCATCTTTATAAAAGCATGTTACCATGGGGGAGATCACAGAAGGTCACATTTGTTTCAACTGACCAAAAGGCAAAACTAAGATATGGACAGGAGAGAGGGATGCTGCTGATCACCCCAGAATGTGTAAGCTGTAGAAGCCCTCTCCCTATGCTAATAGTTTTGTTGTATGAAAAAGGAGTGTGGCTTTTGATAAACCAAGAGCTGGCTGCTAGAGCTGGGGCAGGACTAGCAGAAATATCAGGCAGAAAGATAGGCAGAGAGATAGAAACATGGAAGAGAATGGAGCAGGGAGGTAGGACAGTGAGAGCCAACTTGGAAGGACACAATGCCAGAGAAGACCGGTTAAGTTAGAAGCCAGCTGAGAGACTGCCCCCAGCAAACAGACCAACAGTCTTAAACTATACATGTTGGCACATGTCTTATTAAACCACAAACAGAAGCCCCAAAGCCCTGCAATAGTAAATTGTGGGAGAAAGACTTTATTTTGAGTCAAGGGTTCCAGGAAGTTGGAGTCCAAAATGATGGGGAACCATGGCAACTGGCAACCTGCATAGCAGCTATAGCAGGAAGAAGAGCTCACATTCTATATTGCATGCATAAAGCAAAGAGAGCTAACTAGAAGTGGCCTAAGGCTTTGAATATCAAAGCCCACCCTAGTGCCAGAACCATTTCCCCCAGAAGAAAATCTCTTCATACAGTGCCACCAACTGGGGACCAAATGTTCACATACCCAGAGCTATGGGGATATTTCTCATTCAATTCATCATGCTTCCTAGGCCATAGACACAGAACTGAAACAGCAGAGGGTAGTTGTCACTGTCTCTTACCTCTGTCTGGGTACATTCCTTCAGTTAGAGTATCCCTTGTTCATGAAACTTGAATGTGATTGGAGAGTTTCCTGCTGAATATCTTCCTGTGTTCAAACCTTTGTTTGTTACCTTAATTAAGAGTTGTTTTAAATATCTTAATTAACAAGTGACTTTTTCAACAGAGTCACGGGATAAATACTCTGACATATTTTCACATTCCCATTGAAATTTTTATGTACTTTTGACAGTTCAATACTAAAGCTAAATTCATTTCCCTCGTCATTAATTATGAAGCACATATTGTCATCTGTTATCCTTCTGAAATGACATTTCTGCCAAAACATGTTTAAAATCTCTTAGATCAAATGGGATTTAAGACAAGACTTTCATTAAGTAGGCATTTTAACTTTCTATAATCTATCAAAAGCATGTAGCTGAAACTCACTAAATGAGTATCTTAAAGTCTGTGCTTTCATCCCGCCGAGGACATATGCTGAGTTGCAGACTGGTTACTTCTAAAGCAAGATGTTGGTATCTATGACCCAGTCCTTTGATCATTCAGCTCTGCATCTTAAGTTTGTTGTCTATTATCTTTAAGTGTGTCCTACTATTTGTGCTTCAAAAATTGCTGCCACTTCCCAGTATGTCACCTATTTGCCTAATACAAAGTCTTTATTTATATGTGTCTACCAAAGATTCACTTCTTACCTGTGTGCCTTTGGTGAACAGGAGGTCAATACTGAACGATGCCTTGAGTGCTGTTCAGAGTTAGCATACCAGCTTGGTGCATGAAAGTACTGAATTCTTTTGCCCTAATATTGTGTTTCTCAAGAGTGTGTAACACATATAAAGTGGGCTTCCAGCATGGACATTCTAATGATCTGGAAAAGCTAGTTTAAACAAGTCATTTAATCTCTTTTGACCACAAGTTTAGCAGTTTTCAAATGAGTAATGTAAAAGTCTCTGGGGATAAGAAAGATATTTTTAACAGTTAAGAGTGCTTCTTGTTCTTCCAGAGGACTCAAGGTTGGTTTCCAACAGAAACACCAAAGAGCTTCCCTTGGCCTGTAACTATTGCTTTATTGCACATATTGCCCTATTCTAGCCTTTGTGGCCACCTGCATACATGTAGGTACATTCAAACAGAAAACTATTTATACATACATAAAAAATAAATCTAAAATTACATTGTTTATTCTACAGTTTGTTTCAGAGATTATATGAGTTACTAGCTCTAATGTATTTCTACTTCATGATTCATTATAAAACATCATTGACATCAGCTTAGTGGACATTTTAAATATAACATGCATAACACATAAGCACAACCAACATTTTAAAAAGAGTTTTCCTCATTCTTTAGGCTCCTAGTTCCTACAACATGCAATGTGTGATAAGAGAGATGAATTTAGCAGGACTGTACTGGGAGGTTCTACCAACGACCCATCCTGCTTTGACAAAAAGCTTTGTTGATCAAGAAATCGCTTTTTTTTCCTTCTTCATATCCATGAGCCCTAGATCAAAGAAGAATCCACAATAAAGAAAACCTTGATACCACCTGGACACTTGAGAGCGTTCTAAGATAACAAGAATGAGGCAATCATCAGAACCTTCATTTTAAATATAAGATAAAATTACATTGTATGGGCTGAGCAGATTGTTATTATGCATTTATGTCAGCAGTTAAAGGAATAGAGTCCATATATTTGAAAGGAAGTAAAGGAGTGGTTTGTAGGAAGGGTTGAAAGAAGAATGGGAAGGTAGGAAACCATGTCACTATATTTTAATTTCAAAAGATAGAGAACTAAAAAAGAATTTGGCTTATAAAAATATATCAAAACTGGCTTATAGTGAAGTTCTGAAGTGGAAATTTCTGGTTTCTCAGTTGTGTCAAGTGATATTTTTCTGAAAACTTTCTTATAAGAGGATGTTTTTGCTGAAGCAGGTAGGTAGGGGGATGTTTTGCTGAGAACAGACATGTGGCATTTTTCTAGAAGCTAAATTGAAAGAGGGCATGTAACGTTTTGCTAGAGCAGATGCTTGAGAGAACACATGATATTTGGAAAGGGTATAAATAAAACCCAACAGATAGGGGATGACAATGTATAATATTGGTTTGCCTTGCCACAGTTTTGTTTTTATCATGATTTGACATGATTTTGTGGGGAGCAGGTGTGGCGGCAGTCCCAAAGGCGCCAGGGACTGCAGCTAAGTCGTATGACTTGCACCTGACTTCCTCATATAAACCACAAACATCGTGAGAGCTGCGCAGGTGTACCAGGTTACTGGCGAAGCCATTTTGGTGGAGATAATGCCCCTGCTGCCCTGAGGTGATGTGGCCTGCTGTGAGTGGATGGGAACTGATAGTATATAAGAGTGAGAGGCCCAGGGCTCGGGGTCTTTCGCCTACACAGTCAATGCGCAGCCCAATAAACGTGTGCAGAAGGATCCTATTGTGGTGTCTTTCTTGCTGGCGAGTCGAGCGCTCACATGACTTCATAGAAAGAAATGCACCAAAGAACTTCTGGTGGTATTCCTGTAGCTTCTTGCCGCTTCCTTGGACTAAGGCTGATTGGCAGAGCCTCGAGGTTTCTTCTGGATTGAACTGCCATTATTGATTTGTGAATGGCGTTTGTTAAAGGATCCAGATACTGCTTCTGATTCGTGGGAACTGAACTGCTGACATCCTGATAATGCAGATTGGATTTGGGTCAAAGAACTCTTTCTAAACAGGTCCACATCCTCCTTTGCCCCCTTAGCCTTTCTAATGCCTCTGGTGGTTGGTGAGCTAGAAGGGAAGTTAAAACATTTAGGTGCACTTATTATAGCAGGGTTTGAAAAATATGTCTATAAGGTTTAATCTTTAAGATCCCAGTAGCAAATTCCTTCCATGTCAGATGACATGAGCAATATCTCCTACACGGTTGTTTTGTAATCTACCAGAAATACTTTATGTCTCACACACTCTATTTAAATCATCTGTAAACTCACCACCAGCCAATAGCTCTTCAAAATAGGGAGTGAAATGTCACTACAAGTTTCTATAAGAAAGGATATGGGAGACTAGTGTTACTGAGCTTAAGGAAAGTGTTTTATACAAAGCCAGCCTTGTGTCCTTGGAATGCAGGTGTGTTTATCTCATTACAGGCATTGTATTACCACCAAGATATCATGGCTATACATCTTGAATCTTTCAAGATACTCACAGCTGTAAATACATTTCTTCTCAATTTGGCTGACAAAATTGAAGCAAATTTCAATGTACTTGTATGGGTAAGTAAGCATGTCTGCATGTGTCCATGAATTGGCACGTAAGTGTGAAACACTTGATACAACTTATCATTGAATTTTGTTTGACAATAAACTTATTCAAATAATGACTCAAATATTGGAAATATAGCAACCTAAGAGTTTCTAAATTATTTAGCAATTTATAGGTGGAACAATAATATGAACTAACCAGTACCCCCAGAGCCCATGTCTCTAGCTGCATATGTAGCAGAAGATGGCCTAGTCGGCCATCATTGGGAAGAGAGGCCCCTTGGTCTTGCAAACTTTATATGTCCCAGTACAGGGGAATGCCAGGGCAAGGAAGTGGGAGTGGGTAGGTAGAGGAGCAGGGCAGGGGGAGGGTACAGGAAGCTTTCAGGATAGCATTTGAAATGTAAATAAAGAAAATAACTAATAAAAATAAAATTTAAGAAAAGCAATTTTTATTTAAAATTTAAGACCCTTTCAAGGTTAAACTCTTTATAGAAACACAAACCTAACATGCTACTTCTCTGGCCCATAACTTTTGACATGTTATGTAATACTTTTTAAAGTTGCACAGCCTTTCTTCAACAGAGCAACTTCTCTTTGGTATGACACCAATTTCCTATAACTAGCTGATATAAAACTACCTCTCATGATACAAAAAGGAGATATCATATAAATCTATAAATTATACTTAGGCAGAATATATCTGTAATTTATACTTAATGCATTGGGTAGATTATTTAGCTTTCTTGAGCTTTACATTCTCATTAATGAATGAGCTTTGTTGTAGTAGGTCTGTTTAGTTCCAATATGGATGCTAAATAAAAGCTATAAAGGTAGAATTCTTAGAAGTAGTGCATGTGTGTGTGTGTGTGTGTGTGTGTGTGTGTGTGTGTGTGTATCTGTATGTGTAGCATTGATGAATATTGAAATCATACATTTACATATATACATATACATATACAAAATTTTTAGTGTAAAAACTAGAAGCAACAATGGGTTTGCTCTCCTGTTGTTGAATTTTGGTGAAATATTATGAAATTATTCAGATATGCTGGGAATATCAATATAAATAATAATACCTATATTCATACTATGCAACTTCTGAAATAAAATGTCACCTGAAGCCCTTTGTGAATTCTTTCCCAATATTGAAGAGAAGCATGTGTGGATGTGTGGACATATTTGTTCCCTTGCCTGATTTTCAAGTATTCATGGATGGGATTGGTCAAGTACTGTAAGAGTACAGATAGGCAACAGCTTGTTGCCTTTGAGGCAATCATACAGTTCAAAGTGAAGCAAAGATTAACTGCCTTCCAGTAGGCAATGTGTCAAGTGCATTTACTGAATTTAAATTATTTTATTGTCGAAAAGACCTTATAATCTTATTATTTTAACACATATGGAAATGACACATCAGCACTAGCTACAAGGATTCTGTGGTAGATGTATCAGGTGGGCCTGGGCACAACAGGATTTCTCTATGTAACAATTAAAGAAAGAGGGACCATGAATTTGAAAGATAGAAAGAGGAGTTGGATGAAGAAAGGACAGTTTGGAAATGATATAATTATATTGCTATTTCAAATACTAGTTAGGTAAAAAAAGAAATCATAGCTCAATGCATTTGCTTTAGATGCCTGAGTTAAAATAGGGATGTTGCTGTCTTTATTCAACCCCACCCTCTCTGCTCAGGTCATTGGTGCCATCCCTTCATAATGACACCATCTAAGGACACGTGCAAAGGTAGACTCCAAGAGCATTCTGAACTAGCTTCCAGGGTAGCATTTTATTGGATTATCTTTAACACTTAGGGTTTTTTTTCCCATATACAAAATAGGTAGAATGAAATCAACATTTTGTGCTTGTCTAAAATATTAAAAGTTCTTGTGAAGTTACTTGTCATGGTGACCAATGAAAAGCAGATGTTCAATAATGCTTAAATGCTGTTGGTTCTTTTATTTCTAATGAGGAAGAGAAAAGACTTGGACATCTACCTGGTAATCATCTCTGCACTTTCCCAGTAAGTGAGTAAATTTCCCTAGGAAGGGTGACATTTGGACACTGGGAGATATTCAGGGAGCAATGGCTCTTGAGAAGAAAATGTCTGAGGTGTTTGTATATGGTTCTGAATCATAGACGAACAATTTGGAGATACAGTAAACCACCTTCCTGCATGTCACGCTTGCACCTGGTGCTGCCTCCTGCGAAGTACAGATAGCACTAGGCTTCAAACAGAGATGACTAGAACAAGGGGAAGCTTCTACTCTCCAAGAGAAGTTTCTGTCCGGTGTCTAGAGAAACTTCCATCAGGGATTATCCCCAAGTTACAGAGTAAATTAATCAAATTTAATAGATCTTATGTTTCTCCTTCTGAGAGAAAAAGGGGAACCTTTGCATTACTAAGATGAATACATCTAATTTTGTGTTACTTTCTAAAAGGAATCCTTTTAATACATTGGCTCAGTTCATCCTTAAACAATAAACTAGCTCAGGGGTGCAGGTTGGTGGTGTCTTTGATATCCTTCAGGAAAGTGTAGAACTCACAAACCCATCAGAAACTGATATTTTAAAGGTTAAAAAACAAAGGAAAAAAATAAAATCAAGAAAAAATATAAAATGCATATTTTGCCAGCAGACTGGTGCAACCTTAGTTGTCATAGGTTAGCTGGAAAATAATGTTTGCAAAGAGCTCTGGGAGTAAGGGTCATGACACTGCAATTTGGCTCTGATGATTTCATTGTTTTCTGCCCCAGATTGGGGTTGGTATGTTTTAAGGAATGGGCTTTTACAGCATCCCTGGCAGACCTTGCCAGCTTAGGTACCAATAAAAATATTTTTTTTAATCAAGCTAGTGACATTTTTACAAGAGGTATGAAAAATTCTATATTGCAAAAGCCAACTTCCCCCAATCCCATGGGATTTTCCTTCAGCCAAGAACATATTGAAGTGAACAAGAACATTTGACAGGACAGGTTTGATGTGGTTTCTCACGTGGGGAGTTTGAGGGCTTTTTCAGCACATGCTGACTTTTACCTCAGAAATACTTTCATGCAGTGACTCACATTCATACTTTACAAGAGATTTCTTTGAATTTTCTACCAGGATGGGTAAACTACAACTTCTTTGCCCAGACCAAGGTCTCTATTGAACTCTGGGTTATCTCAAGAGAGTACATCACTTTGCCTGCACCTTACAGGGGAAGAATCAAACCAGATTCTTTATTCCAAGGCATCAAGAAACTCAGCACCAACATCAAAGCTCAGAGCCCATTTTACCTATAAGGATCCAGCTAACCCCAACATCAACACCTTCCTCACAGTGCAGATATGTTATACTTCCCGGTTCTCAAGTGCATCAACTTCACTGCACCCTTGTACTTCTGAATGATCTTGTCTTCTTTGAGTTCTCTCTCTCTCTCTCTCTCTCTCTCTCTCTCTCTCTCCTTGTCAAGCCCTCTTCAGTTTTTATTAAACTGGTTTTTACCCAGCATTCTATTAAATTCTTATTTCACTAGGGATGTGTCCATATTTCAATTATTTTACAGCAATTTATTCTTTTTTGTTGATAGATCTTAACACAATGTTGTATATTTTCTCCATTCACATTCAGGCTAATTTCCATTAATCTGGAAATATTCTAAAGGCAAGAAAATTGCTCCCTCACTCCTCCCTCTAAACAACAGTGTTCTTAGCTTCTCACACATATGTTGAATATCCATATGACTCCGGCTTATAGAAGTTAAACATATAAGAGACAATAATTAGAGTCTAACTCAAGCTATACTCAGAAGCTGTCAGCTATTCTTGGTTTTATAATGATTAGAAGATTCACTCTGCTTTGCTTTAATGACCTACCTACAAAATAATGGTATTAATAATTACTGTCTCATAAGAATTTTCAGCCACACAATTAAGACTATAAATTTGGGACTAAGAATGTATATAGACACTGTGAATAGTAGGTTTTGTGCTATTATCTTATGCCTTTGGGCTCTCTAGATTTTATGTCAACTTGACACAGGCTAGACTCGTTTGTGAAGAAAATACCAACTGAGCAACTACCTCGACAAGATTAGGTTTTGGACAAACTTGTGGGGGCATTTCTTGATTAATGATTAATGTTGGAGGGTCCAGCCCATGGGGAGGGTCCACCCTTGGTGGCAGTTTGGTCCTGGAAAGGTAAGCAACCTAAGCAAACCTTACAGAGCAAGCCAGTAGCTACACTCCTAAATGCCCTTTACACCAGCTCCTGTCTCCAGCCTCCTGCCAGATATAAGTTCCTGTTCTGGCTTCTCTTAGTGATTGGCTGTATAACAGGACCATATTCTGGAGGTATACGCATAAGTATATCATTGAATCTGCAAGTTGCTTTTGGTAATCAGGTTTTTCACAATATAAACCCTAGTTAAGACAGTCTTTATGTAAGGCTAGTTAATCATTCTGCTATTACACAAAGAAAATGCAAAATAGAAAGCACATAGAAACATGGATATTGAGTGCACATCAAAATTATAGAGCAGAATAAGGAAATGCACAGCATTCAGTACCTATATAAAATGCACATGTAAAAATAACACATATACTATGGCAATTCTCAGCTATCTAAAACTGTATGATAACATACTGGATAATTCTGAAAGAAATGAGACAGAAAAGAATGTGAAGTGTTTGAGAATATCAATCTAGAGGAAATATAAATAGAGAGCTAAAGAATATTATTACTCAAGTGGGAGGCGACTCCCTCTACTTGTTTGTGGGACAAAGACTGCAGCAGAGTATAAACCCACAGAGTACTCAGGGTAGGGTCTCAGGGAGGATTTGCAGCCCTAATTTACACACAGAGATCGAAGGCAGAGCAATTGCTATGTTTATGCAATAACAAAAGTTCACATCCTCAGACCAGTACAATGTGAGCAATTTCATTATGTAACCTGATATTTAGCTACAAAGCTGATCAAGTAAAATAAGGAAAAATCATCAGACAGCTGGACACACAAAAGACAGAATTGGCTCCAAGTGTGCTTACTGTTTCATAGACTCTCTAAACAAGCTCTTGCTTGCCCTGTAACTTCAGGCAATTTTTGACTCTTGCTTATGTTGACCTCGTAGGATACAAGCTAAAGATTCTACTTCCCCTGCCTCATGCAAGAGTGATTCTGTTTGCTCTGAGCAGGGATGGGTTTTCTCAACAATGTTGCATGCACGACTGTCTCATTGGAAGAGTCAGTAACCAGTGATCTCCCTAAAGGGTCAGAAGAATCATGATCGTGTAAATCAGAGCCAGAAATTGGAGCTCAGTGAGATTTTATTAGCAGCTTTAATTAAAATGAGTAGTTTTCTCCAAGTCCCTTCAGCAACCCTTAACACATAACTAGAAATATTTCAGACTTCCCTGGCTCCCTGATCTCCAATACAGACATGTGGTTTTCTCTGTGTTTCTGTTTGACTTAATTGGCAGTCCAAACTTTCATAGAATATCTGTATACAAAAATAAAAGCATCTAATACTGCTGGGGTCTTCTGCTCAGAGCAAACTTCCTTCCTGCAGTTGTTGCATTTGTCAATCATCCACCTGGAGAGCTGAGTTCAATGGCTAAATGTGGAAAAGGAAAAAAAAAAAACAGGAGACAAACTTTAAACAAAAAACTACATGGGAAGGAAAATAAGAGAACCTGTCCCCAGCACACTATCCTAGAAGAGTATCATAAGGAAGCCCTGGGCACAGAAAAGAAATGAAGAGTCTTAGCCAATAGGAAAGAAGGAATAAAAATAGGCATTGAAAACCAAGGATGAATCTATTCTTGTATTTTGTAAATAATTAAGCAAAACAAATTGTAGAACACCTGTATATGATTGCCAATGCATAGAGGAGACTTACTTGGGAGAGCTATAAGCAGGAGAACGTAAAATTGCTTGAAAGAAGATAAGTTTTCAAGAAGCCAAAATAGTGAAATTTCAGTGATGTCAGACTGCAGTAAGCAACTAGCACATCCTTCTTTACATTAAGCCGAATCAACATGAAGTGTTCAAAAATGGATCGAACTAACTCTCATAAAACAGAGAATTGAAACACAGAGTAACAAAACTGAGACAGAATTAAGCTACAGTAAATAAAAATGACATAAAATACATATTTTCAAAACATATTATTTCAGCAGCAGACTTGTCCAAGTATGCAATTCAAGTATGTGTTGTCTACAGAAATCTCATTTCACTTATACATGTGCTATGGGTTAAATAAAACAGGTAGAAGAGGTAAGCCGTAAGCCACGTAAAACAAAAATCCAAAGGCAGCAGTGACAGCTGTGTGGGATAAGAAGACTTCGGGATGAAAATATCAAAGATTAAGAAGAAAACTACATATTGATAAAGAGACCCAGCAACAAAACTTAAATGCTTATAAATGGAACCACAGGACTAAAGAAGTACAGTAAATACTTACAGAACAGAAAGTAGAGAGAGATCCGTCATTATAGCTCGTCTTAGTTAGGGTTTTACTGCCAAAGATAAGATGACTCTGAATCTGTAACATTCCAACTCTCCATAGTCAGGAAATTCCCTCTACCTAGGTGACTCTAATCTGTACCACATTGACCAAAAAATAGCCTGCACAGATATCTTCTCTTTATTCATTGATGTAGGATTTCTAGTTAAACCCAAAGGTGGCCCACTCCATATAGTGTTGCTAGCCAGTTTGCCTCAGGAACCCTCTGTCTCTGCCTCTGAAGTTTTGGAATCATGGGTGGCCACCATGCCCTTCTATACTTTTTAATGTTGGTCTTGGGTATCCAAACCATGAGAGAAGCAGTTTGCCCATTGAGCCACCTCGCAAGATCAACCAAATCAGTGTGAGGATATGCCATACTTACGGTCTTTTATTTCCAGTGGGTGGGGATCTGAAATCTATGCTCCATTTCCTCATTTGTTGGAAAATGTCAGTGTTACCCATGACAACCCTGACATGTTAATCACAGTGTTTCTCTCCTTTATTCTAGCATCTGTTTCACATTTCAGTAGTCCTCTGACCTCTGCTCTCAGTGTTTTCTCTTGATGTTTGCAAGCCTTGTATAGTTTTCCTTGCATCCAGAACTATCCCATCACATAATAGAAAGTATTCAGTGTGCATGTGAACTTACCTAGAACATTCGGTGCTTTTGAAATTTATTGTGGTTTCAAATCCCCTTGGTATTTGGTTTTTTATTTATTATTTTATTTATTTACATTCCAAATGTTGACCTCTCCCACTATCCCTTCCAGAGTTCTTCACTCCATCCCCCTTGCCTTCATCTCTGAGAAGATGAAGATGACCCTCCCTCTCACCCTGATCCCCCTTCCCTGGGGCATCAAGTCTCTACAAGATTAGGTATATCATTTCCCACCTAGGCCAGACAAAGCAATCCTTTGCTACTTATGTTCCAGGGACCTAGAACCATGCTCTTTGGTTTGTAGCTTAATCTCTGAGAGCTCCCAAGGGTCTGTGTTAGTTGATACTGTTGGATTTCTTATAGGGTTGCCATCCCCTTCAGCATCTTCAATCCTTCCCCTAACTCTTCCATAGGGTTCCCTGACTTCAGTCCAATGGTTTACTTTAAGTATCTGCATTTATCTAAGTCAACTGCTGGTAGAGACTCTCAGAGGACAGTCATGCTAGGCTTCTGTCAGCAACCACAACATAGCATCATTAATAGTGTCAGGGTTTGGTGCTTGCAAATGGGATGGATTCCAAGTGAGGATGGTCACTAGATAGCCTTTGCTTCAGTCTCTGCTCCATTTTTGTCCCTGTATTTCTTTTGGACAGGAATGATTCTGGGTCAAAAATTTGAAGGTGGGTTGGTGACACCATCCCTCCACTGGGAGCCCTGTCTATCTACTGGAGGTGGTCTCTTCAGGTTCCATCTCCCCAGTATTGGCATTTTGACTAAGGTGACCACCATTGAGTTATGGGAGACTCACATCTCAGGTCTCTTGAACCCCATTCATTCTCCTGGTCCTCTGGGATTCTCTCCTGTCTCTCCCATTACCTGATTCAGCCCTCCTTTCCCCTTCCACCTCCTCTCTCCCACACAGGTCCCTCTTTCCCTCTACCTCCTATGATTATTTTCTTCCCCCTTCTAAGTAGGATTAAAGCATCTTTACTTGGGCCTTCCTTGTTGTTAAATTTCTTAAGGTCTGTGTGTGTTTTATCATGGGTATTTTGTACTTGTTGGCTACTATTCACTTATCAGTGAGTACATAGTGTGCATGTCCTTTTGGATCTGGGTTACTTCACCCAGGATAATATTTTCTAGTTCCATCCATTTTTTCCAACATATCTATTGTTATCTAATGATACTCCTACATATAATGTGATCAGCTCTCTCTCTCTTTAGATTTCACTTTATCATATCAATAACAAATAGCTTTGTTTGTGAATACACTTTAAGTGAGCCAATAATCTAATCTGTTTTACAGATTGCAAGAAGTGGGTAAAAAAAAAACTTGTCTTGTGACTAATAGTGTAAGATTAAGATTAAATCTAACTGATAACATTATGCAAAGGGGGAGGCACCAGCCACGAGAGGCAATTAAGGGTAATTGTAATAGCTTCACTTCTGCCTATGAGGAAGGTGATGGAGATGATCTTATCTTGCCACTATACGTGGCTAGCTAGCTTGAGAAAATATGGCCACTGGCTTTAAATATAAGGCTGTATAAGGTGGCACAGAAGTGTCCTATAAGAAAAAGGGGATGCACAAGATGAGTAGCTTAGACTCCAAGTACTCATGGGATGAGTTAGAGAGTTATCAGCTCAAAAAAAAAAAAAGTCTGGTGTGATGAGAAATCAGGACTTTTGCGTTGAAGACTTTATGGAACTGAATTCTGAAGAGAAGAATATCATATGAGATGAAACAAAACAACAATGGAAGTAACAGAGCTCCAGTCATTTGAAAATAGCTTCACTTTGTGCACTAAGTTATAAGATGAGGTTCTGGAAGTTTGTAGAAAACACTTTGCCCAGAGCAGTAAATGAAGGAAAAAGCAGGACACACAATGGTGGATAAAGAAAGTGGGAGGACCAATTGGATTATTGAGTGTCCAACTGAATCCAGAGCCCACCTGCAAATGCAGAGGACTTCTTCAGACTGCACTAAGAAGCCTGAAAGCAAATCACTAGGGCACCACCTTGTCCAGAAGTGGTTATAAAATGGCTTGCCAAAACACTTCAACTCTTTGGGGTGTTATGTTAGCACTCTCAAAACAACTGTGGAGATGTAGCTGTACATATTTATGGAAAACTAAAGGTTGTTAACATATACAACACTAATGAGTAAGTTAGAAGATATATGAATGGAATCTCTATGAAGCTGTTAAATCTTTAAAAACAAAACAAATGCCTGATCTTATTATTCCCAGGTGTAAATTATCTCAATAAAAATAGTACATACTTTCTATAGTCATTATATACTAATTAAATTTTAATTTAAAATTTTATCAGTGGATATCTAATATATTCAAAATAAAAGTCAGACTCTGTGTTATGTGCTGAAATGTATATATGCATAACCCTGGGATATACTTGAACACTTATAGAGCCAGGTACTCTACCTTCATATGTATGTACAAAGCTTGTAGTTTCTTCCAAGTACAGGATTTACATCTAGTTATTACCCAATGTCTCAATAATTAGATCAACCTGCTTCTCAGAAGTCCACTCTGGCTCTGGACTATTTTTCTAGTTTTAATTCTCTTTCAAGACAAACATAGCCCAAGACTTCTTACAAGCTTCTCTTATCACTTGCCAATCATGCTCATTTTACATGAAATGTTCCTTCATGTCATTTCCTGAACATTCAAGTAACAGAGCCTGTCCATCTGCATTGATGGACCTCTCTTGCTGTATCTGTATGATAAAAGAAAATAGAAGTGCGACTGCATTGTGTTATTCTGAACCCCAAAAATCAAGAAGAAGGCACACAGACAAACACACATACACACATACAGACATCACACACACAGACCCACACATATATGCACACAAGCATGTGCACACATACATCCCCATACATATACACACATAGTGGGTGTGTGCAGAGAAAGGGACAGCTCAACATCTCATTTCAGTCCAAGGGAAGATCCAATCATAAACCCTTTTCATTCAATACCAGCGAGGAATACTGGTCAAGAGTTAAATTGGGACATTCTATATTTTTTGAGAGAAAAATATCTGTTAAATTTACAGTAATGTAAAAGAAACTGCTGATTCCGACCTTTGATTGTTCTCAGAGCTGTGATATCAGCTCTGAGTCTTCCTGACACATACTCTCTACATTGTCTTTGATGTGTACGTCTGTGTCTGTGCTAGGATCTGGAGCTTAAGCTCTGAGGACCTGGGAATCTCATGAAGCCTCACAGAGCTCCACCACAGCAAATGGGTTCTCTTCCTTCCCTCAGTTTGTCACAAGCTCACATGAGAGTGCTATTCCTGCTATCATTTAGCAAATTAGCTGCAGAGTTCAGACTAGATCTGCTTCTGACGCTGCTAACTGTGGGAGATGTTGAAAACTCCTCAAGCTCTATAGTCATTAGAGACGAGCCCTCACTTGACTTTCTCATGTTGTCCTCAATTCATGGTTGGTTGGTTGGTTGGTTGGTTGGTTGGTTGGTTGGTTTAGTAAAGAGAATTTATTTGGAAAGGACTGTATAAGTAGGGTATAAAAAGCATGATTCTAACACATTTTGAATATTAACAAATTTAAAAAGTTCGAAACTACAGAAAAGGTAGACACCCAAACCCAGCTTATAGCCACAATAGTACAAACAAGTAGAACCCAGAATTCTTTCATGCAAATAAGTATTAAGGCAATGTTTACCAAGCAGGGCACAACAAATATTTTCAAAATTTACATTAAAATCTGTACATGAATGGAAAAATAAATTAGTTCATTTACAAGTGTTTTATAGGTTACAATAGGCTATAACTTAGTCTTGTTATGCATAAAGTTTGTAGTACATAATATATTTTTACATAAGATTTAATATTAGAAGACTCTAAACATGAACAAAGCTTGGACCTGACAGGAATGATGCAATCAAGAGAGTGTAAGGCAGCTTGCAGTGAGTGACGTGTGTGAGGAAAGGGAGTCCTAAGGTGGGACAGTAAACACTAGGAATGATTTCATCAGGACTCACAGAATTAACAAGAACGCCCTTCACTTGAGTTAAAATACCAAGAGTTCACTTAACTCAAACACAGTGGGTAAAAGTGACAAAGTATTCAGTTAATTATGTTTTCTATTACCATGTGTGCATGTGTGTATGTGTGTGTGTATATGCACGTGTATTGTGTGTGTGTGTGCATGAACTGAGTAATTAGAACGATAGATTCTAGTGTACCCACTCCATATAATAATTCTACCACACTTAACTATTTCCTCTATATCATATTGCTGCTTCTCTCTCTGCCTTCATCTGTTCAGCTCTTTTGCACAAATAATCATTGTAACAAACTCAAGAAGTAACAGTAACACTTTTGCAAAATTACTTTTATTTAGTGTGTGTGTGTGTGTGTTCATACATTTACCTCAGTATGTTTAAGGAAGTCAGAGGACAACTTCTGGAGATCAATTATCTCCTTCCAATACTGTGGGCAGGTTCCAGGGATCAATAACATTGCCAGGTTTGTTAGAGAGTACTTTTACCCACTGAGTCATCTCAGCCCCAGAGTGACTTTCTTTAACATAAAAATTCTATCAAGAATGGTAGTCTATTATTATAGTACACATTCATTAGACACCAGCTACTTTAGAAACCCTTAAATCCCAGGGGCTACCCTCTACCCAAGCTTGTACTGAAGCTCCCCTCATTGGTTCCTCTCTTTGCATTTGTTTTCAGTCATGTGTACAAATAGCCACATTTAATTCCCACAGGAGCAAAGGATGGATCTCTGCAAGAAACGGGAATTCTTTTTATTTCAATTTTTAACATATAATAAATATGCAATAAATATTTCAGTGTGATTTCAATTTTATAGCAAAATAAAATTTAAAACATAAAGCACATATAATTCATTGCAGATCCTAAGGCCTCAACCAATTCAATTCACAAGAGCCGTAGGAACCTCCATTTCGAGATACATTTTATACCTGGGAAATGAATCCGAATTTAAGATTGTAGGATGATTCACATCATAGTTCTTCCTCATCTGCTCATTTCTACTAGCTATCAGGATTGATTATCCTAAAAAAAGCTCATTTATGCTGTGTGAAAGACAGCATGGCAAAAGAAAAGACTTGGCCAATGTTTGCTGATACATTGTCCATATTACACAAACCCTTAAGTGGGAATTTCATCTCCAGTAGCCACTTATGTTTATGATTCGCGTGGAACCCCTAATGAGCTGAGACACTCCTAGGAAAACATTATCTTCACTCAAGCATATGTCTGTCCCAATCTTTCATCTGCTTCCTGAAATAAGATTCTGTCCAAACAAATAATCACTGTGCTAAGATGGTGATTTGGACACTAATTACATGGAAAAGCTTCTGCTCTATAATTAAATAGATGCTCTTTATTTATCTATCACATGAGTTCAGAGATAGCTGGGAGAAAATGCCAATTTCTGAGACAAGGCACTACAAAATTTCAGTGTAAAATCTGTTTCCTACACAAAAAAAAAATAGAACCAGAGGATCAGGGGGTTTTGTTTTCTTTTTCTTTTTCTTTTCTTTCTGATACTTTTAAAGTGAAATTACATCAGTTAGCTCCAGTCCTTCTCTGTGTAGTTTTTGTTTGGATTACCTATTCATTGATGTGAGTAGGGTATTCAAGTCTCCTACTGTGTGTCAGAGTCAATAGGTAATTTAAGATATAGTAGTAGTAGTTTTTAAAAAGGTGGGTGCCCTTGTGTTTGGGGCATAGATGATAAGAATTAAAATGTCATCTTGATGTATTTTTGATGAGTATGTAATGTCCTTCCCTATCTCTTCTGAAAAGTTATGTTTTGAAGTCTATTTTGTCAGATATTAAAATGACAATAACAACTTGATTTTTAGATCCATTTTCTTAAACTATCTTTACCTAAAAAAGATATTTATCCTTAGCGTTGAGGTGTGTTCCTGGAGGATAGATACTGTTTCCACATCCACCCTGTTAGTCTGTGACTTTTTACTAGGGAATTGAGATCATTGATATTGGGAGATATCAGTGACCAATGATCATTGATTCCTGCTGTGTAGCTGTTGTTGTTGTTGTTGTTGCTGCTGCTGCTGCTGTTGTTATCTGTTTCCTTTCTTCTGATCTTGCTGGTCTAGGATTATTATTTTCCTTTATTTTCTTGGATGCAATTAACCTATTTAGGTTGGACTTCTCATTCTAGTACCCTCTGCAATGCTGTATTTGTAGATAAATATCATTTAAATTTGGATTTATTATGGAATATCTTATTTTCTCTATCTCTGGTAATTGAAAGTTTTGCTGGATATGGTAGTCTGGCCTAACATTTATAATCTCTCAGAGTGTATAGTATATCTCTCCAGGTCCTTCTGACTTTTATAGTCTCCACTAAGAAATCAGGTGTAATTCCAATAGGTCAATTTGAATATATGACTTGTTCTATTTTCTCTTGCATCTTTTAACAATTTTCTTTGCTCGGTATGTTTAGTGTTTTGATTATTACGTGATGAGGGAACTCTGTTTTCTAGTATATTTGGTGTTTTGTATGCATCTTTTCCTTTGACAGCTATCTCCTTTTTTTTTTTTTTTTTTTTTTTTTTTTGAGACAGGGTTTCTCTGTATAGCCTTGGCTGAAATCTGCCTGCCTCTGCCTGCCAAGTGCTGGGATTAAATGCGTGTGCCACCACGCCCAACTGCCATCTCCTTCTTTAGCTCAGATAAATTTCCTCTATGTTCTAGTTGAAAATATTTCTTGTGCTTTTCAACTTGAATTCTTCTCCTTCCTCTATTCCAATTATTATTAAATTTTGTGTTTTCAGAGTGTCCCAGATTTCCTGGCTGATTTGTGTCAGGAATATTTTTATATTTAACATGTTCTTTGTTTGATGTTTGTTTTATTTTTCTATCCTACCTTCAACACCTGAGGCTCTCTGTTCCATCTCTTAAATTTTGTTGGTGGACCTTGCCTCTGTGGTTTCTGTTCAAGTTTCTAAATGTTTATTCCCATATTTCTTTAATTTAGGATGTTTATGTTGACTCTATTACCACATTCTTGGCTTAATCAGCTGTAGGAGTAACCAACCAATAACTGATTTGACTAGATTCCATGCGATGGAACCCATGCCCAACACTGCATGTGTGACTAAGGACCTCAAAGTAGATAGCCCAGGAACCTAAAATAAAACAATATAATATTTGTCTTAAGAGATGATAGATAGATAGATAGATAGATAGATAGATAGATAGATAGGAAAATGTGGCCATAAAATAACACATAATATAATATTCTGCTATACTCATAGATCAGTGCTCTATTCAACCATATTATTAGAGAAACTTCCTCCTACAGCAGATGGGAAAAAATGTAGAGAGCTCAGCCAGACATTATACAGAGAGGAGAGAGAGAGAGAGAGAGAGAGAGAGAGAGAGAGAGAGAGAGAGAGAGAGAGAGAGACCCGAGACCCTCAGGAAACTCCACAGAGAAGGATGGTAAATTGGAGGATATCATCCTGAGTGATGTAACCCAATCACAAAAGAAGTCATTAGATATGCACTCATTGATAAGTGGATATTAGCCAGAAACATAGAACACCCAAGATACAATTTATAAAACACAAGAAAATCAAGAAGAGGGGAGACCAGTGGGTGGATACTTCATTCCTCCTTAGAATAGGGAACAAAATACCCATGAAAGGAGTTACAGAGACAAAGATTGGAGATAAGACAAAAGGATGGACTATCCAGAGACTACCCCACCCAGAGATCCATCCCATAATCAGCCACCAAACCCAAACACTATTGCATATGCCAGAAAGATTTTGCAAAAGGGACCCTGTTATAGCTGTCTCCGATGAGGCTATGCCAGTGCCTGGCAAATACAGAAGTGGATGCTCACTGTCATCTATAAGATGGAACACAGGGCCCCCAATGGAGAAGCTAGAGAAAGCACCCAAGGAACTGAAAGGGTCTGCAACCCTATAGGTGGGACAACAATATGAACTAACCAGTACCCCCAGAGATCATATCTCTAGCTGCATATGTAGCAGAAGATGGCCTAGTCAGCCATCACTGGGAAGAGATGCCCCTTGGTATTGCAAACTTTATATGCCCCAGTACAGGGGAACGCCAAGGACAAGAAGTGGGAGTGGGTGGGTAGGGGAACAGCGCCTAGGGAACTTTCAGGATAGCATTTGAAATGTATATAAAGAAAATATCAAGTAAAATAAAGAAAGAAAGAAAGAAAGAAAAAAAAGATTTTAAGAAGGTGGGGCTGGAGAATACCAGTAGAACAAGGCCCTCTAAATTAACTGAGCAAAGCTCAAATGAAGTCACAGAAACAGAAGCAACAAGCACAGGGACTGCATGTTGGTCTCTGCATTAGGTCCTCTGCATACATAATGGCTTCCAATTTAGTGCTTTTATGGGATTCCTGAGTGTGAAAACAAGTGGGTCTCTAATGTTGTTCCTTCTTTTGGAATCTTTTCCTTCTATTGATTGCCTTGTCTAAGTTTATTATGATGGGTTTTGTTTATCTTCTATTTATTATGTTATGTTAAAATTATGAATGAATGAATGAATAAGTGAATGAATGAAAATCTAGCAATGATAGAAAAGGTTAGCAACTGAACTGTTACTTACGCTTACTCAAAGAGAAAACCATTTTTTCTCCACTGGAGCATGTTAGGGCAGGCCGTATGTTCAGGAATAGTAGACCAATATATAATGGACTTCACAGAGTTTTGGTGTTTTGTTTTGTTTTCATTTTGGTGTGTGTGTGTCTGTGTGTGTGTGTTCTATTATTTGCTTATACTTTGGTTCCTTTGTGGTGAGAAGTGGTATTTTATTTCATTTTCTTGATTTGGGGAGAGGGGGTTGTTTTTTAAATAGGTCATTGTTGTTTGAGAAGTAATTTAAAGTTAAATTGGTATGGAGAGGGGAAACATCTGGAAGGACCCAAGAGTGAGAAAGAATATAATCAATACATAATAAAATTAAAATTGTTTTAAATAATAAAAATATAATAACATAAAAAGCAGCAGTAATTCTTACTTTAGAATACAATATTCTTGGAAGTTCAGTCAGTATTTAGAACTAAACTTTCTGCTTTTTCTTATTATGAGTCACTGTGCTGTTTGCACCTACGGATTTGCTGAGGTCAAGATGGAGTCTCTGCCCTCCAGGAGTAGTTAAGATAATTGCACAAACATATCTAAAGTTTTAATAAGATCTACATGTGATTTATAAATGCCATTGGCATACATTGATGAACTGAGTTGATGCAACTGAATGACAGGGACTTGAGTCAAACTTTCAGGAATGACATGTTTTATAGCACTACAAGGAAAGCTTTAGTCCCAGCAAAGAGAGGTATTGAAGAAAGGGTCTTTAGAAAATGCCAAGGATGAATATCCCCCTTTCTTTGCTTCTTCTTATTTAATCCCCCTTCTATTTAAAAAAAAAAAAAAAAAAAAAAAAAAAAAAAAAAAAAAAGCTCCAATATATCCTGGAGTCGCTCATGCCTTTAATCCCAGCACTTGGGAGGCAGAGGAAGGTGGATTTCTGAGTTTGAGGCCAGCCTGGTCTACAAAGTGAGTTCTAGGACAGCCAGGGCTATACAGAGAAACCCTGTCTCAAAAAAAAGGAAAGAAAGAAAGAAAGAAAGAAAGAAAGAAAGAAAGAAAGAAAGAAAGAAAGAAAGGAAGAAAGAAAGGAAGGATGGAAGAGAGAAGAGAAGAAGAGAAGAGAAGAGAAGAGAAGAGAAGAGAAGAGAAGAGAAGAGAAGAGAAGAGAAGAGAAGAGAAGAGAAAAAAAGAAAAGAAAAGAAAAGAAAAGAAAAGAAAAGAAAAGAAAAGAAAAGAAAAGAAAAGATCCCAATTTCAAGATTGTACTATTTCTTGGCTTTGAAGAACTCAGTGATATACACCCATCACTTCATTCCATTGTCTGATTCTCAGTAGTCATTTGAGGATCTGAATATGCAGGATTGATCAGGACTTAGTCAACAACTTAGTCATCATCCTGAACTCAAGAACAATCACCTTTCCTCTACAGAGACCATAAAGAAGCCATCACAGAAATAAAAAGCATAAATAAAGAGCTGGTACAGATGCATAGTTGATGGCATCATTTGAGGCTACATAGAAAGATTGCATAGAAATAGCCACTTCCCAATTAAATGATGTTTTTCTGCCCAAAGTAAATTATGTATGGTGCTTTGCTACTTTTACAGTAAGTGTTCAAACTGAGTAAGTGAATTAAGTCTGTAAATAAATATGTTGAAATTGGATATTATGTATCACTCTTACAATCCCAGTATTTGAAAAACTGAGGCAGGCTATCTTGGGCTACAGGGTAAATTTCAATGCAACCTAAGCTACA
Organism: Mus caroli; assembly: GCF_978045245.1. Lineage (NCBI taxonomy): Eukaryota > Metazoa > Chordata > Mammalia > Rodentia > Muridae > Mus > Mus caroli. Next base: position 9,015,325 of record NW_028227275.1, on the reverse strand, counting down.
CAGTGAGTCCTTGATTAATATAAAAAAGAAAGAAAGAAGGGAAATGAAAGCCTCAGCATTTAGAATTAATATCTCCCAGGGATTAGACAATTTAATACTGTTAAAACATTATGAATAACTGTTAGCATAAGCATTTTGATGCTGTCAAGAATAGGAATTGACTTCCAGTGCCATAAGCCACTAGATACACTCCTGTGGAAAGATATCCAGTGAAAATTGAAAGTGTCACCGTGTAAACCCCAACATGCTTTGTTTTTCTGGTGACCTGATGCAGGAGCCAAAATTTTCACCCAGCCTATTTCTATTGTGTCACAACAAATATTAAAAAATATCACATTGTTGGGTCCCTATATGCTAAGTACTAGACTATGTCTACTACCCACATAGTTCCATCAGGCCCCCATCAAAGAATTTTGGGTCATGGTTTATTTCATCATTAGACATATAAGAAAATTGGGTTTATATGTAGTAATTAATGTTCAACTTCTCATTGTGGCACTCAACTTCAGCAAAACTTGATTTCAAATTTCAGTCTCAGGCATCAGGTCCTCTAGCAATCTTGAGTTAGCAGCAGGTGACTTAGCTGATACTGAGTAAGGACTGTTGATTGACTTAATAGGATGCTTGTCCTTGTGCTTTAACTTGTGTGGAGACAACCACAACTTTGTGCACGCTATTGTGGCTTTTCTGATGTTCAGAAAACTCCAGGTTCATCAGCAAGGACAATTGATTGTGATCAAACGATCTAGAGTTTCGGTCAACAGGTATTTATTCTGAAATATGTTTCTTCTATTGGTTGTGGCCAGATGACTCCCCCCCACACACACACAAGATACTAGGGACACACCATCCAAAGAGTACTCTTGGAGGGACCCATGGCTCCAGATGCATATGTAGCAGAGGATGGCCTTGTTGGTCATCAATGGGAGGAGAGCCCTTGTTCTTGTGAAGGCTCAATGCACCAGTGTAGGGGAATGCCAGGACAGGGAAGCAGGAGTGAGTGGGTTGGTGAGCAAGGAGAGGAGGGTTGGGATAGGGGGTTTTCAGAGGGGAAACTGGGAAAGGGGGTAACATTTGAAATGTAAATAAAGGAAATACCTAATTAAAAAAACTAAAAAAAAAAAATTGAAAGGAAAGTAAATTTATTCTTTTTAATAGCTGAGTAGTACGCCATTGTGTAAATAAATGTACCACATTTTTGTATCCTTTCCTCTGTTGAGGGACATCTGGGTTCTTTCCTGCTTCTGGCTATTATAAATAAGGCTGCTATGAACATAGTGGAGGATGTGTCCTTCTTACCAGTTGGGACATCTTCTGGATATATGCCCAGGAGAGGTATTGCGGGATCCTCTGGTAGTACTATGTCCAATTTTCTGAGGAACCGCCAGACTGATTTCCAGAGTGGTTGTAAGAGGAACTGATCCTGCAAATTTCTTTGTGTTCATGTTCAGAAATGCAATCAACATGGCCTAGCACTGCTATATGCATATAACAAAAATAATAGCTCTTACTTCAACATTCCCTATAATGTTATTTTTCTTAACTTTATGGGTGAAGTGGGAGGAAACACATATTTAATATTTTAACATGTCTTTGAAATATTAGCGATCTTGTAGTTATGGTTACCTGCTGACACATTCAATTTTAATGGAAGTTATAAAATCAGTGTTATGATCAAGTTTTGATAAATTCACTTAACCTTCCATATTATCATAATTCTGTCATTTATACAAATATGATAAAGACTCATACTGGTTGAAATAAATAAAAATATTCATGCTAGTTAAACAAAACTTTGGTAGAGAGAGAGAGGAGAGAGAGAGAGAGAGAGAGAGAGAGAGAGAGAGAGAGAGAGAGAGAGAGAGATGATGATGATGATGATGATGTGAAGAGAGATGAACTATGCTCCTGGTTCTCAGGGGGCAGAGAAATCTATAGCATAGTAAAGGCTTCAGTTGTGTCCAAGTTAAAGTGTGTGGCAGTCCCAAAGTCAACCCTGCAGCTCTCACTGAGCCCTTGCTGTGCAGTTGTATGCTAGAGAAATAGAAAGAGCTTCTTCAGTGAAGGAAATGAGCTACAGTGAGTTGAAGTTTAATTCTTTAATTTTCTTGATCCAATGACAGCACGCTCAGACCATTTGAGATAGATATTAACATCTTTGAGGGGTAAGGAAAATGTGGTACAGAGGGCTAAGCAGCATCTCCCACTCACTAAAGGAGAACTTTCACAGCCAGAATTTAGCGTCTTGAAATCATGCCTTCAGATTGCATTTCTTTCTACATTGTCTCTTACTTACTGTGCTGGCAGTGATATCAAAATAACACACACACACACACACACACACACACTCCATAGTTACTTATAAAATTCAATCCTATAAAAGTTCCTTATAAACAATTTTTGATCTAGCCAAAATTTTCAAAGTATGGATTTATATCAATTTATTGACCACAGAGCAGCTTTAAATTAAAACCATGAATATAAGAAGAAAATATGAGGTAACACAACAAGAAATTTGCTATAACCCCTATCCTGAAGGAGTCTGTGATCTAATTGAAGAGGCAGAAATATATATAAGGAAAAATGGGAATAATATAAACTACAAAAGATGAATCGTACAGGAAAACAAAGCAAACTATATTGGTGAATGATTTTTCCCTAATGTTTCTTTTTCTAACCATAGAAGGAATACAAGGGGCAGCAGGGTGGTTCGGCATAGGAAAGCGCTTATTGCAATGCAAGGCAGAATCTGTAGAACTTCAGCTGGATCCCTGGAACCCACCGAGAAAGGAGAGAACTGACTTCTACAAGTTGCCCTTTGACCTCGGCACACCTTACAACAAGCACATCCATGCTCATGCAAATATCCTACACCCACAGTAAATGTAATATATATTTTTCATATACATCCTAAACATAAAATAACAACAATCAATATTTTTAAGGAATTATTTGGGTAAGGACTTTTACCTAGGGAAGACTGTTATTCCCACTTGTACCGTTCCTTAGATCAATATCCAATATTTAGAGATCATCCCTGAAATCTTTTATATACAAATAACTTTATATGGATGAAGCAGGTTACATTTACATATTTAGTAAAATATATTGTATAAAATATGTTATATAACATATAGTGTATAACAATACACACATTGTATTTTATCTAACATATAATATCATATATGTGCAATATATAGTACTAAATATATAAATGCAATATATATATATATATATATATATATATATAGAGAGAGAGAGAGAGAGAGAGAGAGAGAGAGAGAGAGAGAGAGTGCACCTGTGAGTCTGAGGAAAGGAAAGGAACAGCACGTGAAAGAGTTGAAGGGAGGTAAAAAAGGAGGGAAATGATGTCATTTTACTTCAATCAATCAATCAATAATAGCAACTAAAATCTATTATATAAAATTCAAGCCATACAGAAAAGTGAGAACAAAACTATGAAACCATCTCTATTCTCTCAGTGCCAGTAGTTGCTTTTTTTTCTACTTTAGATATTTGTGGACTTACAAACAAGGAGTCTTTCTTATCATCTCTGTGCTGCCCTAATGAGTCTACTCTAGACTCACAGAGGGTTTGATGTTTGCCCAGAGTGTAAATAGAAAAATGGATGCAGTGCATGTGAATGCCTGAAATCTCAGTCCCACAGATGTATAAATGGGAGTAAGGCAGCCATGAATTTCTCTGAGTTTCATAAGCCTTATGAAAGTAAAATACCAAGTTTTGCCTCTGAGAATCAATTCAGGTGGTGCAGTGTGAGACACAGTGAAGGGAAAGCACACAAGGAGCATGAGCCGGAGTCAGAGAGCAGAAAAGAGCACCCATAAGCCATGCTCTGCTAACCCTGTGGCAGCAGAGACACCCATTTGAATGTCCATCACTCTCAGTCTTTTCTCCCATCAATTAATGGATGTTGTGATTTATGAGAGGACTAATGATGCTTGGTGACTGATTCTGTCTCCCCTGTAGTGATTGAGATGAATAGAGGGAGCTTTCTTATCACTACAAAGTTTGATTTTCAACAATCCATAATCCAAGGGGTGGAGATGAGATCAAGTTCGTCCCTGCCATGAACAATTTGGAAATTAAGCTTCATTGGCTGGTGTCTATTTGCCTGGATTGTTATAAGCAACATGTTGGAATTGCTTACACATACTGAATTTATTTGGGACCAATTTTCACATCAGAAATGGGATGGCAATGGATAGGGGCAGCTCGTGGGTTCACATGGCTTTGAACTCCTTACATCAAATTGGTTCTCTGTTAGGATTAAGAATATCCAAGATGGCCTCAAATTTAGGGGCATCTGGATAATATCTAGATCAAAGCTACACAATATTTTGAGTAAGCCCACATGGATTCTTTGGTAATCCATGCTAAAGAGCAGCTTTGATATCTCATGGTAAACCAAAGCAGGCAGATGGTGGGGGCCAGTGATTAGGGAATCATACACACACACACACACACACACACACACAGAGAGAGAGAGAGAGAGAGAGAGAGAGAGAGAGAGAGAGAGAGAGAGAGAGAATAGTTGAAACAAAGAAGTTCTTACAACTTCCCACAAACACATGTTTACATACATGCAGACAGACAGATAGACAGGTAAACACATATGCATTCATATACTGCATGGCTGAAGCATATGCACATACAGATATACACATATGGGCCCAGGTTAATTGATTTTATAGGTTTTCTTGTGGTTTCCTTGACACCTCTGGTTCCTCAAATCCTTCTCCTCCTCTCCCTGATCTCAGCTCAAAGTTTGGCTGTGGGTCTCTGTAGCTGTTTCCATTGGCTGCTGGGTGAAGCCTCTCAGAAAACAGCTATGCTAGCCTCCTGTCTGCAAGTATTAGAGAAAGTATCATTCATAGTGTCTGGGTGGGCTTGTTCTCATTGTATGGGTCTTAAATCGAGCAAGGTATGGGTTGCCTGTTCATTCAATTTCTGCTCCATCTTGATACCTGCACATCTTGTAGGCAGGACAAACTGTGAGACCAACATTTTGTGGGTGATTTGAAAACTATATATATCTATTGGATGGAACACAGGTCCCCTAATGGAGGAGCTAGAGAAATTATCCAAGGATCTGAAGGGGTCTGCAACCCTATAGGTGGAACAACAATATGAACTAACCAGTACCCCCAGAGCTCCTATCTCTAGCTGCATATGTAGCAGAAGATGGCCTAATCGGCCATCATTAGGATGAGAGGCCCCTTGGTATTACAAACTTTATATGCCCCAGTAGAGGGGAATGCCAGGACCAAGAAGTGGGAGTGGGTGGGTAGGAGAGCAGGGCAGGGGGAGGGTATAGGGGACTTTTGGGATAGCACTTGAAATGTAAATGAAGAAAATATCTAATAAAAAAAAGAAAGAAAAAATCTGTATACACTAAATCTGATAAAGGCAAACGTATGGAATAGCCTTAAATGCATAGACACAGGAGACAACTTCCAGAACAGAATACCAACAGCTCAGGCACTAAGATAATAAAGTTAATAAATGGGGAAAACTTTTATATGGCAAAAGACACCATTAATAGGAAAAAATAGCAGCCTACCAAATGAGAAAAGATCTTCACCAACCCTACATCTGTCAGTGGGCTTATAATCAAAATGTATAAAGAGCTAAAGAAATTAGAGACCAATGAACCAAAGAAATTTATTAAAAATGAGGTACAGATCTAAACAGAGAATTCTCAGAGAAATATCTAATGGCCAAGAAGCATTTAAAGAAATGTTCAGACTACCTCACCTGGGGATCTATCCCATATACAGTCACCAAACCCAGACACTATTGTGGATGCCAAGAAGTGCTTGCTGACAGGAGCCTGAGATAGCTGTCTCCTAAGAGACTTTACCAGTGCCTGACAAATACAGAGATGAATGCTCTCAGCCAACCATTGGACTGAGCGCAGGGTCCCCAATGGAGGAGCTAGAGAAAGACCTCAAGGAGCTGAAGGGGTTGGCAGCCCCATAGGAGGAACAGTATAAACCAACCAGTACCCCCAGAGTTCTCAGGGACTAAACCACCAACCATAGAGTACACATGGAGGGACCCTTGGCTCCAGTCACATGGAGCAGAGGATGGCCTTGTTGGTCATCAATGGGAGGGGAGGCCCTTGGTCCTGTGAAGGCTTGATGTCCCAGTGTAGGGGAATGCCAGGACCAGGAAGCAGGATTGGTGGGTTGGTGAGTAGAGGGAGGGGGTGGGGATAGAGGGGTTTTGGAGGGGAAACCAGGAAAGGGGATAACATTTGAAATGTAAGTAAAGAAAATATCTAATTAAAAAAAGAGAAAGAAATGCTCAACATCCTTAGTCATCAGCAAAATGCAAATCCAAAAGACCCTGAGATTCTACCTTATATGCATCAGAACAGCCACACACAAAAACTCAACTGACAGCACAGTTGGCAAGGATGGGGAGCAAGTGAAACACTCCTCTAATTCTGGTGGGAGTGCAAACTTGTAAAACCACATGGGAAAGCAACTTGGTGGTTTCTCGGAAAATTGGGAATAATTCTACCTCAGGAACCAGTTATACCATTCTTGTGCATATAACCAAAAGATGATCCACCATACAACAAGGACACTTGCTCAATCATCTATGTTCATAGCAGCTTTATTAGTAATAGCCAGACACTGGAAACAACCTAGGTATTCCTCAAATGAAGAATAGATAAAGATAATTTGTACACTTATGCAATCTAATATCATACCACTATTAAAAACAAGGATATCATGAAATTTGCAGATTTAACTAGAAATAAAGAGATGTAACTAGAAAATATCATCCCAAGAGAGATAAAGCAAGTGTTCTTTTGTAGTGCTTAAGATTTGTAGCTTCGTAAATTATACTTATCAAGGTAATATTTTTAAGTCTAATGATGGGTCACATGAATTTATAAAATATTTTTTCAACTTTCATATAAAACTTTCTTCCAATATCTTGACTTTGTCTAGGACTTTGGAAAACGTTTAGGAGAAAGAAAAGCTAGCAAATAATTACTGTAATTATGACCAAACTTAAAATACCCTTTCAAGGCAGCAAATGGAACACCGTCTTTTATAATGGTACAAATGGAATATGCTCTCAAGCATGCTGTGCAGTTTTCCTATTATTGAAAATAGATATTTTTCTTACATAGTGTGTTCTTATTATGGTTTCTTCTCCTCTATTCCTCCTAATTCCTTCTTACCTCCTCATTAGAAAACAAACAGCCTTCTAAGGAATGATAATAACAAAATAAAATAAGATAAACAAGAACTAACATAGGAAAATAGGACAAAACAGACAGAAGGAAAAGAACCCAAGAAAAGGCACAAGAAATTGATGGAGATGCAGAGAGCACTCATTTGCACTTTCAGAAATCCCATTAAAACTGGAAGCTATAAAATACATGTAAAGAAACTGTAGGGTAAAATGAGAAAAAAAATATTTTTTTTTATTAAAAAGAGAAAATCCTTGACACATTATCAGGCGAGGGACCTCTAAAGATGCCTATCTATGAGTTCATTTGGTGTTGGCAATTCATTACTGGCCTTCTGGTCTAAGCTTAAGAGTGGTTTGTTTCCCCAAGTGAGACTCCAAGTGTTTTTAATTGCTGAGACATATATCCAGCCCTTATTTCCTACTCTCAATATTCTTCAATCTACATCACCTACAAACTGTGCATTAAATAGTCAGTAGAATGCACATCTGTCTCTCTAAACTTATCTTTTATGAAAGTAATTTTATGAACTTCAATATAAACTCATTTTACTCTGTTTACTATTTATTAGTAATGAATAGGAAGAGAATCCTTATTTGAAGAATGAAATTCACAAACTCCACGCGGTGATTTTTAGCAAATTTATGTATGTTTATAGGTGAGATATTTTATTATAATATTTTTGTTTTTTTTCTTCTTTTCTTTTTTCTTTATTTTTTGTTGTCTTTTTTATTCTAATGTTTTTATTATATATTTTCTTTATATACATTTCAAATGCTATCCTGAAAGTTCCCTATACCCTCCCCCTGCCCTGCTCCCCTACCCACCCACTCCCACTTCTTGGCCCTGGCATTCCTCTGTACTGAGACATATAAAGTTTGCAGTACCAAGGGGCCTCTCTTTCCACTGATGGCCAATTAGGCCATCTTCTGCTACATATGCAGCTAGAGACACGAGCTCTGGGGGTACTGGTTAGTTCATATTTTTGTTCCACCTGTAGGGTTGCAGACCCCTTCAGCTCCTTGGGTGCTTTCTCTAGCTTCTCCATTTTAGGGAAGGGAGAGAGAGGAAGAGAGAGAGAGAGAGAGAGAGAGAGAGAGAGAGAGAGAGAGAGAGCGAGCAGAGTTCTATACAGTAAGTCATGGGTATATTCAACTTTTTAGTCTAAGGACTTTTAAAAGACTTACAGTTGAAAATAAGATAAGGAATGTGAGGGGGATGAATTGAACATTACATTTGTCCCAACCAGGTGTCCAGGTTCCTCCTTCAGATTCAATCAGGTTCTATTGTGTAGTTCTTGGTAAGGGTGAAAGATGACAAGGAGTTGGGAACTACAACTCTCTCCTGGCATCCTGGCCTTCAGTGTGGATAAACTAATTTCTAAGAACTATTTCTTGCAATCCTTGCCATACCTGACTGGTTTCAAGCTCCTGTATTCATTATTACTATTTCCTTCTTTTCTGTGAGTAGATAGTATACATCACATGATCTATTCTGTCTATTAATTGATGAGCACATAAGTTCTCTGCCCTTTAGATTGTTGTAGATAGTTCTGCTGTGAACATTTATAGCTATGTCTTTATGCCATGAATGTGTTTTCATGTGTTTTGTGTAAGTAATAGTTGTCAGGTGTATTAATTACTAACACGTTGTGAAGAGTTGTACCATTTTATATCTCCACCACAAATAAAGAAGATATTGAATGCAAAAAGAAAGAGAATCCTTTAATAAGAAGCATATCTTTAAATATAAATGATAAATTATAGTTTTTATCCATCTGTACAAAAACAGAATTGGCATCCAATAAATAAATAAATAAATAAAACTGAACTTGCTTTTTCCTCACATTTATATAAGAGGAAAACAACTTAATTTACTGTGTTGAGATTCATAGCCAGTTTCCTGTGAAACTGTATTAGTCACTTTTTAATTTTTTAATAAACATATATGTATTATTGGTTTTGTGCATGGCTCTGACTAAAGTAGTTGACAGAGACAACTCACAGGAGGAAAGGTTTGTTTGACACATTGCTTCAGAGGGTATATCCCAAGTGGTAAGGGTTTTTTCAAAGAATTCGCAACCACCCTTGATGGCTAGAAATGGTTCAATCCACCTCAGTGTGAGTATATGCTAGGACCAGTTTCCATGGTAACAGACCAAGAAACAAAGAATGCAAATGGAACCAGGGGTACCATGGTAACTGTCTTCATATATTTATCTATTTTCTTTACACCCTAATCTAGGTCCCACTCCTCCCTTTCCCTCACAAAGCTCTCCTCCCCCCCCTTCCCCTTCCCTGAGAAAGAAGAGGTCCCCCTTGGTATCACTCCATCCTTACATATCAAGTCACTGCAGGAATAGACACATCCTCTCCCACTGAGACCAGACAAGGTAGCTCAGTTAGGGGAACTGGATCCACATGCAGGCAGTAGACTCAGGGACAAGTCCCTCTCCAGTTGTTGGGGGACCCAAGATGAATATCTAATATCTGCTACATATGTGTGTGGGGGGGGGCTAGTTCCAGTGGATGCTCACTCTTTGGTTGCTGGTTCAGTTGCTGAGATCCTCCAATGTTCCAAATTAGTTGACTCTGTTGGTCTTCCTGGGGAGTCTCTATCCCTTTCTGGTCTCCCAGGTCTTCCCCCAACTCAACCACAAGGCTCCTTGATCCCCATCTAATATTTGGCTGTGTATCTCTATGTCTATTTCTATTGGATGCTGGGTGGAGCCTCTCAGAGTAGAGTTATGTTAGGATCGTGTCTGCAAGCAAAACAATATCCTGTAATAATGTCAGAGGTTGTTTCTTGCCTATGGGATAGTCTCAAATTTGGGTCAGTCATTGGTTGGCCATTCCCCCCATCTCTGTTCCATCTTTGTCCCTGAACATTATGTAGGCAGGACACATTTTGAGTAGAAGGTTTTTAAAAAGCCTACTTCTTCTAGCCAGGTCTTTCACACTTTCTAAAGATTGCACAGACTCCTAAGAAACAACACCAGCTAGGGAAAAACTGTTTAAAACATGAGACCGTAGGACACACACCAAATCCTGCTATAACAGAGGCATGGGGTTTTTGTTGCTTTGTAAGCTAGATAGAGAGAACAGACTTCGTGTAGACTCAGACAATCCTACACCTGAGGACTGATGCAGTCATTCATGTTCTGGGTGTGATTAGTCAGGGTTCTTTAGAAGAACAGAGCTTATAGAATGATAAGATTTATTAGATTTATTACATGGCTTACAAGCTGTGATCCAGCTGCCTCAACAACGATTATTTACCAACGGAAGGTCCAAGAATCTAATAGCTGTTCAGTCTAAGACGCTAGATGTGTTAGCTGATCTATATATAGTATATGCATCCTGGATTCCTGACAGGGAAAGAGAGAGAATTTGCTTCTCCATGTCCTTTACATAGGCATCCAGTACAAAGTGTGGTCCAGATTGAGGACAGATCTTTTCGTTTTATAAAATACAGATTAGAAGTGGGACATCCAACTTCAAAAGATTTGAGAAAGAATTCCTAACAGATGTGTCCATCCATGTTTTTGTTTTTTTCTATTTAGTTAATTCCAAATGTAGTCAAGTCCACAGCTAAGAATAGCCATCACCCTGGGATGGAATGGTTTCCCTGTAGAAGCAGGGAATGTGTAGATTGCATCACCTCCTTTTTGTTATTCCAGATAAGGGAAAAATTTGCTCCTTGTAGGAAAAAAAAAACTTCATTTTTACTTAACCATAAACAGAGATCTTTAAACCACATTGATATTACTATCTTTCACGCTACCGAAATATTTTCATCCTAAGTAAGACAAATACCTTTCAGTTTTACAGGTGGAAGCACCCTGACATTAAAGGGCCAATTAAGTAATTGCCTACAGTTAATTCACTATTAAAGCTAGAACTGTTGGATTCTAAATTTCAACATTAAAACCTATGGATAAACCCATGCTGAGAAGAGGACTGCCCTCCAGCACTCATCTTCTTTCTCACACAGAGCGCATACTTAGGGGACAATTCAGGCTACCCCTTAATGAGGATTCCTACACTGAGATGTTGGCTAAACTCTGAGCCAGTGAGATGCAGCTATTTACTTCAAGTCAGGCCTTGGACATTACTGGAGCAACCAACTCTTTCCTATGCCATTGAATAACTAATTACTAACATCTGTAAATATTTCTGTTTGCAATAGAAACAAGCAGAAGCAGAGAGTCAGAAATAATGATTTCCAATTTGGCATCATATAGTGGAAGATAAAGTGCACATGCTCATACATTCCATCCCACCCCACACAGGAAAATAGCTTCACTCTGAAAAACTCAAATTTAAAGGGTTCTAATGAATGTAAATTAACTAACCCTCTTCTACCAAATCCATATACTTCTAATCAAAGAAAGTCTGTCTTATAAATTATAAGATACTTTCCCATCCCCTTCAGCTTCTTTTTAATCCTCCAACCTCCTTAGTCTCTCATATTTGGATTTTCACAATTAGCTTAGCTTGGATATGATAGCATCAACAATATCGACAATAATTTGGAAAACTGACATAAGGCTATAAAATATTTTGTCATTTTAAACTATCTGGTTTCCATTACTATTCTTTTTAAATATTAGCTAACAATTACAGATAACATACTGTTTTCAGTCCTCTAAATCATTTAAATTGGCATGAAACCCTTAAGTAATATTTATATTTCCATTTTCTATAGATGTATTAAAACAAAGAGACCAATCCCCCAATCTCATACCCAGATAGAGCCAGATAATCAGGGAAGGAGTCTGTCTGACTCCAGGGTTTGTCCTCAGAACCACTAAATGTGTTCACTAGGCTAAATATTCCCAAGGTGAAACTGTCTTTCTTTTCTATAGTTTCTTCTTTCCTTCTCTCTCTCTCTCTCTCTCTCTCTGTGTGTGTGTGTGTGTGTGTGTATGTGTGAGTGTGTGTGTGTGTGAGTGTGTGTGTGTATATTTGTGTGTGTGTGTGAGTGTGTGAGTGTGTGTGTGTGTCTATATTTACTTATTTTCCTACAGTCTAGTGAAATAACGCCAAAGCCTTGTCCTGACCTGCCAATTTGAATATTGGAATTCTGACCCCACGAAAATCTCACCTGAGGAAAACGTTCTGTTTCTTGACTTCGTCTGATTTAACAAAAATACCATAATTTTAGTACCTTACTACAAAGAAATAAACAAAACCTTAAATCTATTTGTCTGAGTTCTAGATGTTAAACAGTCCCAGTTAAAGCACTGATAGATTCAAGGTCTGGTTAGGAGTCTATTGTTTGTGTTTAGTTTCATGTAGCTGCGTTCTTACATGGTTCTCACGCGGATGTACTCTGGTCTCTTTAAATGCTTATAAAGACGCCCACATTAATGTGAGGGCTCCATCCTCATGACCTATCACCTCTCAAAGGTCCCGTATGCTATACCATCACTTGGTGAAAGACATTTCAGCACCTGAGTTCAACCAACAGCAATTCTCACCTGAGGGTCCTTTGCAGCTGTTTTAGAACTCAAATATATATAAAGGTCTTCTGACCCTTTAACAATGGATTTGTTGGTCTAAAGAAACTAGCATACCTTCCACAGAAGTTGATCTTCATCAAATGACTAGAAAATGACCCTCTGGGGCCTGTGGATTATTTTAAGGGTCCATAGATGCCTCGATAGGAGAAGAATCACATAACACCATCCAGAACATTTTACCAAATTCACCCCGTGATCCAGGAAACATACACAGACACACGTGCTCTAGGGAGAAGATTCACAGGATGGTCAGGAGCCCTGAGTGCTCTATAAAACATAGGAAGTGAGAACTCCTGCTCTGGGCCTGGACTAATTCACTTTTCTGACTCATGCAGCCATTTTACCACATCTCACCTCAGTGACTTCGTCAGATATCCCTGTTTTGTTTTGTTTTGTTTTGTCTTCTCTTTTTTTCTGCCAGCTTCTCTGAAAAGTAAAGACCGACTCATATAAAGTCTCCACAACCATTGTATAACATCATATTTCCACGGTTTCTCTTCTTGAGAGAGTCGGAAATTTAGTCATAAAGATTCCTTGGGGCAAGTTCCAAAACGTCACTCTGCACATTGCTTTGCATGGTTTTCTTTTTTGAAGATTCTTCATTGTTCAGTGAAGTTATTACTCCAATTGTTGCTAATGCCTCTAAATATCTTAAAATTAAGGATAAACAAAAATAGTGAATAAACACTCATGGCTGCCAACTCGGGAATTGAAGTTGAATTGTACTAGTAAACAGGAAGGACAAAACATTGCCCTGGTTGGTTTGAGGCCTCAGCAGGTTCTATTCCAAGATAAGGACATATTTTATAAAGAAAATGTCAATATGGTACAACTGTACCAGAATTACATCTAATGACAGAATATTTATAACACATACACACACATACACACACACACACATACACACACACACACACACATACACATACACACACAAATCTAGTCTATGTGATTTGCCCATAAAGGGTCAGGTACTAAGAAAACTGCCACATGGTCTCACTGTTCTGTTCATGAGAAGCAGCACATGTACATGTATGAACACACATGCATAAAAACAGATAGTCATCAGTCCATAGAGACAACACCAACGTAAAATCAGATAGCTGTCAGTCCATAGAGACGCCAATGGGTCGCGTGCTGATGTGAGTGCCAGTGGCTCCAGTCTGGCCTCAATTGCCTGTAGATGCTGCATAACCATAAGCATTTAGGAAGCTGCATTGTGCTACACTCATGGGACCAATTAGGGTACTGACTAGCCTCGTAATCATGGATCTCTGGAAACCAGATAAATGATAAAGTTATGTGAAATTAACAAACTGGCAAAGATAAAGAAGAAGAATTTCTTGAAGATACTGTGGTTATCAAGTCATCACATTATATTCCATTAATACATGTGATTATTATGTCAGTTATAGTTTTTAAAAGATGGTACTGTTGAGAGAGAGTGGAGATATTTTGCCTCTATGTCCTCAAGGGAGGATACATTTCTCTTTTCTCTCTGTGAAAACAAACCAATTCAGCAGCCAACAATTATCTTGTGTGCATAACATAATGCAATACCTGTCAAATACCCTAGACACATTTCTATTGGTTAGGCCACATCTGCATTATTAGCAGCAGAGCTCACATGATGAAAGCCATAAGTGCATTAGTATCTTAAATATTTGTGATTTCACCTGTTTTCAATTCACATTGTTCCATTTATATCATTTTTATAACAAGAATTTGCTTGGTTTACATGTTGATAGTTAACTTCAACATCCAGAAAACAAAATTTCTTTCACAACAGAATCTAACACAAAACAATTCATTAACTTGAAGATTATGCTATTGCTTAAAGCATAAAATTATTAAATACTTCTCTTGTATATAGATACCAGCCACATATTTATCAAAATTTTTATTTCAATGCTCACCTTAATAATGAACTGAATAATCTGTCCTAGATTTAAAGCTGTTTTTTAAAGCAAATGAAATTTTATATCCTTAGCTCAATGTGAAACCTTTGAAAAAGATCTTGTATTTCTACTCTCTTTTCTAAAATGTTCAAGTGGATTTTTTAGCATACTGATTAACTTCCCAACAATGTTACTTTTATTCATAAACCTTTAGAAGGCAAATTCCAAAACAATTGTCTCCTTTGTTAGGTACATTCACTACCTTCTGTATAGCTCCTTCATATCTCTGGGTCAGTTTCTTTCTCTTTCACCCTCTTGACCTCTGACTCTCTGCCTCCCTTTTTTTTTCCTGCCTGCTTTCTTTCATATTCATGTCCTCTTTTTTTTTCAGTAATTGTTATTGAATGCATATATGTTTTGTATATACTATTTATTGATAAACATAACCTGTTGAGTCCATATAATTGTATGTATGTTTTCAGGGCTGATAGCTTAGGACAGCACAGTCAATTGGTTTGCTCTTCCCTTGGTGGATGGGGCTACTTCTTTTGCTTCCAGTGCCTGCAGTTATTTTGGTAGACTTGAGGCGTGATCAGTCTCATCCTGTTTGGCAGGTTTATTACTGTTGTTTTTTTTTTTATTATTTTTAACTTTTTACTGATTGTTGTGAATTTCCCATAATGCACCCCAATCTCACTCATCTCCCAGTTCCTTTGTACCCATCCTCCACCCTTGCAACCTCCCTCACAAAAGAAAAAAAATTGTGGAAGCTATGGTGTGCCATAGTGTGTACCACAGTATACCCTTTTGTACACATTTCTTTGCTTGCAAATGTTCATTGCAATGAGTCACTGGTTTGGTTGGAGGCCCCTGGCTTCTGCTACACTATCAACATTGGGTCTTTATGGACTCTACTCAGATATTCTGTTGATGCCCTGTGTCATAAAAACCATGAACTTTTGGTTCTATAGAACTTGCCCCTTCACATGCCAACGCAAAGCCCTAGATCTGTGCCTTGGAGCAATCTCAGCTGTTCTGCCTACCAGCTGCCCTTCACCCACTACCAGGGAGAGCTCCCCAGTACAGCCCCATTAGCTCATCCAATGTCAGAACCTGCAAGAGGCAGAGACAACTCTCTGACTCACCGCAACCCATGCCGGCAGGGTGTGCCACCCAGGCAAGTTGCAGGGCCCTGCTATCCTGAATATTGCAGCAGGTGAAGGATAGATAGGGCCATCTTTCCTGCTCTTATGACACTTGGGCCAGCTGTCCTGCCTGTCATAGGTAGCAAGGGGCAAGTGGGGAGGAAAGACATCTCTCCTTTGCCCACACTACCACATGGCAGTTAAATTGTAGGGCCTTTCTTCCTTTTTTATACCTTTAGGGTTGGCTCACTCACAACCCTGCCACTAGGGTCAGTTCTAACTGTGCTACCCAGACAAGGTCTCCTGAGTGCCCCTGCATGTGAGGGGCAGGGTCAGCTCTTCTGCTCTCATGACTCCAGGCCCAGTTCTCCTGCCTGCCACAGGTGGCAAGGGCAGGTAGGAGGTGTTACTCATATCCTTGTTCAGATCACATTTGAGTGGTCTTATTGTTAAAACTTTATACATAAAGCATTTTATGTAAAAACCTATAAACATTTGTTCTTCTGCCCACAGGTAAGAATATTCTTCCATCATTGTCAAGGAAAGTTTTCTTTGCAACAGATGAAAATGACCACAGGAAAGCATAACCAATTAAAATGTAGAGGTATAAAACCCAGTCCCAATGGATATATCTACAAAACACTAGCTGAAACTTGGGGATCCCTGTGGAAAGATTGTTAGATGCATCTTTTATAGCAGAAAACAAAAACTAGAGCTTAAAGTCCCACTGACTACTGTAACCCTCATTTCTCCACACTGCTGCTTGACTTTCATAGCTGACCAGGTCAGTATAGGAAAGGGCCACGTGGGATAAAAAGTCTGGCAAGGATTTTAAACAATGCACCTAAAATTTAATTATGTAAGCATGACTCCGACATTGTGAACTGCAGCAGGAACAACACATTCAAGGTAAATCAATGATTTAATTGCAGATATAGCTTGGTAAGTTCTGAGCTATCACAGGAACAAGCAGCTGAAGGTGATGCAAGGAAGAATAATCTGCAGGACAGAGGATCCCTGTGGGTACCAGTGCTCACCAGTGGATATTCACCAATGATAAATGCAGTGGGGTGACACCAGTGATGAGTTTCTATTAAGTGGTGTCTTAGTCAGGGTTTCTATTCCTGCACAAACATCATGACCAAGAAGCAAGTTGGGGAGGAAAGGGTTTATTTGGCTTACACTTCCACATTGCTGTTCATCACCAAGGAAGTCAGGACTGGAACTCAAGCAGATCAGAAAGCAGGAGCTGATGCAGAGGCCATGGAGGGATGTTCAATGCTGGCTTGCTTCCCCTGGCTTGCTCAGCCTGCTCTCTTATAGAACTCAAGACTACCCAGGGATGGCACCACCCACAAGGGGCCCTTCCCCCTTGATCACTAATTGAGAAAATGCTCCACAGCTGGATCTCATGGAGGCACTTCCCCAACTGAAGCTCCTTTCTCTGTGATAACTCCAGCCTGTGTCAAGTTGACACATAAAACCAGCCAGTACAGGTGGTCACCAAAGGGTGGGTACCACCCCAAGGATTCACATTTACTAATTTTCTTACAGACCTAAATTCATGAAACCAAAGGTGATGACTAAGCCAAAGAGCCTTAATTCAGATATAAGAGATATCTCTGACTATTGTATAGGGCCATAGCTTTGCACTTGTAATAGTTTGTGAGCTGTTACCTGTATGTAAGAAAGGAAGAATATTTGTGGGAGAGAGGTGGGGTGTGGGAGAAAACATCTAACCAGTCACTGAGAGGCACAGCTCTGAAATGTGCAGGAAGTGAGCCTCCTAGAAGACATGAATGCGCCTACTCTGCCATCCTTCTCCCATAAGCAAATCCTTATTCCTGCTCACATGAGGATGTTTTAAAAGTCCACACCATGCCTGAAACAGGATTTTCAGATGGGATGGCCATCCAAACAAGGCAACTACTTCACTGGATGCCTAATTCATCAACATGAAAAAAAAAAAAAAAACCCAAGTAATTTATACTCATCAAGATGGCACTTCTATTTCCTGGGTGCTATTTTTATAAGGTGTTCTGTTTTGGTTTTGAAGTATTTAACATTGCCTCTGGGCACCTCTAAAACATAAGGCCAGAATAAAAGACAGTTCCTGCTTCCTCACAACTGTGCAAGCCATGCTTCCTGAGAAGAATCAGCCTCATCCAATTAGTTGCTATATAAGCCTCCTTAATATCATGTGGTGTAAAGTAATGTACAAATAGTTTATAAATCCTCTAGGGATAAACTATAGATTCTTTCCTGAAAACAGATACTTTCTTCCCAGGATGTTCATTGCAATAATCATTTTGAATTGTCCAATGTAGGCTTTTCTTTTCATTTGACCTAGCATAATTTCAATTGTGGAGTAAATGAACAGATTGGCAAATTTACATTAAGTAAATGATGAAGCTGAGAGAAAGGGAGGGATAACATATAAAACTTGGAAAGAACTACATTTATGTAAACCCACATTCAATGCCAACAGTTCCCCACTGCGAGCTTCCTGCAATGACAGCCATAAAAGCCCCAACAAACAAAAAAACTACTTAAATTCCTTATATCCACTACTAGCAATACATCCTTTATAAAATATATCTGAGATCCTGTAATGACAAGGCTATAGTAATAACTATTTCAAGAGTTTATTGGGGAGGTAAATATAGAATTTCTGGAATGGTGGTATTTTATTAAAATTGCTGCCTCCACAATTCTATCTCTATCTTATTTCAAAAAATAAATAATAGGTACCTGTAAGCACATAATCAAACCTTAACTCCCTGGTAACCCATTCTGCTTGTGATGAGGTAGATCTTTTTACCACCATTTCTACTTGGGAGTATGCAGGATTATTTTTCACAGTCTGTGTCCATTTCAACAACTTAATGTTTTCTCTCTGTAGCTTCATATCAGCATATCTGCTTTGTTCCCTGTGTAAAAATACTACACTGTGAATCAGAAAATCTGCTGAAGGAATGTATCTGTGGTATCATGATAAACTGCAGTAACCACATCTATGCCATGCATTCAGCTTTGTCTTAGAAGGTGAGGAATAGACTTCCCTTTATGCCCCTTATCAATTTAACTGCATATGGGGCTCTGTTTCAGAAATTCTACAAAAGTGTATATGTACACACTTAAAATCAAATTTTAAAGGAATAAATTATACTAATTTGTTTGACAATAAAGTAAAGACCAGGCCATTTCCCCCCAAATTGAACTTCCAGAAAGAACCAGGTTGTTTCATTCAAATATTTAAAGCAAAAAAAATCATATTAGTATTTAAAATAAAACATATCGGTGGTGGTATTCACCCCATTCCTGAGTTCAGGAATGTGGCCAAGAAAGGAGGCAGCAAGTGCCATTGATTCAAGTATATGTCACTGAGCAAAGAGTAGACAAGAAAGTGCCTGAACAGACAGCATCTAAAACAAAACAAAATATAAATGAACAATAACAGGAAATGAAAAACAAAGCCACAAATTTGAAGGAGAATAGAGAAGTGTATTGGGTGGGTTAGAGGAAGGAAAGGAAAGGAAAGAAGGGAGAGACTTTATAATTAAAATTCAGTCTCAACAATGAAAAAGAGGAAAGTGTATTCTTATAGCCCCCTTTTAATCTCCACTCTAATATCTTTGTGTCTCCTTCCATGACCCCAGACTTCCTCCTTATATTTTTCTTACATCTTTTCTATTCATAACCATATCTGGTGTCTTTACCTTTCATACTGAGACATCCATAAGCAGCTCCACTCCTCAAGAAATGTTCTTGAGAATTGACGATGTAGAGGAAAGTAGAGTAGTGACAAACAGGGGAGTGTAAGGGCTTGTTGAGCAACACCTAACAAAAGAACAGCTTAACCCATCATTGACAGTTACTGTGAAGGAGATTATAAGCATTTGGCATCTAACAGGTGTGACACGATGACTAATTTTTAAATTCCCCATAATAAATCACTGTTCCTTAAAAGAACCAATGAGAATGCAGTCGTTAGAAGGTAACAATAAGATAGATTGGTCATAAATGTCCTTGGTTTCCTTCCCAACTCTGATACTGATTTGCTAATCTTGATCAAGAAAATCTTTTCATGGATTCATCACTTCTATTTTTAGTTGTGCTGTCTCTCAAGGACAGAATGACATATTAATTCATTCCTTTGGCAAGTACTAAGGCATTTGCATCAAAGGTGCTCTTAGGTGGTAGTTAAAAGCAAAGAGTTTATGGCATGAGGCTCATTCCTGGGAGATAATCAATGAAATCAATAACAAACAATGCAACCCTGGCACTAATGAGCTGTGATATCCTACTTAACCTCACTAAAGATCATTTGGAAAATGGGAAGATGAGGGTTACATGGTAAAATTTATATGAATTAAGTGAAAAAGTTAATTTAAGGAAATTAGTACATTTGTTAAATTCTCTGATTTCAATGAGTGTTGTGGCAATAGTGATAATAATTTCATGAAATGTTGAAAAATATCAAGATATTAAGAAATCTTAGGAAAAGCATCTTGGTCAGTTCTATAAACCTGAGTTTTAGTTAGGTAATTTACTTCTATCATTGCTATAGATAACTAATCAAAGTATTGATACAACACAGGATGAGTTTATTTCTCTGCTAGAAAGTAGTTGCATCTGTCACCTGTACATTATAAAAATTAGGTATTTTGGAAGGTCAACATGAGTGAAAAGCTGAGAAAAATACCTACCTCTGCTCCTTATACATCACTGTGGGCTGCAGGTGATGATAGACTGTCCATAAAATCAGTCATTTGTGACTTCAGATAGTGTCTCTGATCCTCTGAGACACCAATAAAATGAAATTAGCTTGAAGAAAGTGACAAAGACAAGCATGTATATTTGCAGTAGCTTAAAAAAAATAATCTTCCTGTTGTACACAGGATACATTATCAAATCAAACTGATTATTCAAGTAGGTAAACACAAGCTTCAGACACTGATTAGCACTGTGTACTGTGTGTCTCCAAGCTCCTGCCTCTTTCTGTAACTATAAGACATGAACAGAGTGACCTGCTGCCAGGGTCTGCTGGATGCCAATGGCACCTCACCTGAGAGGGAAATCATAGCCAAGAGAGACTGACACCAATCACCAAGAAGCAAGGCTTTCATGTTAGTCCAATAACAATCAGATAATCCATCTAACCCCTTCTGATAGGCTCCACAAAGCCTACATCCTACTCATCAGGACTAAGGTTAAACAATTTGACCTAGCTTCCTTTTATTACTAGTACTAGTACAAATTAGGCTGTCAGAAGCCATCTAGGAAAGGCATGCAAGTGGCTTTTCTGGAGATGGCTCACCATTTTTCCTGGCCTACAATGGGTGAACTCAGAGGCAAGGTCCGAAGAGACATCATCCCAGGATTGCTTCCTGCTACTAATATGTCTTTCCTGTCACTATTATACATTCCAGTGATTCCTGGGTACTAGCCTACCCTGTTGGGCAGATTTTCTGTAGATTAACATGAAGGTGTACTCTCATGTAGCAATGCTATGGAGACAAATTGATGATTTCATAATTCCTAATAATGATTTTATAAAATTCTTAAAATTATACAGGTAATTTTGGCGTTCTACATAAAAAGCTACAGTTAGAGCTCCATAAACGTTTATGTGTTACATGCTAATTGCACTAGAAAAAGAAAGCAGGCTAGGAACAAATGTATGATCAGGGAAAATATGCCTTCTAGTTTAGCTATAAGACCAATATCTGGTAACTAAAGTTCACAAACTAGGAATGGAAATTTTATTGTAGGTGTAAAGACATAAAAGAAAATATTGACTAGTTTATCTATACAAAACTTCAAAATAATAAGACACAAGGCAGATGATGTATTTCTTGACAAAACCATGCTAATTTGTGACAAAAAATATTACTTTAAACTTATAATGAACTTATGGGTCCAAAAGCTAAATAGTGAATGTTTAGTCAGGTACAAGTCTTTATTTATTTCATTTATTTGAGCATACTGTACAGAAACATGGAAGAGGGCATTGAATCCCATTACAGATGGTTGTGAGCCACCAAGTGGCTACTGGGAATTGAACTCAAGACATATGGAAAAACAGTTAGTGCTCTTAACTGCTGAACCATCTCTCTAGTTCCCCGCACCCCTCCATGTACTAATGGAAAGGCATTCAAACATTTCTGCTGTAACTCTTTGCCATTTTATGACACGAACTATTGTCTTGAATGTGCTATGAACTTATGGAATGTAAAAATGCCTGGAAAACCATGTGATCAATTATCCTGAGAGAGTATAAGAACTAAGAACCAAAAATAAACAATGGTGTAGCTTTCTTCAGCTTCATCCAGAATGAATGAATAGTGTCTCTGTGTGTGAATCTTTTATCTTTTACTTCTTTCATTCTTTCTTTCTCTTCTTTTCTTTTCTCTCTGGTTCATGAAGAGTTAGCAGGTTCCATATGTCTGGCTAGGAAGAGGCCCTTGAGCCTGAGAGGAAAATATTCTAGCAATTAAGCATTTTTGCTTCTTAATCCTGCTACTTAATCCTGCTGCTTAATTCTGCTTAATCCTGCTGCTGCCAGCAAAAGTTTTTTGCCAGAAGCCAGAGAGTTTTGGCCACAGAACATTAAGAAACCAGCCCTTATTAGCACAAGAGGATAGAGAGAGTGACAAGGACAGTGATCACTGGTCTTTGACTTTCATCCAACAATGTATCTCACCACATCTGAACCTACAGGCTGGGGCAGGCCACCAGAATTAGGTAATATGGTACAGCTTATATCTGTTTGGTGAAATGTCTGGGAACTGGACTCGCCAATTTTAAATTGAGCTACCTACCTTTTGACTACTAAATCATTAATCTTAAATTTTTTAATGCAAGTTTCTAAGCAGACATATGATTTTAAATGCTTCCTTTTATTTGGGGTGTTGTCTTTTCAAGGTCTTGATGGTGTTCTTTGAGAATATAACTTGATAATATTGATGTGTGCTTTTGTTTGCCTTGTCTAAAAAAATCCATTATAAATCCAAATTACAAAAAAAAAATTAGACCAATGAGATCTACTAAAAATGATATAGTTTGAACATTGGCATATATGTACACAATTTATGTTGAAGTGGATTTTATACAATCAGCTCTGCCTGTCTGTGCTTTCCAAAACCATGGATTCAACAAGCCCTAAGTTGAAAATATTCAGAGAAAAAGCATGTTCAACTCTCTGTACCTTATTACTCCCAAACCAACTAGTTAAACTGTATTTTGCTATGGTTTGAATGTGTGTGGTGTATTCCAAAGGCTGTCATGGCAAAACATCCACAGGGTGGCAACATTGAGGTACCTAGATATACTAAGAGGTGGGGCTACTAGGCATTGTAGTGCATAACCCTAACTCCAACACTCATGAGTTGGGTGCAAGAAAATCCTGTGTTTGAGAAAAGTTCTAGAGCAGCCTGGACGACTTAAGAAAACTTTATCTCCAAAAATAACAACAACAACAACAACAAAAAGAGCATTATGGAAACCTCTGATGAGTAGGTGTTTTAGCCAGTGAGATCATGTCCCTTAAAAGAATGATAGGTCCACAAGCCTATTCTCTCTCTCCTTTCTCCTAGCTGAGTGGTTTTCTGTGCTTTGAACTCACGGCATTATCAGCATCATCACCAGGGGCAGAATTTTATGGAGCCTCTTCAACTTGGATTTGAACATCCTGAAGCTAAAGCTACCATAAGACTTTCACATTTTGTGAGAGTTGGTTCCCTCCTTCCACTTTTTACATAATAAGTGTCTATTATTTCATTGTAGCTACCGAAAGCTCATTGAAATTGCTTTACATTATATATACATATGTATGTATATATGTATAATATATATAAAGAAAAATAATAATATACAAACATTCAAATGCTATATTTAATTATATATTATTCACATATATTATATATTTATATTACATATAGGATTTATATTATAAAATATATGATATGATATAATATAATATAATTAATATAATACATAATGTGATAATAGAGTATTAAATTAAATATTTAAAATGTATAATTTTAAATCACATATAAATATATTTTTATATATGTATATATAATATAAATAATTTGACTGACATATATTTGTGTGTGTGGTATGTGTATGTGTGTTTAAACAGACTTAGAAGGAAAATACCCTTTAATTTCATATACACACACACACACATGCATATATAATTTGGTTATAAGTTATCAGGTGTCCATATGACTTTTTTGGTAAACCTTCTCTACCCCATCTCCATATTCCCTTGATAACTCCTGCTTATGCTTCTACTCCCACCAGTCCACCTCTCTACTTTCATATTACCTAATTTTTTTCATCCTGTGTAAATCCACGTTTTCAGTATGGGATTCTATCAATAAACCTGATATGGGGGCTGGAGAGTGCACAGTTAGTAACATGTTGACTCTGAGTTCAGGCCTCATCACCCATGTAAAACTCTAGAACTTTTCTGTGTGCCTAAGGATGAATGTTCTTACCCCTATAATTTCATCACACAAAGCATTTGTTTTATATTAATCTAGTTGCTCCATATGCCATTAATTTTCTCAATCATTCACTAGGCATCAAATTTGCATCCAGTTAACTGCACTCTGTTTCTGTCTGTAAAGTGCATGTATGCCTTGCTTTTGTTTGCCTTTTTACCCCTCAACTCTGCCTTTCTATGTGAATCCTACTCCATTTACATGAAATAGAGAATTTCCACCTGTCCTTTAGCCAGTTCCTTTCTATCTTTTGGATTATTATACCTACATTAGTGTTTTCTGTTCTGTGATACATGCTCTAAATCTACCATTTCACTCCCCTGTGCTCACTTTCTGCTCAGTTTCCCTGGGGTTAGAAAACCTACACTAAATTGATTTGTTTTCGATTTGTTTCAGAATTTTCTGTGCTCTTCCTTTTTCTTCATTCTGCCCTATCAAAGCTTCAATCGATTTCAAGTTTAATGTCTTTTTCTATAATTCTGACAACTGAGTGGGCCTACCTTCTCTGTTGACTTGAAATAAGTAAAAGTCCCCTCACATGAGACATGACTATTGGCTGTTTTAGAATTTCTTCGTGAATTTGTGCAGAAAAGTCACACTCATTTAATCACCCCATGCCTTTATAACAAAACCAAAACCATTTTCATGGGCAAAATACTGAATCTGACATGTATTTTATGACTTCCCCAAAGACAGGAGACTGTAGATAACAAATCTAGAAGCTAATCTAATCAATTTCTTCCTAGAAACTCGGGTTAATTTAACCTAAATTTGAAGTCTACAACTCTGGAATCTGAAGAACTAAGGCTATTTTATAAGAAAAATGAAAGTTGCAAAGAAAAGAGCACTCTTTTTGTTAATTCATGAAAATTCTTATTATTACTATTTTTGCTTTTGTTTTTTTACAGTCCAATCATTGCCCCCCTCCCAGTCTCTCTCCCACAGTTCCTTATCCCATTCCTCCTCTCTCTGTCTCAGAGACACCCCCTCCAGCCACCCCTGCCCCAGCCAGCTTCCAAACCCCCTGGAGCCAGACCAGGCATTCCTCAGTTATACATGTGTTGGGGGCCTTGAACCAGCTCCTGTATGCGCCTGCTTGGTGTCCCAGTGTGTCTGAGTGAGTTGAGGTTACTGGTCTTCCTATGATGTCACCCTCTTCCTCAGCTTCTTCCAGCCTTTCCCTAATTGAACCACAGGGGTCCCAGACTTCAGTCCAATGATTCGCTTTAAGTATCTGCATCTGTCTCTGTCAGCTGCTTGTTGGGTCTCTCAGAGGACAGCCATGCTAGGCTCTCTCTCATCTGTAAGCACACCATAGCATCAGTAATAGTGCCAGGTCTCGAAGCCTCCCCTTGAGACGAGTCCCAAGTTGGGCTGGTAAAATTCTAGAGATCTGTCACAAAAAAATATTATGAATCAGGAAACTACAGCCACCTTTAATTTGGTCATAGATGGACTAAACTATGAAAAGCATTTACTTTTTGGCCTGCTCCAACTTGAAACACACACACAAATGAGTCTTATGTCTGCCTACCAAAGAGCAGAGATGTGGAGCCACAAAGTCCATTTGAGAAACATTGAGTATTCTTTTTGCTTGACCCTCTGTCTATACCCTTCTTGTGCGAGGATGTTTAAAGGAGAAAAGAGTCACTCCTATGTAAACCAATATATTTCCCGATAGCTGTGTAAGTCCAATTAACTTCTCTGACAAGGTGGTAAGATGAGGATATTGGATTATGTTTGTAGCCAATTATAAATGTTATGGTTGAATACTCCTGTAACATTATTTGAGGTTATGAAATTCTAGGCCTGAAAAGTGATGCATAGACCTCTTTTATGGAGCTCATAAGTAATTGG
The DNA here is from genome assembly GCF_978045245.1 of Mus caroli. Classification (NCBI taxonomy): domain Eukaryota; kingdom Metazoa; phylum Chordata; class Mammalia; order Rodentia; family Muridae; genus Mus; species Mus caroli. The sequence continues at coordinate 8,989,157 of NW_028227275.1, read as the reverse complement.
AGGCCCTTTTCGGGAAATATGAGAAGCATATAGGGCGTAAAGTAGCATGGAAATCCTGTTATTACCACCAATATTATTACCACATTATAAAAATTAGTATTATTGATGGCGGAAAATATGGTGCAACAGATGTAATATTAGTTGAAAATTCCACAGACCTCCATACAAGTTTTATTTCTATAGCCTTGTGCACAATAATCAATTTCTTTTGAAAATAGAAATAATAATCCCAACAAAATGAATACTAAATACACAAAATAACCCTTGGAAAGCATAAATCCTAAAGTACAAATGGCATGATAAAGTTAGAGTTCCATTTTTCTCCTATAAAATAGCTTAGATCCTATTGTGTACACTAAAAACCATACCAGAGGAATTGCTTCAAGTTTCTCCCCATTTAATTTGATACTGGCTATTGGCTTGCTATATACTGCTTTTATGACGTTTGGGTATGTACCCTGTATCCCTGATCCCTCTAATAGTTTTAACATGAGGCAGTGTTAGATTTTGTCAATGAGACGATCCTATGGTTTTTTTTTTCCTTTCAGTGTGTTTCTGTGGTCAGTTACATTGATGGGGTTTTGTATACTGAACCATGAGTTCATCCCTGAGATGAAGCGTACTTCATCATTGTAGATGATTTTTTGAGGTGTTCTTGGATTCCATTTGTGAGTATTATATTGAGTATTTTTGTATCAGATCTGAACTTTTATCTTAAATATCGATGTCAAAATCAGGAAACCTTGAACTCAGTGTGACTAGAGCAGGATTAGAATGGCAGATCCCATGGCTTCTCTAGACAAGGAGCCTAGAGGAAACAGCCTGCTCCAGTTTCACAGGGAGATTTTGCCTCAAAAAATAATATGGGGAGTGATACAGGAAGACACCTGCATTGAAGATTGACCTGTAACAACCAAATGCAAGCATTGAGAAGCATACCAACACTCACATGGTCACATTTATAAATACAGTACACACGCGCACACACACACACACACACACACACAGTCTCATGAATGTTCGCAAATGGAACATTAAGCAAATTGTGCTAATAGGCAAGTATCCCTTTCCACTGGGATAAGCATTTTGTGGCAACAGATTTGCTAACACCATGGGAGAATCTAAGAATTTATGCCAGGAAAAGCTAATGCTCAAAATAATTAGGCAGATGAATATACGTAGGTGGGTTTTTAAAGTTTGTTCATCTTTATTATGTCTGCTCCTTCTTTTTATTTTTCTTTTTTATTGAAAATAGATTCTTCTCATATGCAATATATCCAGACCACAGTTTTCTCTTCCTCCTCTCTTCCCAGCTCCACCACCATCACACCATTCGCCGATGAGGAAAGAGAGGTTGGAGGTTTCCACCAGGACCCTCCCCTAGCAACTTGGAGGAAAGCACAGAAGAGGGAAGGAAAGACCTTAGCTGTCAGACGGGATGAAGGAATGGCGGACACCAGGAGAACACAGCCCATTGAATCAGCTTAGTACTTTCTGTAGTTGTTGTCTTTTTGTTTTGTTTTATTTCATTTAGTTTTCTTCAACATTATGTGTCAGAAAACAAGCCAGTAAACAATTATAAGCACCAAGATCAAACAAGAGGCTTGAATCTCAGTCTCCCATATTCAGCTCACTCTACCCTAACTCTGATTCACTGGCATTGGTCTTCCTAGTGCCACTTTGGCAATTTTCATCCACAGTGTTTGAACCTGAAGACCCAGAATCCACAATAGGATGTGCTGAAGTAGTACACCACGTAGCACCTGGGTTTGCTGTTTTGCCTCCAACACAGGTGTCCTTTCTCTCCTCTCTCTAACCAAAGACGTCAAGCATTTCATTTGAAGTAATTGATAGTCTGTCTCTGTAACAAGTGTATAACTAACTCGACTTCTCTCTCTCTGAATTTTCATCACAGGAAAATAATCGCCTGGCTTTATCATGCAATTCAAAGAGAAAAACAAAACAAAACCAACACCAAAACAAACAAACAAACAAACATCAACAACAAAGCAGTGTTCCTTGAGTAGTTAGGTCAGGTGAATGGCAAGTCACAGGCAGGCTTCTGCTCCCCACTGGCAAGGCAGAATGGCTTAGAAGGAAGGGTAATGTCTGCAGGGCTGCTCTGTAGTGGGATAGCTAGAGAGAGAGACACACACACAGTAACACAGTATAAAAGATCTTTAAAACAGAAGCAAAGAGTCAGAAGTAGAGAAAAGGAAATGTGTTAGCAAAGCAGGCAGTGAAATATCACACATACATGCACGGGAGAGGAGGGAAAAGGAGACAGAAAGGGGGGTGGGAGAGAGAGAGGGAGAGAGAGAGAGGGAGAGAGAGAGAGAGAGAGAGAGAGAGAGAGAGAGAGAGAGAGAGAGATTGAAAAGGTGAAAACTCTTTCGTCTAGCCTGGGGGAGGGAGATCGTTCTGCCAATATTTTGATTTTGGTCCAGGTAGTATATTTTAGATTTTGAGCGCCAAAATTGTATAAAAAATATGCATATTACTCTAAATTACTGTTTGTGATCATTGTAACAGTATAAGCCAGAAACTAATACACTGTATTTAATTCATGTGTATCAAGTGTTCTTTATTGAAGATAATTTTATTCTCTAGGGAAATGCATCTGTGGAGAACACCATTTCTTGTCACATAGAAGTAATGGGGGTAGGGCTTGTGCTGATTTCAGCACCACAGTGTTAGTTACGGGCCAGAAGTGCTGCCTACGGGGGCATAGCAGATAACCCCTAACAACACAAAGAGAAGGGCCCAGTTCAAAAGGAGAATATTCCTTAAATTGAATGTCCTGCTCTCCAGCCTATATTTTTAAGCGTTCTTTAATTTTTCCAACCTCACACTTTATGCTATTGTTTTATGTGCTTCATTTATCCAAAAGTTATAAACTCTAGAACACAGGGCTGGTGTTTATTTGAACACGCACTGAGATTTGAACAGCTTTATTGAGCTATAACTCAGATACCATGCAATTTACTCATTTGAAGATTGAAATTCTGTGAGCTCTAATATTGCTCACAGTGTTCTACGACCACAGTTAAAATCAATATTAAAATATTTTGTACCACTCTTCCTCTTAGGAAACTCACAGTAGCAATCACTCACCAATTTCCTGCATCTGTAAGGACTGATCAACCATAATTCTAACTTCCATCTTACAGATGGTGATCATTAATAAAAGTGGATTCACATACAATGTGAGATTGGCAGACTGGCTTCTTGCACTTCACTTACGTCTTCAAGATCAACCATATTGCTGATACATTTTGTTTTAACTTTTTTATTACCAAATTAGAACCCATTGAACAGATAATCACATTAATACATCACCCATCATCTAGCTGGTAAATATTTGGGCCTTTTTGACTTTAGATGATAAATAATAGAGCTAAAAAAAATCTTACATTCTACAGACCATGTGGATATTAATTTGTATTTCTTATAGGCATGCACAGAAGAATAGATTGACTGTGTCAAATGGCAATGGCCTTTAATATTTTGAATAATTGTAATTTTCTAGATACATATTTGTAGTACCAACAATGTATGCAGGCACCTATACCTTTTTGATCTAACCAGCACATGCTCCTTTCTCATCATGACTATAAAGTTCTGGGTGTGAAATAGCACTTGATAAGGGCTTTAACTTGCATTTCCTAAGGGGCTGAATTTGAGATTTTTTAAATGTGCCTATTAACAATTCTTATGTTTTCTTTGGAGAAATGTTTCCCTGGGCAGGAAAGTTCTTAGAGGAAGTAAAATATTACCTGTAAAAACTTGATGACCTGAGTTTGACCCTGGAAGCCATGTAAAGGAGAAGAGAATCATGTTCACAAAGTTATCCTCTGACATCTTCACGTGTGCTGTAGCAGGTAAGCTCCCACAGAGCTGTCATGCACACACACATAATAATCATAATAATATATATTTGATATGAGCAGCAATGTTGAACCTGGGAAATACAGAAGTGGATGCTCACAGTCATCTATAAGATGGAACACAGGGCCCCCAATGGAGAAGCTAGAAAAAGCACTCAAGGAGCTGAAGGGGTCTTCAACCCTATAGGTTGAACAACAATATGAACTCACCAGTACCCCAGAGCTCGTGTCTCTAGCTGCATATGTATCAGAAGATGGCCTAGTTGGCCATCACTGGGAAGAGAGGACCCCTGGTCTTGCAAACTTTATATGCCTAAGTATAGGGGAACACCAGGGCCAAGAAGCGGGAGTGGGTGGTTAGGGGGGGGAGTGTATAGGGATAGCATTTGAAATGTATATAAAGAAAATATCTAATAAAAATAAAAATAAATAAAACTAAAAAAAGAGAACATGGTGGTTACTAGAATAAGCCACATGAAGCTGAGGGTGGGACATATTAGCAGTATAAAAGGGTTAGAGAAGGAAAATAGAAAGGTGTTCATGTGTTCTCAAGAATAAAAAATTGTAATTAAAAACTGATAGCATTTCTATTATGCATCATTTACTATGAAAATATAAGATTTCTTTATGTATTTTAGAAAGACCTTATATGTGATGAGTTATATTTTCAATATGTGCATGACTCCGTTCTGGATGGCTTTTTTTTTTTTTTAAACAAAAACGTTTCCAGTACCATGACCATATAAACCATCTCCCTTTTGTCCACTGGCCATCATCTCACCTGTGAGAAACTAATTCCTCACTGAAGAATTATTCCTGGGTTGCTGTATAGAGCAGTGGTTCTCAACCTTCCTAGTGCTGTGGCCCTTTAATACAATTCCTCAAGGGAGGGTGACCCCCCCAACCATAAAATTATTCTGCTGCTACTTCATAACTGTAATTTTGCAACTGTTATTAACTTTAATGTAAATATCTGATATGCAGGATATCTGATATGCAACCCTAAAAGGGTTGCAACCCACAGGGTAAGAACCACTGGTCTAGAATTGCATGGCTTTAGTAGTTATATTCAAGTATATAACTTATTCTCAGTTAATTTTTGCAAACTTACTTTTCAAAAGTCTGGCCCAATATTCCTGTTTCACACAGTTATTTTTCAATAAGTTATTAATTGTTACCACCCATGAGGTCTACACAGAGCTGCACATTCTCTCCTACTCAAGGAAAATTCTAAGCAAATGTTGATACTCTTTCTACCTTTTCCATTGGTTCTTTGAAATCAGATAAATACTTTAAAGGTTTTTTTCTTTCAAAATTAAATTATCTTCTTTCTCTGTCCTAATCCTGAAATTTTAATTTCTTCAGTTATATATAAAGCTATAGCTAGTTAAACTGATCAAAATGAGAGGGGGAAAAAGTAAAAATTGTACTGTACCACTGACAAACATATGTAACACGAGTTTTATTCAGCTAATATAGCCTTTACTTCTTAAGACCTGGAGTGCCAACCAAATCTCATTTCTGGCTTCTGTGTGCCTCAGCACCCCTGAGCCTTTCTCTGTGATGCAGTACATTTTCCTGTACAGTAGATTACATAAATTGTTCTCTTCAATTCCATGCAACAATATAAGGAATGAATATGGATGTGTTGATTCAAAAATGAGGAGAATTTTGTTGTTCTGAAGCATCAATTCCCAGGAGGAGCCAGCAGCTGGCTCTTTACTGTAATGGCCTTGGATGTTTCCCCATTGCTCAGACCTCACGTCTGTGCAAAGCCTCACAACACTGTGGTAAATACAGGCTCAGCAGACTAAAAGAGAAGTATAGAATTAACTCTCACCAAGAGTAACTCCCTCTTGGGGAATTTTATGGAATGGTTTTAAAGGAACGACTGGAGGATGAGGCACTGTGGGAAGCTCTGAAGCCCAAGAGAGCCAGGTCTGAAGCTCAGCTCAGCTGTCTCACAATGACATAATCTTCAACAAGTCACTTTGAACTTCACTACCTCTGGATGCCAAATGAACTTGGCAATCACACCTAGCGTTGACGAGGCAGGAAAATGAATTAAGATATCAAAAAAGAAAAAAAGAAAAAAGTCTGGCTCAACAGTTTCCAGCATACTGACAGAAGCAGGATTAACTCTCTCATGTATATTCTATTCTCTGGTATACTGTTACCCTGCTGATCTGCCATCAGAAAATGGGTTTAGGATTACTTATCTCACAAACTTGAGCGCACGTTTCCCTAATCACTAAGTGTGCAAATCCACTGTCAGTTGAGGGGGTTTGTCTAGAAGCTTCCAACATAGACTTCCCTTCTGGACCCAGAGCTGTTATCCATGTCAACCATAATCCAATCACTGAACTAGTGAGCTGAGCGATCACTAAAGCTAAGACATGTGTTTGTTTTGAAAATGGGAATCACGTTTTATTGACAGTCTACCCAAAACACACTTTCCTGTGTTATAAACTCTCTCTGTAAAGAACAACAATGGTCTAGTATTGGGGAAACGTTCAGGAAACACTAAAACTAAGGAGGAGACACAGATAAAGAAGTTTGAATCCGTATGACCCAGTTCAGATGTGTAAGACGAACCAATTGCAGACAGCACTGATTATGCCTGCTTAACTGGCAGCAATCAGAGTCGGTTGTGAATCACAGTGAAGGTAAATGCTAACAGGTAAGTGCCTGTTCAGAATTTTATTCTAAACAGAGAAGCAAGATCTTGTGTGATAATAAGATCACAGGTTAAAATGACCTTGTACTTCACAATATAATGAGATACATATAATTCTAGGACAAAATTAAATATGTCATAGAAGGTAAATGCATATATTAACTGTTTATAAATAAATCACATTAAAACTGGTTGCAAACAAATTATCTTCTTTTAATGTGATGTTGTAATTATGATATGAATGGACTGCTGCCTGGTACTTGTCTAATTTAGAACCAAATAAAAATATTTTTCTCAGCTACAATACTTGTGAATAAACATACATTTTATATGAACATAGTTATTTTTGGATGTGAAACTATAAAAATGACCAGATTTTTAAAAAATGAATAATCCTCTGCCCTGTTATACTAGAAAAAAATCATCAATTCTTATTCACTATTTTTTCTCATAAATTGTTCCCAAGTATAGAAACACAAATATTTTTATTTCTTTGAAAACTTTATACCTACTTACAATGTATTTTTATTATCCACCCTTCAGGATCTCTATGGAACAGTCACAAGGACCCACTAACCCATCTCCCCCTCACTCCTTCATGACCTCTTTTTAAAACATTATTATTATAGTTGTCCCCTGAGTTTGCTTAGTACTGACTGTAAGTACATGGGTATGCTACCATACACTGGATTATTGGCAACCTTAAAGAAAAGTGATATCATATCCAGGAGACATCATTTCACAGCTCTCCTCCCTTCCCCCAGGTCTTACAGGCATTCTATCTAGTTTGTCACAATTTTTCTTGAGCCTTAGATAAGGAGAAATTGATATAAAATGATCTATTTTTGGCTGAAACTCACGGACTATGTTTTTCAACACCTTGACCAGTTATGAATCTCTCTCATTTACCCACTGGGAAAAGAATCTTCTTTGACCAAGGTTGAGAGAGGCATAACTCTATAAACAGAAACAGTTATTAAGAGGTCATTTGACAAGATGACAATATAGTGAAATAACACCAGTAAGTTCCCCTATAAAGCCTATAATCTCCCTGGTCATGGACTTCTTATAAGGTTTACATCACCAGACATGAAATTGTTCCCATGGGGCAGACCACAATTCAAGCAGAAAATGGTTGATTAAAACCCTGTAACAATCATGTCACAATGGCATAAATAGACAACATTTACTTGGCAGGCCTGTATTGTAACATATATAATCCAGCACTGGGTCAGACCACTGGTGTTTGTTCTCCCCATGTAGCCTTCATAGCACCTTTCAGCACTATAAAAGCTATAAATGACGTAGCTTATGTTGCTTTAAATGCCTTGGTGCCTAGTTGACCAGAACCTTTAAGGAGATAGTCCATGCTTAGCATGCTTGCCTTAAATAATTCAGGTCTTCTGGGAGCACTACTACCCACACTCTAATTAGCTTACAGTCTAGTAGATGTCCATACAGCTTCCTCCAATGTACTTAATTTTAGTTTATCCACTCCCAGGTAGCCAAACGAAGGGTGTTTATAAGTTATATGGAAGCAAGTTTTGCAACCTGAGATAAAAAGTGTAATTGGAGAAGAAAGTGGGACACGATTGAAAGTGACATGAACGAACAGGATGGGTCCTTTACAGTATGGAAACATTTGGGGCACATGATTTCATCTTTCATGTATTCTATAATTCTGTATAGATAACACTGAAGTCAAAAGTGAACACTGAGTGTCAGCTGAGCCCCGTTAATGTTTCATCGTCTCTGTTCAGTCTGGACCAAGTGTGCTGTATAATTTCCTCCTAGATTAATCAGCATGAAGAAGGAAAGAAGTTCTAAAGGCAGATGGAACACTCCATCTTTAGATGAAGCTTGATAACCTCAAAAAGTAACCAAAGGCTTTGAGCAGCCCTGGGAACCAAACAGATTCACTAAACCCATCCCAGCCACAAGGCCCTGACACCACCCATACTTTTGAAGCCTGGCCCTTCCCAAGCATTTCCAAGCAGTGGATGTTGTAAGGCAGGCAGACTAGCAAAGCTGCCTGGAAAAGGCCCCAGATCAGCTAATGTTGTTGGAAAGGGTACTTGCTAACCTGCTGAGATGCTGAGCTTAAACTGTATGCCCATGTTTTCAGCTTTCATAAGCTGTCACCCAAGCTAGGTCAGTGTTTTTCATGCAACTCTTTGAATCATTCCTGCCTACACATATTGTGAGTCACCCAGTAAGACTCATTGGTCCACTATGCTGGATAATGGTAGTATCTTTATTGTGAGCTGCTGTCGATCACCTTCTGTACAGAGTAGACGTTAGCTTACTTCTCCAGAGGAACAGTGTCACACACAAGGTGTCATCATCCTGGGCTGATGTTATCCTACCCTAGAACTATGCATATCGAATTCTAAAAATGCATACATGGGTGTATTTATGGTAAAAATACAAATGTGACTATTGTGCAACCCTCATATCTCATATCCCTTGTGTATTTGAAAAGGACCATCGATGTTAGACAGTATGAAGTATGGAGAGCTGTCTTAAAGCGACTTCAATTCAGATATTGAAATTATAGTACATAGACTACTTTATATGACACAGTTATATTAACTTTCAATAATATTGAAAGTCACTGTTTCTAAAAAGAAAACACAATGAGTAAGCATTCAGTTAGCAAATGAGAGGAAAGTTCGTGAGAGTGACATTTCTTGGCTTGAGAATTAAAAGAGACTTCTTTTGCCAGGAATCTCTCCTGTATTTCTCTGTGAACATAATAAGCATCATTTCAAAACACTACTGCATGAATAAAGGCAGTCTATCATGCTTTAATAATAAACAGACACCACTCTTTAGGAAAACAAAGGTGAGCAAAGAAATTATAATTCTAGTTTGTGGAGAAAAATTTAGGTGTGAGAAGAATATCCAAAAGAAGGGAGGATTTCAAGATAAAAGCAAATTTAAAGGTCCTAGTCAGCTATCATTGTAAGAAAATCTTTACCCAGTGAAATCGTTGACTCTCAAGAGAGTTAGTAATGTTAGAACAAATGGACTGGAGAAAGTAGATCGGTGTTGGTATACAAATTAGTGGACAGGAAGCCGTCAGACTTTCACAGACAACAAAATGGGTTGAGTGCTTGAAGAGCTCATGAAAAACAGCCCCAAGTCCCACAGTAAGAACAAAATAAAAAAAAAATTAGGCCCATAGTTTAGAAGATTGCTGTTGCTCTGATAAAGTGCCATAGCTTAGTATGACACCAAATAAGTCTGAACAAACCAGATATACCAATGAATTCCAAAATAAGAAAGGCTTAACAAGTCACCCAGAGTCACTGGTCCAGAGAAGGTCACTAGAGTTGGCAGCAGAGGCATGATTTGCCCCTAAAAACAGAAGTAAGAACACCAGTTCCCTGCAATAGGTTACCACCGTACAGGAAAATCCAAGATGGTCAAACACAGCATTTTTAGTTTTACCATTCCAATAAACCATTCTGAAGTGAGGCTGGTGTATGTTCATGTGTGTGTGTGTGTGTGTGTGTGTGTGTGTGTGTGTGTGTGTGTGTGTGTTATGTGCACTCTTCTTTTATGTAATAGCCAATACCAGAAGTTGAAGTCAGCTATCTTCCTCTGTTGTTTTTCACATTACCTTAGGGAACAAAGTCTCTCCCTGAACACAGAGCTCATGGTGTTAGGTGAGAATGTCTGTCCGGTGATCCTGAGGGATTTGTTTGCCTCCATCTCTCAGAGCTGGGTTTATACGATCTGGCAGCCATACTAGGTTTATACAGGGGCATGGGGGGCACAGAACTCAAGTTAGTTTACTTATATTTACATAGCGAGTACTTTATGCATTGAGCCATCTTTCCAGCTCCATATCTTTCATTTTAAATAAGAAGCAGCCCCCCCCCAAGCCCATAAGTGGCGCTCCATCTCCTCACATTAGTCTCCAGCATAAACAATTTTCTTGCAGTACGTGTGTGCATACTCTTTCGTAGAGTAACCCACCACCTACACCTTGTGTTTATGACATCTCACTATGAAGCCTGCTAAGGTATGAGGACTGAACTATGCCAGTTTTACCAAACCCTTCTCTGTTGGTAATTCCTTATTATTACTCAAAACTGTTATCCTGTTTCCATTTAATTTTTTTTCAAATTAAGCACATATTTAGGGAAGAAATCTTCTTGATGGAAAGTCCAAAGGAAGTCTAAATGTCATTGTCAGTGAATCAGGTACTTAATAACTTCCTGTTTGTACTGAAGAGAACTTTGATAAAAAAAGATCCCCAAAGTGCATCTGGGAAAAACACCTATCTGACTGTACAGTGATCTTTTCTCAAGGACTTTTTCTACCACAATAGAAACAGCAGAAAGAGACCTGGCATTAAGTCAAGCTGCATCCCAATTTTCCTATCTATGTATCTATTAATTTTTCAAATAAAAGATCGACAGCAGCTAATTAACTATAATTTTCCCTTTCTATGTGAAACTCAAGATGCTATGTCTGCACAGAGATGGAGTCATGGGTGCGAGAAAAAAAAGACATCAGCCTCGGTAGCTCTCCAATTTCTCTTGCAAATTCTTTACGGAGAGTATTTTCTCTATTTGTATATGCTTACAAATGCCAGCATCTGGCTTATCTCACTAACTGTATGACTATGCTACATCTACAATGACATCCTATAGAATCAATACATGTTCCAAGAATGACTGGTTTAATTAACAAGATATTTTATTTATTAAGTTAGATTAGTGAGGGATGGAGATGTAATTGGGTCGTATCCATTATGAATTAGTTGTTCCTTGAAGAAAATTAGAAATATCTTATTTTATGTCCCTTGTTAGAGTCCAGCCAGCTTGCTCTCTCTATGTCAGGAAGACAGCCTTTATGAGTTAGGGCTTCTGTGGCTCCGACACCTGCTCAAATCAATATCAATTATCTGTGTTCATTCTGGGTAAGTGGGGAAAATATCACTCCACAAAAGAAATCCCAACTTCACAAATCTCATGGAGAGATTATTTGAATCCTGTGGTTCCATGTAGAGACCTGGAGGAAACCATAGTAGCACAGAGATCATAGAGAAATGAGTAGAGGTTGAGAACTATTTGGGTGTTCCAAATTAGTATTTTATTCATTTTCGATCACTTTTGTGTGTATCAGTTTATTCAATAGGAACAGTGACCAGATCATATTGTACACAAGACATTTTGATAGGTATTCCTCACCTTGTAACACAACCACTTTATGAGACAAGTTAGAAAATTAGGTTCCAAAATCAAGAGTTTTTACCCAAAGCTACATAGCTCATTTTTAGAGGTATTAAACTTAAGATCCAAGTGTATAAAATACTAACAGATGTGGCATACTTATTAAAATTTGGTCTACAGAACTCTTGTCAATGAAGATATATTATTTGAGGACAGGGACCATGATAATTTTATTCTTTGATCGATACAAGCAAAATGAGATTCTATCTGTTAACAAAATTGGGAATATCAAACTTCAATTATTACAAGATTTCTGTTATTCCAAAACTTACTTGCTTTTAGTCATGATAAAATTATTTTGTGTTATCAGTACAAACAGCTTTTAAATCAGATAATTATGTACATGGGAGATGGGGATAATTAAGTAATCTATCTGCAGAGACAAAACTATTCTTTGAATTATTTCAGGCATTGATTTGAAGAAAGGAAGAGAAAGTACAACAAAGGATAGAGAAATGGAAGAAACCTGGGTTCATGCTCTTAAATGTGTCAAAAAATGATGGAAGAACTAACCTGATTTAGAGATTTGTTACCAGGATAAATGTAGTTTCTTGAGAAAAACATATGCAGAGGTCAACACAAGAGAAAATATTTCTGAACCCTGAAGTAACTCAGTGTCCAGAGCAGTAGACTGGTGAATTAAATAGGATTTGTATATTTATAGAGGGAGTTAATCCTATCTTCATGTAGCTATGTATAAAAGTTGGATGGAAATGATTAAGCCTATGTGACAGGTTAAAATTTACAGGTCAAGTTTTATATACATAACTTTATGTATAATATATAAAGTATTAACATTATATTAATAAATTATATATTATACATATTTTATATTTCCTTTCAAGGAAATATATAATATGTATTCTATTAAAATTGTGCTTTCTGAAATATAATTTATTAATATAATATAATTATAAATATGTTACATGTCATCTATAATAATGATGGATTAACTTGAGGTTATGGTGATGAACCATCTTCTCAGCACTTGAGAAGCTGCAAAAGGTGAACTGAGACTTCAGAGCCATTGTAGGTTGCATAATAAGACGCTGTCTCAAATCAGAGAAAAGAAAACTTACATGGAGGGCAAAGAATGTATTAGGGAATAAGTGTGAGGGGAAATGACGTAGGAGAGAGTGAGAAGCAGATGTGATAACCTTTCATCATATATGTGCAGACTAAAAAGCCCCAGCAATTACCCCAAGGTCACATATTTAGTAATTACAGGTAATACCATCCATTGGTATTGGGTGTCTGATGGGTCTTCAGTAAAATTCAGGAATAAGTTTAAGCCAGAGTGTAGGGCCGAGGGGACATGTTGGTACAGAACAGTGTGCAGATCTCCTCCAATCTCACAGGAGAACAAGAGCAATTCACATATTTTCTTGCCCTAAACACTGTTTCTCAGACAGAGCTCATGACTAATTAGGCTATGAACACCCTGGCTTGTACTCAAAGCTATTTTTGTGTTGTCTTGCTATTATCTTGTTAGACATAGACCAGAGAGATAAAGGTAAGCGAAGCTCACTGTGTTGGGCACAGAGGAGGGTACAAGACTTTATCTTTGTTTCTAATGATAACAAAATGCTATTTATAACCTTCCTTTGGTTTAAGAGGTTAACAGGCCAGAGTCTGCATAAGTGGATAATCAGGTGCGAGTTCTCTCATTATTCTGTGCAGTGAGGCTAATGGTGTGTGTTCTGCACTTTGGTTTAGTTGGTTTTAAATCTTTGCAATTCACTTAAGCAAGTTGCTTATGAAAACACCATAGGGCATGTAACTATATTTTTTGTGTCTGTCATTCCAAGTTCATAATAAATGTATTAGGTGGATGATAGTAAATTTCCTTTACAGTAGAAAGTCAAAATTTCAATTGAACAGAAGAAAAATGCATAAAATTTAATGGAATAACTCATTTTTGTTGGGACTGAAAGTTGAAAGATATTTAAGCTGACAGAAAACATGTTTCCATCTGACATGTGTAATAGAAAACTCCAAAACATATAATGTATAATTGCAGCTTACAGAATATTCAAAATTTGGTTGAAGAGATTAGATATTGATGTGTGTACATGTGTGTGTGTGTGTTTGTGTGTGTGTGTGTGAGAGAGACACATAGAGAAACAAGTAGATCATCTTGAGCAGAGCACCCCATCACTGAGTCACTTGCAAATGGAATGTAGTATATCCACAGTCAGACTTGTCCAATGTAGTCTGTGACACTGTGGGTGCCACATGACCTGGAGGAAGCTTCTCATTACCTGAAAAATGGGAATAATATTAGCTACTGTATATTTCCATCAAGATTAAATATAACAATGTAGGCAGATAGCAGCACAGTGCCCCCATGTTATAAATATGTCTACGCTAAATGAGTTTTATCAGCACTGCAAGGCTTACCTTGTGCACGTGCAAATTGGGGGTCCTGCTATCTAACATGTGAGTTCTGCACAAATTAAATGTGGTAGTCCATTTAGCCTTCAGCATGTGTGCAAGTGGTGTCAGGCTATACTGACCCTCTGGCCTTATGGGAACATTTTTTAAAAATGTGCTTTTTTTTCTTCTGCCAAAGCAAATGGCAAGTACGAAGCAGAGACCCACTGAGAAGGAGGGTCGATCCTTCTTAATAGTCATCAGGTGTCAGTCACTGAGCTGCTCTCGATAGCGTGCATACTGCTTTCAGAAAAGTAACATGGCTCCATAGAAAAACTTGAATTTATGAGTTCTCCTTAGTCAAATACTTGAAGTGAAAGAAAAAATGTCATCAAGATTGCAGCCTGATAGGAAAATCAAACTTCCAGTCAATGCGATGCCAAGGGCTGTCAATAGCACCAATTACATCTCATTGGTCATGATGGAACACAGTTTGCATTTACTTAATATAGTGGTTTTTTTTCTAATCTGATGCCTGAGTATATGTCATCTTAAATAGTGAGTCAGACCAGGTTGACAGGAAAATAAAACATACCCCTGTCTTCCACTGGCTTGGTTAGCTGCCTAAGAAAGGTTGATCTATCTATAACACAGAGTGCATAATTCAACATGACAGGAGAGAAAAAAAAAAGAAGCATGCATAATTTCACACACATGGAAGGTAAAGATGGAGATGGATTTATGGGCCGTAACCCGCTGAAGACTGTGCAGAAATGTTTCACTGCTTGCAGACAAGTGAATTCTTTCATCTTCAGGCCCTTTGGATAAATTTTCCTCAGGAGTTGATGGACTTTAAATCTGTCAAATAGGGACCTATAAAATCTGATTCCATGCTATAAATGGTAGCAGCCCGAGGCTCTGAGGTGTGGTATCACGGAGGATGACACACAGACAAGTCCCCTTCTGACATTTTACTACCGAGGACAGCAAGGCTAGTCAGATGACCACTTTCTGAGGTAGAAATGGGAAGAGACATTTGCAATTCATTCCCCTTTTGATCACAAATGCCAAGCAGCTGCAACAAGTGCCTAACTAAACGGCTTCATTTCAGTGGTATGGGGACTGTGGGTGAAAGAATTCCGAATCACGTGATTCCTGCATTTCCAAAGCAAGAGGACAGTCAGCACCACAAGGACACAGTAATAACTGGTTAAAGAACACCACTCAAACTTTGTCTCTGTAACTCCTTCCATGGGTGATTGTTTCCAATTCTAAGAAGGGGCAAAGTGTCCACACTTTGGTCTTCGTTCTTCTTCAGTTTCATGTGTTTTACAAATTGTCTCTTATATCTCAGGTATACTAAGTTTCTGGGCTAATATCCACTTATTAGTGAGTACATATCATTTGAGTTCTTTTGTGATTGGGTTACCTCACTCAGGATGATGCCCTCCAGGTCCAACCATTTGCCTAGGAATTTCATAAGTTTGGAGCTGAGACAAAAGGATGGACCATCTAGAGACTGCCATATCCAGGGATCCATCCCATAATTAGCCTCCAAACGATGACACCATTGCATACACTAGCAAACGTTTGCTCAAAGGACCCTGATATAGCTGTCTCTGTGAGACTATGCCGGGGCCTAGCAAACACAGAAGTGGATGCTCACAGTCAGCTATTGGATGAATCACAGGGCCCCCAGTGGAGGAGCTAGAGAAAGTATCCAAGGAGCTAAAGAGATCTGCAACCCTGTAGGTGCAACAACATTATGAACTAACCAGTACCTCGGAGCTCTTGACTCTAGCTGCATATGTATCAAAAGATGGCCTAGTCGGCCATCACTAGAAAGAGAGGCCCATTAGACATGCAAACTTTGTATGCCCTAGTACAGGGGAATGCCAGAGCCAAAAAATGGGAATGGGTGGGTAGGGAAGTAGGGGGGAGGGTATGGGGGACTTTTGGGATAGCATTGGAAATGTAATTGAGGAAAATACATAATAAAAAAATATTAAAAAAAAAAGAACACCACCCAACGGGCTCAGAAAACACAGTGTTTTATCCCCAAAATTCTAACTCTCAGGAGGATGTTGATATTATGTAAGACACTGGCATTCAGTCAAATTTTCTTTCTCTCCTGATCATCCAGGTCTCCAATCTTCTAACTTGGAAGTGTCTCCTCAGAGTGACGGTTGGAAGAATTTTAATTTGTGGCAATGAAAGGTTAGCCTGAGTATTATCAGCACCTATTGGAGATTACTTTATTATAATGTAGACAGTAGGATGCAGTTTGATTTTTACATATCTGTTAGGTAGCACTACCTGCAGAAGTGTTGGATAAAGCAGGATTGGTCAGAGTGAGAGGTCTCACTGGAGCAGACCCTACTATGTCTTAGCTTGCCCTGGAATGAATATGACCTGGAGTAAATATGCTGGACTAAATATGACCTGAGACATCCCATGTTGTTGAACCTATCTATCAAGACTATTATAGAGTTCCTCTAATTGGTCCCAGAATATGGACCACCCCATATTACTGGCAAGAGAGATAGCATTCCAAATTGAAACAATCCCTGAAGCTTCTGATAGTTGGTAACTGGCTAGCAGCTAGGATAAGATTTACTTGAAAAGACTCTTTTCTTTCTTTGTTCGGCTTCACCAAAACAAGCTAATATTGGTTGAGCATTTTTTTAAAATTTTTTTGAGATTATAATTACATCCTTTTCCTCCCTCAAAACTCTCTCATATACTCCTTTGCACACCTTCCTATATATTCCCTTCAACTTTATGGCTATATTATCAATAATTTATATTCCTAAATGTAGCCTGGTCAGTCTATGTAATGCTATCCATACACAGTTTCAGGGCCGACCAATTAGTAATGGATAACGAATTGTGCTTTTCCCCGGAAAAGACTATTTCTCCCAGTCTCAGTATTCTTTAGTTGTATGCACTTCTTTCTGTAGGGTTGAGACCCCCTGGACATTCTCCTGTCCACATGATTTCAGCTCACACGACGGCAGTCATTTTAGTGCAACTTCATGAAGGTTTCTATCTGCTTTTTAATCTTCTTTGCAACAAACCCACTCTGACACAAGACTTTGCCCTCAGTGTTCTCCTCCTTCCTGAGGCCAGAGAAGAGGATCTCTGTAATCCACCAAGAATGCCTTCCCTGCCAACGTCCATACTCTCCTTTCAGTTGCCAATTAGTCTCCAAGACTTTGCAATAAAAGTAACTGCTTCCTCAAGTCAGGATTTACAAAGCTATATTTTAATCCTGGTATTTTACCACTCTCTTCATCTCAAAATTCAGTAGATCTCTGCTTCTTCTGTATCAGTAACAGCCTCTAGAGTAGTGTCTTCTCTGGCACTGTTAGAGACATGCATGTGCCCCCTCTTCTAATGTCTTTACAATAATCACTGTATCCTCCAGATTTGTTTATGGAACATAAACATCTGTTGAGTGCTCTTGCCTTACAAGTTACATATAATTTAATGTGTCTAATTTTTACCTAGGTCATTTTGTTCCCGTCCCTACTGCCTTCCATGACAACCCTGGAATTTCAGATTCTCTTAATATATCCTGGATCGTTTAATGCTTTTAAGATCTCTACTTAGGGTACTTTTGTGACATCTCCCAAGGAAGGTGCCAAGTTGGTATCTTACATCTTGAGACAAAATACTCAAATCTACAATCTTATCCATGCCTAGTGTTAGATTCATTCTATTATAAACATCTATACTCGCATACACCTCACTTTATAAACTCTAAATCTAAACTTACAGGTTAAAAAGATCATGATATATATTAATTAATTCAACATACAATGGAATTGATCTCAGAAAAATAGATGGATATGGGTGATAATGAATCAGATTTACACTATAGGAATACAGTCAAAAATGTAATGGAAGTTCTCTCCTTGTTACACTTCTCTCTTTGAAACTATTTACAATGCTTATATAATACTCACAAAAGGTCAGATTGTAAGCTTTGGGCTTTTACCTCATGTGATTGACTCTATAGATATAATGTTACATATAATTTAATGTGTCTAATTTTTACCTATGTCATTTTGTTCCCGTCTCTACTGTCTAATGTTAGGGAAACAACCTGCCTCAGATTATCTGAGAGAGCCTTAAACATAATGTGCTCATGTAAGAGGAAGATGGAGAGAACATAGCTGTTTACACAGATGGAAATATAAGGAGATCAGAATGATGTGCCCATAAATCCAGGAATACCAGAAGTCATGAGTGCTGCAGGACATAGGCCACAAATCATCCCAGGACATTGAAACTGTGACAGTTTTCATCTGGTTACACTCTTTTCAGGCGTCTGGCTTCCAGAAGTTCAGGAAAATGAATTATGATTGTGTTAAGCCACTAAATTCCAGGTAATTTGCTACAACAATTACAGTAAACTAACACAGTACTTTAATTCTTTTATCCTTTGCTAATCACTTCTGGAATTAAAACATTTTAAAATGTTTAATAAGCAAGTATTATAGGTGTATATAAAAATACGTTCAGTAGAAAAATAGTATTTCAATTTTCACATCCCAAGCACAGGCAAAATATTATGACAATGTGCTAAACAACATGCTCTGTGTTCTACTCCCCAGGAGTAAGGCATTGTGGGATATAGGTCTTGGATCTGGCAGAGGAGGACTTGGAGTATGCGTGACTGAATTAGCTCTTCAGAGAATATAAAGAAAACAAAATTGTATTTTGTATACTCCAAAGAATAGAGGGGTTAAGGCCTAACTGCTCAGCAATAACAATAGCATCACCTGCAATAAGGCAATAATGGGGACTAAAAGAGTGAAAGCCGTGACATCTATAATCTATGGATGTAGATCTGCATAGCACATGGCTTCACTGTCCTAGACCAAGGACAAGCAAGAAGAAAGTTCTTCCTCCGTGTTTGGTGACTTTCCCATCTGGCTAATATAATCCAGATATTTGCAGGAATTCTTGTTGGTATCCAGATCTAAATTTGGGAAATGAAATGCTATAACCTTGAAGCCCTATTAGCATTCATGAATATGTAGAATATCACTTTATGAATGTGACAGCATCTAAAAGCAAACATAAATAGCTGTGGCACAGCAAGTCACTTGATGCGGAATTCAACCTCAGACCAGCTCTGAACTTAAGGGATCAGAGCAGAGCAGAGAAGAAGCCAACATTCACAAGGACGTATGCAGAGTCAGGACAGGGCTCTGAAAATTCAATTGGGATTTTAAGAAGTGGCCTGTGGGACTTATAATATTGTACATATTATTATTGAGAAGTTGAAATTCAGAAATGTTAAATAATTGGATCAAAGTCATAAAGCCAAGGTAGGCAGAAGTAAATTTTGAAATCTAATCTCTTTGACTCCAAACCCAGGGCACATTGTACCCTATCATAGAACCTTGGGAGATAAATATTCTGGCATTTCTACTGATATTAATTTGTAGCAGATATGTAAAGATTCTTCATTGCCTATTGAACTCTATGTCTGTGACTAAAGAAGTGGCTTAGAACAGGATTTTTGAGGGGTAATCCATAATTATTTGTTTGGACATGACAAGGAATATTTTTTTAAAAGCAAGACACATGTAAAACAAGGTGCACTACTTATAAAAGCATCTCATTGGATATATTCTCTTGGACAGTCTGGTATGGGAGTGGAATGAGATGACATCTTCCACTAACTATGCAAGGTATTATTAATGTTCTCTGATATGTGAATGTGTGGATGGCTGTTGCATAGATTTGTACCTATGATGTCTCTGCATGTTTCAGACAATTATTTAATTACAGAACAAATTGGTCATCTAATTTGACTTAGCCTCAGTATCCTTGGCTATAAAAATAAAGAATATATGTAATTTTCTTGATGTTTAAATAATGAAACAGAATTAATAAAAATACTTTAAAATACCATGAAAAAGTCAGATGTCTATATCTCAAAGAGTGTGTATCTCAGATTTCAGAAAAGGAATGGATACATCTAAATGTAAAAATTTTAACATGATATTAAATATAATTATACCTGCTCACAATAATTTTTCAATTCATAAATTTTAATAAATCTTTAATTTGAAGGTAAGAGAATATTTCCTGGGTTTATCTATATGTATCTGTATTTTTTATTACAATACACAGACACAAATAAGAAACAGTGGAGGCCTTTTTCTGTAAAAAGCAGTTGTCTTTAACATCTACAAGAAAATTAGTTAAAATTTTCCATTATTAAAGGCTAAAAATCCACATTGCAATGCATAGCTCACTTTCCTAGAGATTTACATACAGGTGTCTCACAGGATATTATGGTTTGAGAATACAAACCCAGCCTTGTGTGGATTTATACTGTGATTATCTTGGGTGAGAGGCAGGATCAATTGCAGCTAGCCTTCCCTAGAGTTTCAATAAATGGAGTTTCACACCTATTATACCACAAGGGCATGTATGTTAACTCAGTTCTGAAGAACTAAGAGTCCCAGAGAATGAATACCCAGGCCAGAATCAATGATGCTGATGCCTTAAGAACTTCAGAACATCTAAAAGAATTCAGTGGCTAGAAGAATGGCCTCTGCGGTATGATTAACTGGAACTATGCAGTATCCGGACTTCTGCTATTAGTAGTCATGCAACTGGGGAAGCTGGCCCCACTTATCCCATCTTCAAAATGAAGATTATGGCTGTGTCTCTGTTGTCTGGTTTATGGGATGTTGCAGTAAAGCAGAATCAGGGCTTTGCTCATCATCCAGTATTGCGCGCCGCTTTTGTTCCCCCTGGTAAGAACACACTCAGGGCAACCGGAATCTTCTGCGGCACAAGCTTTATTGCTTACCCCATCAGGAGCCAGTGGAGAAGAGAGCCAGAGAGAGAGAGAGATGGCGGAGCCCCCTCCCTTTTATGGAGGACTGTCCTCCGCCTCGGACGTGTCACTCCCTGATTGGCTGCAGCCCATCAGCCAGAGTTGTCGTCACGGGAAAGGCAGAGCACATGGGGTGGGAAACTACCCCAGCGCATGTGCAGATGGTTTGTTTACTACTTAGAACACAGGTGTCAGTGCCATCTTATAATGGCGAATGTGAGGACGGCTCCTTACATCTCCCCCTTTTCTTTTATTTAAGAGCAATAGGCCACCCATAATAATGAGAGTGGAGATAGAGGTCAAATCCCCAGTGTGTAAAATAGGGGCTTTACACAAAACCTCCTCCCAGGCTCATCACCCGAAGGGGTCTTGGTCTGCTCCCGTGTCGTTTTTCCTGGGGGAAGGACACTTGGACACTCAACCTTCTTGAAAGATGACATGTCTCCCTAGAATAGGCTCATAAATGCCACACAGCCCTTCTACTGCAGTGCTTAGCCGTGCAACTCTCTCAGGCTGCTGAAGCACACTCACTCTATCCCGTGCAATGAGACTAGCCTCGTGGGGTGCAAGAGCTGAGTGGCCAGCGACCTATTGCTTAAGCATAGATAACCATATATCAGGGGAAGCACCATGTTCTAGTGCTGCAAGCGCCTGGGAAATAACCACCATGTCTCTCCTAATTTGGGCCTTAAGCTTACAGACCAATCAGAGAAGCAACACTAATCCACAGCAAAGAACAGCTCCAAATAATTCCACCCCCACCCATTCTTTAAAGAAGGAAAATGTTGAAAAGATAGTCCTTAGGTCAGGGACAGGTCCAAGTGCGTGGGGCAAGTCTCAATTTTCAAAGGGTCTGTTCAAATTTAGCCGTCCAATTCTGTATCTCCCAACGCTGCTCTCCCTTTGTTGTTATCGCACAGGACATCACCAAGACGAGGGACATCAGTATTCCCTTGGTCAGTCTGGATTTTTCGGGTGAGTCTTTCTGGTATCCAAAATGGGTTGTCTTCATTCTGTGGAAAAACACAAACAGCTCCCCTGGATCTTATCAAAATAGGATCCAGGCCTTTCCATTTGTTATTTAAAACATCTTTCCATTTAACCATCTCTTTGGGCCTATCTGGCTCTGAACAATGACGTTCAGCTGCTGTATCTTTGTTAATTGTCCAGTGGCTTCACCTGTTCGGGAGAGCGCCTTCCAGGCCTTAATAGCCGTGGAGGAAATTTAGGCATAAGCTCCCCAGTGATAATTTGTTTGATCAGCGGTATAAGCTCCCTGACCTGTTAACAGGTCAAAGGTCCAATCTCTCTGCTCTGGAGTCAAAGCGGCAGCATTTGCTCGGGCCTGCGTTTGTGCAGCCTCTTGCCATAGAGCTCTCCATTCCATATATTTGCCCGCACTGGGGAGAGCGGCTTTTGCAATCATTTGCCAGATGGCAGGAGTTAATGCCTCACCAGCAAGCCTGCCTAACTGCACCAAGGTGAAATTAGCATTGGCTCCATATTTACAGACCAACTTAGCAAGCTCTTTAACCTGTAAATACTCTACTGGAGCGTGGACATGCCCACCCTCGGCTCCTTCAAAGACTGAAAATGCCTGTTGTATCTTCCTTTGTGCCTCTCTTGAAATGAACGAGTCCGCGCACTGCCTCTCTGCACAGGGCTGACGCACTACGCAGGGAGGGGGCTCGCATAGGGCGGAGGTTTTGTGTAAAGCCCCTATTTTACACACTGGGGATTTGACCTCTATCTCCACTCTCATTATTATGGGTGGCCTATTGCTCTTAAATAAAAGAAAAGGGGGAGATGTAAGGAGCCGTCCTCACATTCGCCATTATAAGATGGCACTGACACCTGTGTTCTAAGTAGTAAACAAACCATCTGCACATGCGCTGGGGTAGTTTCCCACCCCATGTGCTCTGCCTTTCCCGTGACGACAACTCTGGCTGATGGGCTGCAGCCAATCAGGGAGTGACACGTCCGAGGCGGAGGACAGTCCTCCATAAAAGGGAGGGGGCTCCACCATCTCTCTCTCTCTCTGGCTCTCTTCTCCACTGGCTCCTGATGGGGTAAGCAATAAAGCTTGTGCCGCAGAAGATTCCGGTTGCCCTGAGTGTGTTCTTACCAGGGGGAACAAAAGCGGCGCGCAATAAATTTTTTTTTCTGATGCGAAAATAATCAGTTTTAATTAACATCATTTCATAAAAGAGAAAACAAGCAAACCACACACACTAACAAACAGCCTGGAGAGCTTCCTGAAGAAATATATAGGGATAGAGACGGACAGGGCTCAGGAAGACATCTGAACACAGCGAGGCAGCACCCTTCGAGAGTGTTCCCTGACCCAGGGGTGCTTCAGGACCTGGGCCAGGCTCAGCCGCTCTGAAGGATGGTATCTAAGAAGCTTGGAGATCAAGTCCTGGGCTCCTGCAGGCACTGATGAAGGAAACTTAAAATCCACCTTGCAGATGCGTCTAAATGTCTCACTGGAGGTGCTGCTCTCAAAGGGTGGCTTCCCCACCAGCAGCTCATAGCAGAGCACGCCAATGCACCACAGATCAACCATCTCATTGTATGGTTTCTGCTCTATCATTTCCGGGGGCAAGTAGTCCAGAGTCCCACACATTGTCTTTCTCCTGAGGGAGGGGGTATGCACAGACCACCCAAAGTCTGAGATCTTCACCTCACCATTGAGGCCCAGCAGGAGAGACATGGTGGTTATTTCCCAGGCGCTTGCATGTCATGTCTTCAGTTTTTCACTAGTCTTAGAAAAACTTTCCAGAATACTGCTTCACACTGTTCTGCAGCAAATACTGTGCGTTCTGTATCTGGTCCTGTGTTCCTGTAATGGTAATGATCCGATCTTCAGATCCTTCTAAAGGTTCATCAATTTTGATTGATGCTCCAGATTCATGACGAATTTGTTTAATCCGCTGACCACCTTTGCCAATAATAGATCCAGCCAAATCTTTGGGAATAGTTACTTGTGTAGTGATAATAGGTCCACCAAGATCACCATATGAGCCACGACCCCCTGCATAAGAGTAGTCATATCCAGAACCACCCTGTGGTTCATAAGCCATTTGCCATTCTGATGGGCTCCATGTGTCAATTGCAGAGTCCCAAGTTTCATCAGCACTGAACCCAACCATGCCATCATAGCGGTCTCCAGGCCTTCCTCTTCTGTCATAAGCCATTAGATCTCCCCCTCTGGGTGGTGGTGGAGGAGGAAGAGGAAGATTCCGGGCTCTGCTGCCACCCCGGCCACCTCGACCAGGAGGAGGTGGAGGAGGTCCTCGACGAGGGCTCATATCATCATAATCTCTTCTAGAAGGAGGCATGGGAAAGGCAGAGCACATGGGGTGGGAAACTACCCCAGCGCATGTGCAGATGGTTTGTTTACTACTTAGAACACAGGTGTCAGTGCCATCTTATAATGGCGAATGTGAGGACGGCTCCTTACAATCCAGAAACCAAATCTAGCAAGTCTTGTATTCAGTCTTCAGACATAGTTGGGAAACTTGCAAAGTGAGCAATTGTAACTTCTTAGATGGATGCTAAAAGCACAAACAAATCGAAATAATATCTAAAGATATTTGAAGTGAAGGAACAACCATTCACAGGACCTTTGCTGCATCCATTAAAAAAAAAAAAAAAAAAGATTCTACAATGAACTCACATGGCATTTATCTCTTTTTACTATCACTGAGCAGGCAGCTCAATCAAGGCCACTCAGCCCTTTATGACCAAACCAGCTCAGTCAGTCAACAGATTCTCCAGTGCAGGAGCGAGGATTAAAAAGAAAAAAGACAGGTAGACAACATTGTAGCATGACCCCAGCCATTTCTAAGACTGAGGTGGGTTTGTTTTCTCCCAATCTGCTTTTATACCATTTTAATTACATGCAAATATTAAGAGCAGGCAGTACAATGAGGAACAAGCAAGACAATAAACAAAGTCTCATGATCACGCCTATGGTCCTTGTTTCTAAGGGCTTATCAGGATGATCAAGATATCTGAGCCTTTCCTCTGGTAGCCCAAAGTCATATTCATGCCTGAAACCTACTTCTTTGTTCCACCCTAAAATCAGATTCTTGCCTGTATTTACTTCGTTGTCTTGCCCTAATGTCAGATTCCTACCTGAACTTACTTCTTTCTCATGGCCTAATGTCAGATTCCTGCCTGAAGCCCATGTCCTAGTTTTTTGGCCAATGTCAGATTCCTGCCAAGAGGCCCCTCAAAGGCTCTCCACACCTTTATCTATTAGAAACAATGTCACCAATAGCAGGAACCATCCCTCACTTCTTGGAGACAGCACAATTCTTGCACAGGGATAGTGCTCAAATCACTGTGGTAACCCAGCAACCAGTGCCATGTGAGTACAGCTGTGAATGTCTACACTTAGTCCCCTGGGGGGTGGGGCTGATCGTCAAATACAGGACCAGCAGACTGCCAATCTGAATGAAGCAAGAAGAAAATCAGTTCAACATGACTCAGTGTTGCTATACCTCTAAACATAGAATTCTTTTTTTTTTAATTTTGTGGGTTTTTTTAAATTTTGTTTTGTTTTTTATTAGGTATTTATTAAATTTACATTTCCAATGTTATCCCAAAAGTCCCCCACCTGCTCCCCCACCCGCTCCCGCACCCACCCACTCCCACTTCTTGGCCCTGGCATTCCCCTGTACTGAGGCAGATAAAGTTTGCACAACCAATGGGCTTGCCTCGCTTTCCACTGATGGTCAACTA
Source organism: Mus caroli (assembly GCF_978045245.1). Lineage (NCBI taxonomy): Eukaryota > Metazoa > Chordata > Mammalia > Rodentia > Muridae > Mus > Mus caroli. The sequence continues at coordinate 8,963,360 of NW_028227275.1, read as the reverse complement.
GGCCATCTTCTAATACATATGCAGCTAGAGACACAAGCTCTGGGGGGTACTGGGTAGCTCATATTGTTTTTCCACCTATAGGGTTGCAGATCCCTTTAGCTCCTTGGGTACTTTCTCTAGCTCCTCCATTGGGGGCCCTGTGATCCATCTAATAGCTGACTGTGAGCAATCACTTCTGTGTTTGCTAGGCCCCTGCATAGTCTCACAAAAGACAGCTATATCTGGGTCCTTTCAGCAAAATCTTGCTAGTGTATGCAATGGTGTCAGCGTTTGGAGGCTGATTATGGGATGGATCCCCGGATATGGCAGTCTCTAGATGGTCCATCCTTTCATCTCATCTCAAAACTGTGTCTCTGTAACTCCTTCCATGGGTGTTTTGTTCCCAATTCTACGAAGGGGCAAAGTGTCCACACTTTGGTCTTCGTAAAAGAGGAATCTCTAATGGGTAAAAAACACTTAAAGAAATGTTAAACATCTTTAGCAAACAGGGAAATACAAATCAAAATGACTCTGAGATTCCATCTTATACCTGACAGAATGGCTAAGATCAAAAACACAAATGACTTCTCATGCTGATGAAGATGTAGAGAAATGGGAACAGTCCTCCATTGCTGGTGAGAGTACAAACTTGTACAGCCATGTTGGAAATCAATATGGTGGTTTCTCAAAAAGTTTGGGAATAGATCTACCTCAAAACCCATCTATACCATGCTTGAGCTTTTATCCATAACATACTCTATCACACCACAAGGACACTTGTTCAATTATGTTCATAGCATCCGGGAATCAGAGTCTAGAATTTCCAGAGATCTATGATAAAAATAAACGTGACTGGAAAAAAAATGAATGATTAAATAAATAAATAAAAGTTAATGAAATGATCCTACCAATACTCTGTTATACTTATAGTCCAGAGCCTAGAATAATTGTTATCATAGAGCCTTTATCCAGCAACTACTGGATGCAGAAACCCAGAGTGAAATATTAGGCAGAGCTTGGGGAATCCTGTGGAAGCAGGGAGAAAAAACTGTAGGCACCAGAGGGGTCAAGGACACCACAAAATGTGACCCACAAAGTCAACTAATCAGGTCTCATAGGGGCTCACAGAGACTGAACTGACAATCAGAGAGCCCATGCAGGTCTAATCTAGGACCTCTGTATGTTATGGTTGTCTACCTTGGTATTCTTCTAGGAAAACTAACAGTAGGAGCAGAGCTTTCTCTGACCCCTTTGTCTGCTTTTAGGACTCTTTTCCTCCTCCTGGGTTGCCTCATCCATCATTAAGATGAAGGAAGGTGCCTAGTCTTTTTGTAGCTTGACGACATGTCTGGTTGGTATTTCCTGAGAATCTTGCATTTTTCTGAATTAAAAGGGAGGGGGAGTGGATCTGTGGAAGAGAAAAGGTGAGGGGAGAGGGACTGGGAGAGAGGAGAGACTGTGGTTGGGATGTAATACTATGAGAGAAGAATAAAACAAAAAATTCAGTTAAGAATAAACCTAACTCTGCGTCAGGGTCACATTAGATGATGTGAACGAGCTCATACACAGGCACTATGAACTCAAAATCCCCCCCCTTTACTTACACCTGTTTGCTCTTTTATTCATAATTACAAGACATACTTTTATTTATGTGTCAGCCTTTCAGTCCATATAAACAGGTATATAGTTTAATAGATCCCTTTAATAAAGGACCACTAACCTGGTACTGTATCTATTATATGATACCAACTAGTCAGCCATAAAATAACACCAAATGTATCTAACAGGTTGTATTTATATATTATTAATTTATTCACATATATTTGTGCAACAATAGTAACTAAAGCAAAGGAAGAGTACAACTTTCGATGTTTAATTTTAAAGTTAATAAGACAATTTATCCCCATATTTTGAATGTACCAGGTATAATACATTCTCTAACCAACAAATTAATACTATCTATTGCATACTTTTAAAGCTAGAAGTATGGGTACAGTGATATAAAACTATTCACATTGCAAAAGGATTGTCCTGTCTTGTAAATCTCTTCTTCCTATATTGATTAATTTGGCTGGGCTTGCTTTCTTGAAAAATTTCCCAGCCCTCAACCATATATTATTTTCGCCATGCTAAAGTGACTTCTCTGATGTATGATACCTGGACAGGAGTGGAAACCAGTCATTCCTCAGTCCATATACTTTATACCACAGGTACTGCAGCTTTCACCAGCTTGTACACGGGTTCAACTACATTAATAAAATAATGATCAAATAAAAAAGCCTCGGGCATAAACACAAGAGCAAAGATCTAGAGATGGTCTGCACTCATTTGTAACGTGTTTTCCAGCATGCTGTAAGATTTTTACCGTAAGCAAAAAGTTGACAATTTTGTAATAGAGTTTTCTTTCTAAATCTTTTTCCATTTCATTTAAAAAACTGCTGACTTTTTCCCACAGGCTTCATACAATTGGTTGTCAATAAACATCTCTAAATTGCAAGGCTCACTTCTTTAGTGCTTGGTTAGGCATATGGGCACTTGGCAAAGAGAGGGCACAGATTAATTGTAGAATATGGAACATTTTACTTTCTACTCTTCTTTAAAAATTCATCTAACATTTGAACTCTACTTATTCCAACTTTTTAAAAAATATATTTTTTTAGAAAATAATGAAATATTTCATATAAAATAAATATGAAAATTAATATTCTCAGATAGTCTAAACACTAATTGGTAGCATTATAGTATAGGGGAAATAGATTTCAACCCAGACGATACCTCTGTCACTGTGGGGCTTTGTATAAGTTACCAACATTGAGTATAAGTTACCAACACTGTGTCCTCATCATTATCACAGAATGATGAAAGACCCTGCTTGAAACAATTGTGGTGAAGTTCTCCGAGATGCATCTTGACTTGCTATAAGAGGTGGATCTCCTGGAGATTCCACAGCAGCTCAGCTCACACACATAACTGAACTCGCATATGTGGCATTCTTATCAAGTATGCCATACACCTCTGAGTTAGTTCACTCCCCTGTTGTGCCTAACAAGGTGTCTTTGCTTCTAGAAGTGACCTCTTATCACAGGCAGACAGCATCATTTCAGAGATTCTACATCATCAGATACCAGCCTGGCTCCCTCCTCCCCACATTTGGTTCATGCATAAGCAGCCTCCTTGTTTTCCAGATCTCTCCTCACATCTTTAGCTGACAAGGCACAGCGCTGCTTTATAACCCAATGTGCCCAGTAGGATAATACATCTTCTGATCCTTGCTTTCCTTTCCTTTTGCTCATGTTCTAATAAAAAGTAAAAATGCATGCCCTGTCTGTGATACACATTAGATATTTTCTTGAATCATAGGTTGCATGTTTATTTTTTTAATCTCATATCTCACAGAAGCTATAAATGTTGGACTGAAAGATGAAGCATAGAAATCCCTGCATTATAAATGCTTGCATGCTCTTCAGCAGAAGTTAGAAACCCAGAACCTGCTTCTGAAACAGTGTCTGCATCATTTTCAGAATCAAAGCACAGAACATACTCTAATGGGCGAAAGAGAGCATAGTTTTTATACATAGCAAGTGGTTCTCCTTCGAAATAAAATAACAGGAAGCAGAGGTGAACAGAAAATTTTCAATAAAAGCTACTCACCAGTCAAATCAGTTAAAATGCATACTATTTACATGGGGATGTAAGGCTTTTTACTTTGTGGTAGAAAAAGGAAAAAAATGATTAGAAAAGAGAGAATAACCATTATCATTATATGCTATCCATGCCCAGAATTCACTCATTTTCTGAATTTCAAAGTAGAATGGAGCCATCATTTAGTTCTAAGCTATTCTGGTCTTCTCATAACCATCTTGAGCAAATACAGATTTTCTTGGATCACACATTAAATAATCACTGACAAAAGTTGAGCTCCCTAAAAGGATCTGAATTGTATTTACAGTGTCTTCTGGGAGTGACAGTACTTACCCATTATGTGTAATTCTATTTGAACAATTTTATTTGTTTTATTTTATTTTATTATTTTAGAATTTCATACAGGATCAAGGTATTTGCACTAGTTGGCCTCACCTTTTTCCCTCCACAACTCCTTCCATGTGCTCCCACTCTTACTCAAACTCATATATTTCTCTTTAATTTTAACTGTTAAGTGTGTGTGTGTGTGTGTGTGTGTGTGTGTGTGTGTGCGCGCGCGCGCGCGCGCGCGCGTACATATAACCTACTGAACCCATTTAGCATTGCTCACATGTGTAAGTGTTTAGGACCTGACCACTTAGAATTGGACAGTCTAGTAAGGTTTTCATTCCCTGAAGAAGATAGATTCATTCTCTCTCAACAGCCATGAATTGTCTCGAAGGTGAGACCCTATGAGATTACCCTTGTCTACATTGGAATATCAACTGATATCATTATTGTGTACATAGCTTAGGTGAGCAGGTTGTTAAGATTTCATGAGAGAAATGGTAAAGAAAGGAACAAGTATGGGCATCAGGTATGGGGATTGGATGGGAGTGAGAATAGAAATGAGTGGCAGATATTTCTGGAGGCCTGGGATGTGGGAGCATACCAGAAATCTATAGGAGTGAGCCTAGCTGAGAGTCCTACCAGGGGGGATATAGAGACTGAACACCTCCCTCCTCTAGAAGTCCTGCCTGGCAACAGGAACACTACACATCAGTTTGTCCACAAAACCTTCAACCCAAAATGTTTCTTGCCTACAAGATGAGTAGGGGTAAAGATGAAACAGAGACTGAGGGAACAGCCAACCAATGAGACCCATCCCATGGGAAAGAGTCAACCCCTGACACTACTCATGATACTCAGCTATGCTTGCAGACAGGAACCTAGCATAACAGTTTCCTGAGAGGCATCATCCAGCTGAGGATGGAGGCAAATGTGGAAAATCACAGTCAAATGTCAGACCAAGCTAGAGGAGTCTTGTGGAATAGTGGGGATAGATGTGAGCAAGCCAAAGAGGTCAGGAAATACACAAAGAAGACCTACAGAGCCAACTAACCTGGGCCCCTGGGAACTTACAGAGACTAAGCCACCAACCAGAGCATACGGGGGCTAGACCTATGCAGCTTGGTCTTCATGTGGGACCCCTAACAAGCAGAGCTGGGATTATCTCCATCTCTGTTCCCTGTCATTAGATTTCCTTCCCCCCTACCTAGACTGCACAGTTGTACCTCAGAGGAAGAGGGTGTGCCTAGTCCTACTGGGACTAGATGTCCCAGGGTGAGGTACTCCCCATTCTTTGAGGAGAAAAGAAGGCAAGGGGGAAAGGGATTTTTAATGATGGGGCTGGGAAGAGCGGAAGGAGAGAACCATGATCAGGAAAGAAGTGAATAAAAATATTTTATGAATTAAAAATAAATAATTGGAGAAATATTATTGGAGGAAAAAAACATGAGTACAAGTTTCCTGTTGTGCAGAATATCTTATAGCAGGTTTTCTGATCTTCTTACTTTTAAGATCATTCTATCCTCTCTTCTAAGATGCTCCCTAAGCCCTAATGCAGGGGTTGTGTTGTAGATGTATCAACTTTGGGATGGACATCTCATAGTCAGCTATTCTCTGAATTTTAAACAGCTGTTGATTTCTGTGATGGTCTCCATTTGCTTCAGAAAGAAGACTTTTGATGAGGGTAGAGGCTACAACCATCTATGTGTATACAAATTGGCATTTATAATGCAATTGAGAATTACGTTGGTTTAGAAATGTGGAACAAATAACTTCTCTTCTGGGATCCATGACCACACCAGTCAAGGTAAGTGATCAGGATAATTACAGTACCAAACATAGATTCCCTCTTTCTGGACAAGCCTTAAGTCCAATTAGATGGATACTGGTAATCCCCAAGAGTGATAAATGACACTATTGAACCCTTGGGTACATCTTCCTGTGCTAGTTTTTGTTGCAGTTTGTAGGTGTCACAGCTGGTTAGACCAACTGGATTCTTTTCTCTCCTAGCAGCTTAGGTAGCTCCTTCCAGCTTGTTAAAGCCAGTCCTCAGGAGGCTGCCAGGTTAGTTCCAGCCCAATTCCTCCACATACTGTATTCAAAGTATGTATCTTCAGCAATGAGGTCTTACATTTAAGTTACATTTTGAAATGATTTTACTAACCACTGCTTTGAACAAGGCTTTTTCATCCTTAATTGGTTTAATTCACTCACAGTCCTATCCTCTGCCTTATCCCCTGACCCTCTTGAATCCTTTAATCTCCAGATTTCCCCTACCCTCTTTCCCTTCATGTGTGCTCTATGATCTCACTAGTATTTGCTTTAAGTTGGGTTGTGAGATTGTAGGCTTCCACACCTGTTTTCATACCCCTCAGTCCTTGATTTCCCCCACATCCCCATGTTTCTCCCTGCATAAGCCTATCAGATGCCCACTAGCAGGTTTCCTGTGTTATTGTGGTTGTCCCCAGAGCGCATATTGGCTGAACTGATTGGGTTAATTGGTTATTTTTTAAAAGCCACAACTTTGTGAAGGGAGCATGTTGGGAGGGGTATGGAATGAGTTAGAGGGGAAAATTGATGATAGATATGATCATAATTTGTGCAAATCCTCAAAATAAGGAATATTTTAAGTACATGCCTATTTTTATGATATTTACTGTCATAGGTAAGCAACATTTCCTCACATAATAATCTTGAGAAAAAAATATCACATAGATACAGAGAAAATGTCTTAAAATGTATTGAACAAGGACCAAGTTTGAAATTACTAATAAATAAAATATGTGTATCTGATAATAAAACATCATTGGATTTTTGATTTTCTTTTATTACAGAAGTAAAAGGGAAGGAGACATGAAACATTGTATTTGAGAAGCTAAAGCATCAATAGCTGGTTTGCTGGAGCCAGTGTGATTGTCAGTGAATTCTCAGGATGCTCATCAGGTTCTGCTCTTACTTTTAGTATGCCTCATTCTTTAAAAACAGTTGCTCACAAATGTGAGTGCTGCCTAAAAGCAATGGCATGAATAAGGAGTGAAGATTTTTAAAGGAGCGGAGAAGCTCTGAAAGCCTAGTTAAGAGGTCTAATCAAGTTTCCCTTGAAGTTGCACACCGGCTTCCACCTCAATGCATTCCATTTGACTGAATGGATTTACAAATAAACCAAAATGTTGATTATTTTACTTGGAATGATATTTTTCTCAAATTCTTGAGTCAAATAAGAAACTAATGCTACATATTTTCACTGTGCATAGAGCTGTCTTTAACTAATGTGACAAAAATCCATAAAATCATTTGTCCTAATCTGAGCTCCTCATAATTGCTGCTTCATTTGGAAGGTTGTCACTATTTAAGCATTGAAGATAAGATGATCTTCCTCTTGAAGCTACCTCAATAACTCATGTAAATAACTGGTTAAACCTATTAAAATGTAAGGCAGATTTCATGCTCAAATTCCAGATTCAATTTAAGTTTTGATACCATAAACCATCATGACATGAGGTTGCAAACCTTGAAGTCTTCCTGTGCTTGCCCTTGACTTAGCTACCTTATTCCTGAAAAGTAAGTGATATGGCCATTGTCCGCATGGACACTTTTGATGAATTTATAACTGGCTTTTATGAAACTCACAGGCCCAATGAGACTCTGTGAGAGGTTTTCCATTTTTAATAATTTCTCAATCAAATCTGTGTGATGTCCTCTGCAATGATAACTGATGAAATGTGAGTTGGAGTGGCATTTTTATTGCCATCTATTAATACTACCAGTCCCACTCATTTACCATACACTACCAAGATACTATTAGTCATTACACTGGATATGTTAACAATGGATAAAGACATAACTTTAGCATTTTTTTCCTATTTCTTGTGAATCATTATAAAGATTTATTTTATATATGTGAGCACACTGTACATGTCTTCACACACACACCAGAAGAGGGCATCAGATCCCGGTACAGAAAGTTGTCAGATACCATGTGGTTGCTGGGGATTGAATTCAGTACCTCTGGAAGAAAAGCCTCTTAACCACTGAGCCATCTCTCCAGCCCCGAGTCATGTCTTTTAATGACACTGAATAATCCACTCCCCACTGACATCATAACCATCAACAGCCCCTCTAACGAAAACGGCACATTGAGCATTATTTGCAATGTCAATATTGTTGTCTATGTCCAAAGCGTGAAATTCAAAATCAGAGCATCTACTCTCCAAGTCTTTCAATAGATTTTTCCAATGCCTTCAATCCATCTGACTATCGATTGCTGAGACAAACTGATTTTCTTAAATATTCTATTTTCCCTTCTGGGCCTATTATATCTGCCAGACTCTCAATGTATTTCTTACAAATTCACCATCACTAACTGGCTTTGATTTTTTTGCTATTAAATATGCTACCATGTAACTAGCTTCTACAGGATAATCTATCTGTGTTATAACTTTTTAAAAGAAATTTGTCAAGATGACAGACACTTCTCTGTTCCAATATTTTGTTCTTATAAATCAATCTTTGACTTGTGTCAAATTCAGTGGCATGCTACACAGTATGCTGCCTTGGATTTTAGTCTGAATACATGTGCAAAGTCTGTGCTACTTACATAGTGGCTTTCCATTGGAAAAAGAAGTAGCCATCTGTCTACTTTTTTGTTAAAAAGTTTTTCTTTATCGATATTTTTAAGTTCTTTTTTTTTGATATTGTGGAAGCCATGCTTGAATTAAAAATAATAATTATGATAATAGAGGTTAGATAGATGATCAATGATCAAGATACTTGATATTCTTAAAGAGGACCCAAGTTTAGTTTCTAGCACTTAGGAGAACAGTAATTCATGGGTTGTCTGTAATTTTAATTTCATAGGATCTGACACCATCTTTAGCTCACTTGCACTCATATGTCCACATGCCACATGCACACACATACACACACACACACACACACACACACACACACACACACACACTCACACTCACACACACACCTGCACACACGGAATTAAAACTTAAATATTTAAATCTTTTTTAAAAAATAACTTACATTTCTCTTGCCACTGTAAAAGCATGTCATGTATGATAGTGCCAATCTGAATGTCTGTCCCCAAGGGATAATAATACCAAGTACTATAAAACTAAATCCATACACATGTATAAATAAGAGCATACGTATGTTTATTTTATAGGTGACATTTTGACAATTCACTATCATCTATGAGGTTACAGTCAAAAATCCATGTATCAAATTACAAAATAAAACCTTACACACAAAAATTGCATATTTTTAAGTACATTTACAGTTTGTGTTTGTCCAAATGTATTGCCATCCATGGACACATATTGGAGATCCCATTTTTGATCATCATATTATAATGATGACATAGCTTTATGTTTCGATTTGAAGAATGATGGAATTTTCCTCTTAAATACACTATAAATCACAATTAATAAATGTACTATATAACAATTTGAATAATTTCAAAATCATATGGAAAAACACAAGACAGGTTCATTAATCCAATTTCCTAAGTCTGCATTCGGCAGCTTCAAAGTGACTCCAAAACCATCCTCCTGTTTTGAATATGGGTAATGTGCTGAGAAGTGTATTCAGGATCCTCACAAGGCTCTGTCTATCCTGAGCTTCAATCCTCGGCTTTGAGAGGTTCAGTAACGCCCATTCTGTGAGTGGATATTGAACTAAACCTTTCTTCTCTGCCCATAAAACACATTCATTACAGAAGGGCAACCTCTTTTGCAGGTGTATCCAGCTCCTCACGTCTAGTGCCTTTGTCTATGCAGACTTCTCACCCAAGCAATTTGTCATTTCTAACAAATCGCCCTCAGCAAGCACACAGAGAGAAATGGGCTAGAACAGACAGCATACCCAAACTTTTCTGGATATCTGATGTCCTAATTTTTTTTCCCAGAATCTCTAACCCTAAGAAGATTCAAACTCAAATTAGTTACAAATTGACTTCTTTGTCAGATATGCTTGTTTGGGTAGATACAGCTGATAGCCTTTGGTTTGATTTGTATGACGGATTTATGCACTCTTTCACATTGCTCCATCACTAGGTGATAGTGGAAACCCCAGTTACATTACTGCATAGGAAACACTAATGCCATGTGTTACTAAGGGGATTTATTAAATATATTACCCCTATTTTCCCATCAAAGCTACTCAGTGAAATAATGTAAAAGCAAATAAATAGAGATGCCTAGGTCCTATATTAAAATGTCAACTCTGACCTTTGTAGAACCATATGGTCAGTGGCATCCATGATGAATGACATTCTCAGCCATTGTGGGTAAGGAAACACATTTACAAATTACAACCTGTAGGGTGACGAGAAGAAGGTATGAGTTTACCAGACAGAAAATATAAGGTATTCAAACTCAATATTCCATCTTCCTGTCCATTCATTTTTCAAGCCGAAAAGCAGATTAAAATATAGTTTGGTCATTTAGTTATAACGCTTTGCCACGTTAATGTTTTATTTATTTAGTTTACTAATTTAACATATATGTTAAGTGAATTCATGCTCATAAATCATGTGAGTTCCCGAAACAGAATATTTAAGCAAGAAGCCAGATAACTTAGCAAGCATTTCCTATCTCCATTTGAAAAGCTATCAGCGTAGCTTCCCATCCATGCCCAGACAAGTTCAAAACACAAGGTACAAGGTATATTGTTGTGAACATGTCAAGTACATCTCAATGAAAACAGGGATGACAGAGAACGTTATCATGGTCTTCAAAGAAATTATTTTAGATGAAAAAATGAGGCTGATTCCAAGTCAGTCTAACTCTAGAGACTGCACCATTAGACTCTATCCCATCTCCTATTTTTTGACCCCTTGAGCAAACACCAAACTGCTAGCCCCCATGACCACACCATGGTACTTACTTAATCAGAAATCGCCATTGCCTCCTGGGTTTTATGATAGCAGCTACATCATTTTCCATTTAGTAAGAAAGAATGCAGAAAGATCCAACCATGTGGAGATGCTGTGGATAATGGTACATTATCATTAGGGGGACAGAAAAATAATAACATTCAGTCTTGTTCTCTGGAAAATAAAGAGATATGCCAAATTAATATATCTATTATTATAATCATATGAGGGATGTATGTGTGATATAATGAGGAATATCAAACATGTGTGTAAAACATTTCCTCTGCTGAATTAGTGAACTCACAAACAACTGAAATTAAGAATGCCTTTACCAAATTCCTTCAGTGGCTCGTTTATTCTTAAACTTTTTAATCTGTAAACTAAAATGCCATTAAATAGTACATTCTGTGGCCATTTTAATAAATCCATTACACCACTTAAATGCTCAACTGGATATGATGATGGGCCATTGAAATATATTAATGGCTTTGATGTATGAATGAGGTGTTAGTGCTTTTCCACAATGCATCAATCTGTAAGCTATGGACACTTTTATTTAACATTGATATGGGTTGCTTTCTTATATATATAAACAAATGTGCGTGTGACAAATTATTTAGCAATAGCTAGCTAATAAATCCAGCATTCTTTTCACGGAAAACTAATTTATTCAAGTGTATTTGTATTCCATAAAAAATTTTTGCTTGGGTTATTTATTAATTTCCTAGGAGATGGATTTGCAACAGCCAATGACTATTTCTATTAGGCATTTCAAATTTTCACACATGGCTGAAAGCATGGCAGAAATTATAGTTTTTTTTTTTCAAAGAGAAAATGTTTCAAAAGAACAGAAACAACAAATAGTTCTTGATACATGTTAAGTGTCTGAAAAAGACACATTCAAAGAGAGTAGCTTGGTCAATGGTACACATTAATTGTTAAAAAGCAAGACACACAAACTATATAAATTAGAAGTCATACAAATTATACATGATTGCTGAAGAAAGAGAAATATGATTACAATTATATAAGCTTCTAAACTATACAATTTTAATCATTTCATAAATTAATTATTAATTACAGAATTGGTGTATAAAAATGGCAATTTCCTTTGACCATGCACAAGCCAATTAGTTATAATGTATAGGCCTGGGTTCTAGATAGTGATTTTAATATTTTACTTAAGCATGGGTGATTTTTATTGTGTAGACAAGTTTGAGAAAAACTTGTTGTTCATGGCACTCCTTGCTTGACATTTTGAATTTATTGGCTCATTCTGGAGCATTATAAGAATGTATATCAATTTACTACAATTGATTGACAGATATACATACATGCTGCCACCACATCATACTTTATTCTCCCAGACCTCTACTTACACTTTTAAGTTTCTGTTTGTAAAATGAAAGTGAATCAAAATGGTTTCTAAAAGCCTTTTAGTTCTAAAGCTCTAAGATTAGTGGTTATAACTGTGAATCTTTATTGGCAGCTTGGTTGGCTAGAGAAACCCCTAAGATTGTAAAACACATTTCCCGGTGTGTGGGCAATGTTATCTCAAGAGATAATTGGAAGTTGTTACTAAGGGGAGAAGATAAAGCCTAAATGAAACAAAACAGAAAAGGAAATCTGCCTAGCAGGCATGCGCGTTCTCTCTCCTTCTCCCTCACTCTCTCTTCCCTTTCTTTCTCCATCTTTCCATCTGGCACTTTGAAGAGAGCAAGCAGCTTTGCTCATGCTCCTTGTAACACGATGAGACACAAAAGTCCTACCTGCAGCCATCTTGAGTTAGTATCAGAGCCTATCAATATAACCTTTGAACACAAGCAGGTGCTAAACTGCATTACCTTTGCAGGCAGGCAGAGTTCCATCCATCCCCTGATCTGTAACTAACAGAGCTACTTTTCTAAGAAAGAGTCCGTAAAGACTCTTGCCTATAGAGCCAGAAGAACATTTAGCAACATCTGGGCACATGAGCAGGACCAAATAATATAAGATGACCCACGAATTGTTTCATCATCTACTTTTTATATATACAAGACCCTGGAAAGAGTATATTAGTAAAATGTTTGCCTCAGAACTACATTTTCAGTTATGTGTGTGGATGATATTGCAATGTGCTTCTGGCATCTTTGACCAAATCAAAAGGTCTGAGAAGTTCAACTTCTTCTATTACCTTTTGCCTCTTCACACAGCTACCTTCCCGTGTTTTGAGAGTACATTCTCAGCCAATCTACATTATTATTCAGTGCTTTAGAACTGTCCGAATTTCTAATCCTCCTGCCTCTGCCTCCTAAATCCTGGAATTACAGACATATGGTGCCACATCTGGTTTAAAATGAGAATTGCCTCTCGGTGGAATTTCTTTCTTAGGATGGATATCTTTAGTTTTCAAATTGGTTGAATTGAGAATCATCGAGGGCATCGATCGCTAAAGCCCAGAGATCATGTTTCCAAATGTGTTATATTGTGAAAGGTTTAACCACCCAGTGGATTAGTTTTTAGATATAGTAATAATATAGTGGAATTATTAGGAGGTGGTGAAAATCAAATGGCGGGGCCCAGCTGGAGGAAACAGGTCACTGGGAGCAAGGCTTTGGGACACATGCCACCTTAGTTCTTCTGTCTCCCTCTTCCTTTGCTTTCTGAGCACATTTATATGATTTGTTCTACTCAGTGCACTTCCTCAGCCACGATGAACCAGAGCCATTGAGATCATGAACTCAAATAAATATTTCTCCCATTAGGTTGTTTCACTCTGACATTTTTTTCCCACAGAAACTAGAATAGTGACCAATACCTCACTTTGAAAAAATACTTCTCAAATATCATATCCAAAATTTTATGTTTTCCCTGATTCCACCAGGCAGACTTTCTTTATTGCTTTCTCTATTGCCCTGAGCACATTTATGGGTTCTGATGATCACGCACCGTGATTACTCTTTGGTTAGGTGTTTGTGCTCCTCCCTAGCCCTCTGCTTCTCCTCTGTCTATCTACTCTATCCCCTTCCATTCTATTCCATGAGTGCCCAAAGCTTATGACTCTATATAATGAGTCTTTATGAGGCAACAAGCACACGTGTTTTGCTTGGAAATAATAATATATCAAATAGAGTCATAGATTTTTAACATATTTTCTCTTTGCCACTCAGGTATTGCTCTTGGAAGAGAAGCCTAGACCTGAATCATCCAGGAGTGTGTTTGAAATGAAGAATTTTAAAGCCCATTCAAGACCTGCAACATCAAAATCTATATAAGGCCAGGAAGCAAGAGTGGGTGGGTTGGTGAGCAGGGGGAGAAGGAAGAAGGGAATAGAGGGGTCTTCAGAGGGGAAACCAGCAAAGGGGATAACATAGGGTTATAGGGTTATAGGGTTTTTGAATCTTACAGATTTTCTCTTTAGCCTTAAAAGTTTTTTTATTTTAAATGAAACAAGAACCTTTATTTTGATACTAGCACAAAGTTTATTCTGTATTATTTTTACCCTTTATTTATAGAATGATAAAGAATGAATAATTATTATTTAATAAATTAATTTTATTTCATTTATTTCATTTACTTCAAGGATTTAGACAACCACTACGGTGTGCTACAGTGTGGAATACTCTGACAGTGAAGAATAGATCTTTGGAGAGAAAATGTTATGAATCTTTAAACATGAAAAGCAAAAGTCATAATATAGTCTTGAATCAGACTCTAATCCATAGGAAAACACATGACAAGGACAATAAATGAGAAACAGTGGGAACCATTCTGAGGGAACCAAATGATGTTGCCTGAGGTGATGCCATTGGCTTATTTGGTGGTAGAATTTGTATTTCACCAAAAGAAGGTCCTTTCTCCCATCAGTATGTCCTTAAGATGGTTCCCTGTAACCTGAAACCCTAGAATGAACCATACTGAAGCCATTTACTTAGAAAATAACTGTGTAGCGCACATTGTTCAAAATAATACCTATGATCTATAAACTTGGCAGATTCTAGAATTGCCTGAGAGACATTTTTATCTGTATGTAAGGCATTGTCTTGATCGAATTTATTGATATTAAAAGACCCATATTAATCATGGATGGACCATTCCGGAGTAGATGATCCTAGACCAGGCTGTATGGTATACAGAAAGGAAAATGAACAGCAAATTGTTTGCATCCATTCCTCTGTCCCAAATTATGGCTGTAATGTGACTAGTTGTTCCACCCTCCTGCTGCCTTTACTATTTCACCACAATGACTTGTACTGTAAAATATAAGAATAAACCTTTTTTACCTTAAAATTGCCCTGTCAGAGTATTTTAATCATTGAAACAGGAAAATGCTTTAATATGCTATCTACATTGCTATATATCATCTTCAAATTTTTGAAAGACAAGCGTTATTAATCTACTTCATTAGAGGAAGAGATTCAGATCTTTTAAAAAGCTGAAGTACTTTTGGTTGTGGGCCTACCCTATAACAGCTGTGCTGTCTCTCCAGCCAAGAGATGAATGAGCCCTGACTGGAATTGGAGAGCATTTGGGGCATGCATGGAGGGGTGAT
Source organism: Mus caroli (assembly GCF_978045245.1). Classification (NCBI taxonomy): domain Eukaryota; kingdom Metazoa; phylum Chordata; class Mammalia; order Rodentia; family Muridae; genus Mus; species Mus caroli. The sequence continues at coordinate 8,947,995 of NW_028227275.1, read as the reverse complement.
ATGGAAATCAACTGCAGTAGAAACTCCTACAAGAGTTAGCCTAGCAAGAACTTCTAGTAAGAGAGGGTAAGAAACTTAAACTTTTATAACCAGGCTACTTCCAGTGGTAAGACTAGAAGACCAACTCAGCCATACAAGCTCCAGCCTGCACTCTATTCTGCCTGCAGGATGGGCTGGGGCAATGCAGGCACAGAATTATAGGGAGTGGCCAACCAATGATTGATCTAATTTGAGGCCCAAACAATGAGAGGGAGCCCATGCTCAACACTGCCTGGATGATCAGAAACCAGAGGTAGGATAGAAAAAATTAATAAAATGATTCCTAATGATAGTCTAATATACTGATAGATTGGTGCCCAGTCTAAATGTCATCAGTGAGGCTTCCTCCAGCAGCTGATAAAGGACACAGCCAAACACTGGCGGGAGGGGGAGAGAGAGAGAGAGAGAGAGAGAGAGAGAGAGAGAGAGAGAGAGAGAGAGAGAGAGCCCAAATTG